>NC_046240.1:7104339-7407639 GCF_009819885.2 Catharus ustulatus
TTGATTTAGCCATTAAAACTTCATTTTCCTGCAGTGCTGGCTTTTGAATTTTGAATTTTCTACAGTGTGTGAATTTACACACACTAGTAAAGAACTGTTATTCCTTTTCTCATATCTTTGCCTGAAATCCCCCTGATTTCAAAGTTATAATTTGGAGGAAGTGCATTCATATTTTCCATTCCAAGGGAGGCCCTGCCTTCCTTAGCACACACCTGTGTTTCAAACCAAGAAATCTTTATGTGCTCTTTCCATACTGGGAGCCATGTGCATTAACTCCCACAAAACTCTGATTTCTGAGGTGAGGGGAACATCCTGGAAAGGGCATCAGAAAGCCAAATCCCCATCACAAGCTGATTTTATAGACATCCTTATTGATTTCCTCACAGCTGGTGTCAGAAAGAATCTGAGAGTGTCCTGAAGCATCCAAGGCTAGATAACTCCCCCAAATTTACTTTCAAGAGATTTTTCCTCAGGCTTTCACCAGATTTTTGAGTCTGACTTCAAGTTGTCCAGGCTGGCAGGGAAGAGCAGGATTTCCTCTGCATTTTGTTCTCCTGTAACTCTGGTGGGTTTATTCCTCACTCATGTTTGCATCTGATGGATGGAGAGCAAAGCCACCAATGGACAAGAGCCATGTCCCAGTTTATGTTTTCCCTGTGAACCTGCAGTGCCAGCAGGTTTGTGGGAAAAGGGAATTGAGTGGGGACACATTTTAGTGCAGGTCAGGATCTTCTGACTTTATTTCTGGAAGCCAATATGATGGCAATATCAAGTTTATTAATTCCATTCTATCTCCCACACTGGATATTTTTTCTCATTATTAGTAGTAGCTCATGGCTCTTACAACTAGAAAAGCTCTAATTCAGCCTGAATGCTTTCTTCTAGCTGGATATATTTTAGAGAAAGTACAGGCTTATAATTTTTTTCTTTCAAACTTCATTGGTATTATTTACTACTTGAAATGCTGTTATTCTCCTGGGCCTCCTTATTTTCATGCCAGAGCTAGCTGGCAAGGATGGATACCTGTCATGACTTAACACACACATAAAAATAAATTGAAGTGGGAACTTTGCCATTTGTCAGGAATGGGAACTGCTGAACAGAGGCATTCTCATACACAGTTTGAAAAAAAAAAAAAAAAAGGAGAGGAAGTTCTCACTTGTTAGAGTATGTAAAAGAAAATATTATTTTAAAATGTTCAGGTTTTTTGCTGTTGTTGCTGAGGTGGGTTGGAAGGAAAGCTGGCCCTGTGTCAGTGGTGGGGTTGGATACAGGCAGATCAGGGTACTGCCACCAAATCCTGATGTCTTAGAAACAGGGATGCCTCCAGAGCAAACCTGCTGTGTATGTGAGGAAAAATAATGAGAGAAATTAAGGGAGAAGCAGTAGTGCTGCTTTGTAATGGCTTTTTTCAAATTCCTTTCACGGCTTTTCTAAAAATAAATAAATATTTGAGGGGGATCTTTTGGGCTGTTGGTAAATTCTGTGTCACTGAGAGGTTTTAGAGATGTTCTGTCTGCAAGGATGGTTGTAAGGAGGAGAAACAACAGTGGTGTTAGGACTGCCATAAATGACATAACCTGAAATATTGTGAGCAAATAAAGATAATGTGTCCAAATCCTGGAAAACATGGCAAAGGTACTGAAAAGAGCAAAATCCAGAATGTCAGCAGGAAAACTGAGAAAGAAGGGAGAGAAACCATAGAGTGGTTTGAGTTCAAGTTCCCTGCTGTGGGTAGGGACAAGTTTTGGCTGAGTGGTATTTGTCCTAGACAATAAGCCATTTTGGGGGAAAAAAAAACCAAAATAACATTGAATCATTCTTCAGAGAGAATGATTTCTGTTACACACAGAAAAGGTATAAAAGTATGAAAATGCACATTAATATAACAGATACTCACATGCAGTGAGTAAATATCTACTCCAAAAATGTTATTTGAATGGGCTTTTTTTTTGCAGTGAGCATTATATTGATGAAAACTAGAACATAAATCAGGGGAAACATGTGAGAGAAAGAAAAATATGCAATGCATTTATCCCATTTATCTGAAACCTGCTAATGATAGTGGATGATCCTCCCTGAGATGCTCTTGGTAAAGTGAAGCAAGTAGCAAAATTATTTTGTACAAATGAGTTGCAGATTTGGATTCAGGACCCTTATCCCTCTCTCAGGTACGTGCAGGGTACAGTGAGCCTCTCCTCACTTAAACCTTTGGGGTTTAGGGCTGAGGGCATTTGAGGCAGACACTTCCAGCCAAAATTTATTGTGCTTTACATAAAATCCCTGGCTGGATTCCCAGACATCACATTAAATGTTTATCAAAGGTGATCTGTCTCTGTGGTACCTGTGTGGTTTCCAGGCTGTAAAAGTGCCTCCTGTTGTGTTTAATCTCCCCAGCCCCATGAAGAAGACAAGTGTTATCAGCTTTGTTTATTGATGAAGGCTCTGCAGGTCCCCTGGGTGAGTTCCCATCAGACACACAGCCCACACAGCAGCACTGCAATGCCCAAAATCAGGCACAGCTCCAGCCTTGGCTCCAGCCCCTCTCCTCAGCACGGAGGAGATCTCTGGGGTCATTCCCTGGTGTGGAGTGAGCAGTGTCCCAAACCCTGACCCCTGCTCATGGCACTGAGAGCAGGGAGTGCTCCTCAGTAAATGTATTTCTCAGTAAATACCCCGTTGATTTTGCCCAGTAAATTCCCAGTTTCAAGCCCGCCCCAGAGTGCAGCCAGGCTGCTGGTGTGTGTAGTGGCTTGCAGAACTGAGGGTGTTCTTGCTGAAAAACAGAGCCCTCTCCTGTTAGCTGGCACCAAACAGAAATTGTACTTTTTGTGCCTCAGCAATCAGATGGAAACATTCTCACGAGCACCCAGAAGTCATCCATCACCAGGCAATGATGCACATCTACCCTGATGCATGGCACTAATTCTATTATTTATCCATTAGCTGCTCCCAGAATCTAACCCCTTCCCTCAAAATTCAGTACCAATATTTTTGGTGCTCCTGTTTGTTTTGCAAGAAGCTCAAACTGTGCCTATCCCTTTTATGGATTTGAATTGTTAACATGAACATTTGAGCTCATTATAACTCTGAAATGTTTCCTTTGTTACCAGTAGCTGAAAAACCTGTGCATAGTGTTCAAAAAAATCCAGTAAATGCTATTTCTAGGATTATATTTTCTTCACTGCTGTGCACAACAATATGCTCCTGCCTTCGTTAATGAAGCTTTTCTTTAATGAACACAATTAGAGCTAGGCAAACAATGCAGAAATATTTCCCCATGAATATTCATCCAAAGTCTTAAATTAATTCCCTTCGGTTCTGTTGGCACCCATTCATTGTCCCCTTTTAGTGAAATTTTCTGAGATTCAATCTTTGATGCTTGAGTAATGAGGGAGGAAATTGAGTTTCAGCTCAGGGGTTACCCTTCTATTGTCCAAGTCATAATTCACTGTAAGGACTTGCATTTCTGCAGAAATATTTGGGTGGGGACAAGAAATGTGCATCTGTAAGTCTGGACATAACAGAGCCAAAAGCAGGGATTTCTGTAGGAGAAAAGGGAGTTAAATTCAACTGCTGATTCCATGAATAGAGCAACAGTCAGCTGCTGGGGATGGGGCTGCTGTGAAGGTGGAGGCTCTTTATCTTTCTTTCTTTCTTTCTTTCTTTCTTTCTTTCTTTCTTTCTTTCTTTCTTTCTTTCTTTCTTTCTTTCTTTCTTTCTTTCTTTCTTTCTTTCTTTCTTTCTTTCTTTCTTTCTTTCTCTTTCTCTCTCTCTCTCTTTCTTTCTTTCTTTCTTTCTTTTTCTCTCTTTCTCTCTTTCTTTCACCACTTCATCATTTCAGGTGCTGCCACTGCTAAACAGAACCCTGTTCAATGCAGATATGCACACAGCACCTTGAGAAGCAGTACTTCATATTTCAGCCTTTAGGTAACAAAATAAAATTTAAAACTCCTGAGAAATGCCACTGAATAATCCCAGCTGGCAGTGAGAGCTGAGGGGTTAATGATCTGGTTTTAGATGTTTTCCTAAAGAGAAAAGCAGCAGCAATTAAATCAATTAAAGACTCTTTGCTAAATTCTAATTACATATAGCAGCGTGGAAGAGAGCAAAGCTCAGCTGAGGGTTGCAAGGGGCTGCAGAACTTTTTATATTCATGTGCAGAGCATCGGTGCAGCATCTCCTGGGGGAGCAGCTGCAGGGTCAGACCCTGGCAGAGCTGCTGGGTCCATGGCAGGGATGGGATGTGCCTGGCAGGGATGGGATGTGCCTGGCAGGGATGGGGAGCTGCTGCTGCTGCTGCTATCAGTCTGGAGGGATCCCCCCAAAAGAGGAGATGAACCACTCCTATCATTGCTGGATAACTCTCTTCTCTTCTCTTCTCTTCTCTTCTCTTCTCTTCTCTTCTCTTCTCTTCTCTTCTCTTCTCTTCTCTTCTCTTCTCTTCTCTTCTCTTCTCTTCTCTTCTCTTCTCTTCTCTTCTCTTCTCTTCTCTTCTCTTCTCTTCTCTTCTCTTCTCTTCTCTTCTCTTCTCTTCTCTTCTCTTCTCTTCTCTTCTCTTCTCTTCTCTTCTCTTCTCTTCTCTTCTCTTCTCTTCCTCCTCTTCAAAGCACAAATCACAGCTGCATTGTTAAATCTGCATGAAATTTTAATGAAGAAATGGGGTTTCTTTTAAATTCTCTCCCCTCTAACTTCCCCAAGATTTTGCTGTTCCTAAAGTTTATCCTAAGCTTCTCAAGCTTCCTGACCAAGAAGAATCTAAACATAATTCATGTCTGTACTGTAAGAGTTCAGTGGTTAAATCAGAAAATGAGTAAATGTAATAATCAAGATCAGGAGAATAATATTCCTGGCCAGTTTCACCAGCATGTTTCATAAAGAGAATTTTCAAAATCAAAACTATCAAACATTTCCAAGGCAAGTGGTTGCTGACTGATGCCCAAATCAGCTCCATTTTTGGAATTTGAGGGTTTGGATGAAATATTGAAACAAAAATGTGAAGACTTAGCCATAAATACAGAGAGCTGTTGTCCTGAGAGCTTTAGGAATTAAAGCTTAAAGCCAACCAGCTTTTTGATGTATAAGCCAGGTGTATAAGAGCAGATTATTATGCATTTCATATAGAAATCTCCTGCAAGGTCATTTCAAGTAATAAACCATTTATTTGGGTTTTTCAATTTTACATAGTTTCTTCTTGTCCTTGAGTTCAGAGGCATTCAGTAAATATGATATAACAAAAAGATCTTTAATTTTGCATGTTTGGTAACTGAAGAGAAATAGAAGAGCTGCTATGGAGCAAAGGTTGAGTTTCAGATTTCAAGGTAAACAGCTGCAGAAATCCTCTTACTGCAGAGAAATTATTAAAATGAAAAAATCCAAAAGTATTCAAAGGACACTGCTTAATATCCTGGTGTTTGGTTGTGGTTAAACCAGGCTCTTCCTTTTTGTTTTGTTCATTATCTAGCTTGGTAGAAGCTTGTAAATCACGGAGACTGAGGTAATCACTTTTAAATGTTACTTGCATTGCAACCTTGGCACAAGGTGATTTAATGTTAAAAGCTGTTCCCTCCTTGGTGAGGGGATTGCAGAGCCATGGGGGAATTATCTGGTGCAATCAGAGGTGTTATTGCTGCTGTGGAAATGGTTCATGGCATATCAAAATCCTTCCTAACTGAGCTGTGTCATCTGTGCCTGCCCTCTCTCACATCAGGGCTGTAATGTAGACTCAAATTTCTTGGCAGTTTTTCTTAAAAACATGAGTAAGGCTCTTCCCTTTTGTCTTGCAAAGCTTCTCATTACTGGGGAGCTCCCCAGACTAATTAAAGTCATGATGGATTTTGAGAAAGTCACCCACCCATGATGTTAAAGAGCTTTTGGTAGCACTGTCCATTGGTGAGGTGACTCACACCTGAATTCTGCTCAAGCTGTAAGGTTATGAGAACACACACTCACTGTGCTGAAGGGGGCAGGGGGGTCCAGCCAGGCACAGCTCAGCATCCAGTTAGCTCATAGAAATGAAATATTTTTGCTGGGGACACCAGGAAAGGAGGGGGGACTGCTGGAGAGGGAAGGTTTGGAGTGGCAAGAGGGGCTGTGGAGGGAGGAGAGGGCTGCCTGCACCTACCTGTATGCAAGGGAGCACTTCAGGAGGTGTTTCTGTTCATTCCCAATCTGGAGAAGCATTAGGAATGCAAAAGATGCCCCCTGAAACTGCAGTGGCTGTGAGGTTGAAGTGCTCCCCAAGCTGGCTGCACTGCCAAGGGGTCTCAACTCAAATCTCCCTGGCCCCTCCTTGCCTTGCTGCCTCAGAACTGGTTGCTAAAATCCTCACAGTTCTGCCTGGTTCATGTTGGATCTGTTTTTTGCAGCCATGAGAAGTCTCATTACCTCCAGTGCTGATTGTGGATCTTGGTTGGTTGGTCTTGATGGTGTCTACTTTTGTGCAAATTAAGGCACAAGGGTCCCCTCTTACAAAACTCGATGTATCAGAAAGTCTTTGAGGTTGCTAAGAATGTCTTTGAATTATTTTCAGCTTCCTCTATGTTAATTCTGACTATGTTTCCCACTGGATTCTTCAGTATCAATAATATAAGCTGCTCCAAATGGTTTTCCAGGGTCCATGTTGAATACTTAGATTCACTTGGTGTAAAATACTTAATTTTTACATGACATATATCTTCTTTATTTTCTCCCCGCTGGTTCCCATTTTGTAATTTCTGTCCTAGTCAGCCTTTCCACTTTGTGTCAGCCCATTGTCAGAGGAACAGTATTGAAGCCTCCAGCTGAGGCAGTTCAGTAATAAACAGTGGGGAGAACAGAAGTGGTTGAGAAAATGCACTTGAGCAGAAAGGGTTTTCCTTGAGATTTGCTTTTAAATAAAAGCTCCAACAAACTTGTTGCTAGATCAGCAGCTGCTCTGAATTATGTTCTGGGAAAAGTGACTTTTGAGAGAGTCCTTGTTGCCATAATGAGAAATCTTTTTACAAAACAGACACGCACAGATTGTTTTTCCTAGGGGAAATCTGTATTTGGGAAACTCCAAGGTTTTGTATTTTGTTCATGACAAAAGCAAAAGGACAGGATGGGTGCCCTACAAACAGTGCTCCAACACACAATTTCACTTGGAGCATGACCACTTATGATTCAGAAGCTACAATTACTTTTCTCTGTTTTGCTATTTCAGGGTCTGAAGATGATGATGATGGGCACTTCTGACAAACTCCTCTTACCCCTCTCCAGCAGAGTGGTTTCAGATTATTGCTTTTATGAACTGGCATTTCCCTTTGTCACTGGTGCATCCTGATGCCTGGGTTGTTCTGGAAGGAAAATTAATCAGCCAGCCTGGCACAGTGATGGCTGCCAAGGCTTGTTCTACAAATCATGAACAACCAGTTTCCTGTCTTTGACATGTAGTGTCAAAATATCACAGAATCACACAATAACTAGAAGAGACCTCCAAGATCATCAATTCCAACCCATGCAAGGCATTAGTAACTAATTACTACTTTTTATCTAAGCCTTCAGCAAAAGATGTGAGCTGTGCTTGCTGTGTAAATGAATTATAAAAATATCATGGTTGTTTGTGTAGTTACAAGTCATCACTCGTGTATTCCTCCTTCTAATCAATGAGCATCCTTTGTGAAGTGTTTGTAAAGCACTGGGTGTATTGTTGGAGCAATGTGAATGACAAATAATACTCACATACAGAAGGATAATAATACACTATTCAAAGCAACAGGTTAGCTTATTTCTCTCCTTTTATGCACAAGGACTTGTAAACCAGCAGTTCATGTATTCCTTCCCTTTTTCCAGCAGGTAGAAATGCACCAACCTGACTGATGTCATTCTTTTTTTCAGGTGTTTCTTGGCAGCCTGTGAGGTTTGTGCAGCACCCATGCAAATTTAGGATTTGTGGGGGGTTGAGCTGAATTACTCAGCTTGCACTTTCATGCAAATTAAATCAACTTCACATGATCTGCAAACAGCACAGTTGAGCATGCAAGGTTTAAAGAGCTTCCCTCAGTTGAGATGAAGAATTGTGATTCCTGTTACACAATAAATGACTTCTGTGTCTTGGTGTCCCTTTTCCCCTCCCCACTGAGATTTGTGGTGGGAAACCAGCATTTCTGGAAGCTGAGGCTGGGGGAAGAGCTGCTGGAATTTACTCTCTGCTCAGTGTTGTTTTCTCTATGTCTTCTTGTAACTTTTGAAATTATTGACTTTTGTATTCATCATCACCCAAATTTGGATGCTGCTTAGTTGTGTTGTGTGGAAACCCATAACTCTTTTAATTGACAATTATTTTAGTGTTGTGAATTCACTTTAGAATGAGACTCATTACTCTTTTTTTTTCACTCGATGCCTCTTTCCCCTGCTCCTGTTAAGGGATAAGAAAGCAGCTAGACAAGCAGGCCTGTAAAAGGATGGCTGGTTCACAGCACAAATTGCCATTTTTACCTCATCACAAAAAGTAGTGGTTTCCATAGCAGTGTTTTTCAGAGCGAATACTGATCTCTTCTTTATTTTTAATTGAATTTTTAAACTAATTATGCTTGTTTGTCTCTCTGAACTCTGCTTTGTATTTTCCCTGCGTAATATTTTAGCAAATTAATTAATTGGTCAACCACAGCTGTTGCCCTTTGTTCTGCATCAATGTCCTAATCACTTCTTACAGAAGCCTGGGATTTGTTCCAAGTCACACCTTTATCAAGCATGCACCCTTTTTTCTTTCTTTTTATTTTTTCCCCAAATTGATTCTTTTCACAGTAAGGCTATAGGTCATAGCATAATTTGAAAACTAACTTTCAGAAACAGTGAATTTCAAGTGAGTGTTTAAAATGAAAATTAGAGTGTTTGTGGTTTTCTTTTTTGATTTATACTCAAGCATCTGCCCTGGCTGCTGCTCTGTTGCTAGTCTGGAATTAACAGTATATCCTCTTATGCCCAAGTAGAGGCTGTTAAATGTGTTCATATAATTTATTTTTTTCCCACAAAGTAACAAATTTAAGTTTTCCCAAGTCTGCCCTGTTAGGACTTGGAAGCTTGTGGTGAGGGGTGGCAGGTGACTTCAGTCTAGTCCAAGTGATTCCCTTTCACATCTGGATAAAGACCAGAACTAAACCAGATGTTTGCCAGTAAACACTCCAGGAGGAAGCTGTGCAGGGGAGTCTGCTCCTGGGTGATGTGCAGGACACAACTGCAGCTTCCCCCTTATTTCCCATTTGCCTCCTGAAGGGTTCATTAGCAGGGATTTTCCCAAACCCCATTAGCACACTTCCCTTCACCCCCATTATGTGCTGCTCTTCAGTCATCACTGTAGCTCTGCAAACACATATCAGAGATGTAATGAAGGCACCCTAATTAACCATTAGTGATCACACATTCTATTTTTCTTCTAGTTTTACCTCAGGTGTCAGAAACCAGAGGCAAGGCTCTTGAGGCTGTATTGAGAGCATTCACCATGGGTCAGACTCTGCTGTGTTAGAATGAAGCTTCTCTCAGTCTCTCTAATTAACATAGGCAGATTTACTGGAACAATAATCTCATACAATTCATATGGAGTCACTGGAAGACGCCACAGACAATTCAAGCTGTTTGCCAGCAAACAGCATTTTTATTCCAGCTAATTATTTCTAATGATGCTATTAGTAATTGGAGCTCACTGTACACAGCACCCTCCAGATAAAGATCTCAGCAAGTTTTACAGAGTAGAAATGTGATGCCTTACAGAACACTTAAGATTACAGTGAGTTTCTTTTATAGAAACTTTTAGACAAAACTCACAGGCTCATTCTCTACTCCCAAATCCAAGAGCCACAAGCTGGAGCTGAAACTGCCTAGGCTCCATGCCTGATCTCTGATGGATGTTTTCTTTCATTATTTGGTTTTGATCTCTCAAGGTGCTGTTTGCCACTGTCTTCCAAGGACTCTGATGCCCCAGTTTAGTCCTGTGCCTTTCACCTGTGCAAGAAATTGCTCTGGAGATCCCCCTGCTCTGGCTTTGACCCTGATCCAGCAAGCACAGACAGGGAAGGAGTCAGTGCAGTGTGCCATCAATTAATGCATCTGCTTCAGCCAGAAACGAACAAGAAGCAAATGAGTCGTGCTTTTTGCAAATTGTTGAGCTGCTGAAAGGATAAAGTGAAACACAAGCAGTGTAATGTGTTGCTGAACTGCTCTGAGTGCCAAGAGGTCCAGACCAGCAAGGGCTAGAGGTGCCTGAGCCCCCAGATGTCTGTGAGTGTCATTTATGAATATCTCAGCTCCAGCAACAACTGATCCCTGAGTGCTGCAGAGCTGCAGCCTTTATCCTGGCAGCTGGGAAGAGGAGCCCCATGGCAGAGCAGAGGAAATGCTCCTCTCCCTGAGCAAACAGAAGATCTTGAGTGACAAACTGAGCAAAACACTCACACCCTGTGTCCCTGCATTGTTGATGAGAAAGAGGGAGGGGCTGGGAAAAAAAAGGCGTTTAAGGGCTTATTTTACTTCTCATTATCATCCTCTGAGTCTGTTAATAATAAATTTACTGTATCCCTTTAAATTTGAACCTGTCTTGCCCTTAGTGTGGTTTTTCTCCCAGTCCTTATCTCAATTCATGAACCCTTTGTTAATTTTTTTCCCTCTCCTTTCCCCAGCTGTATCAGGAGAGGGTAAGCAAATGACTTTGGTGAGTGCCTGGTGTTTGGCCAACATCAAACCATGGCAGCAAGGAGAAAATGAGGGATTAGAGCTCATTACTGCTTAGTCAGAAAGATAAACCCCAGTGGAACAGCCAATGCCAATGGTGGTGGCTCCTCTGTGCTTGTGACTGTTGAGGGACTGGCTGCACCCTGACTCAGGGTGACACAGCAGAAGTTCTCAGAAACTGTTTTCTTTATGATTCTTGCTGCTTTAGGCTGTATTGCCAAGTGAGTAGGTGGTGAGGCACAGTACCCAGCACTGTTCCTTTTTTAGAGGGTGCCAAGCCACCTAAGAACATAGTTTCTATTCCATAGCATTATTGTTTGCAATGATTGATTTTTTAAATTATTATTTTTAAGTCATCTCCTAGATGCATGGCCTGCTGTACAATCTGTTATCCCTCAGATGCCTGAGGATGCTCCTCTCTCCTGCCTGGTGCTGTCTGTTGTGCACTGATTCCAGGTGCCAGCTCAGGTAAAGGGGGCAGATCAGTCCCAGCAGCTCCCAGTGCCATCCTGTCCCCCCATGGTGCTGCTGATGGGTCAGCACTGCTGCAGCCTGCTGCCTCTCACACATCTGTAAGCATTTGCTGACTCCATTTCTCCCAATCATAATCAGAGTTTTACATTTGTCTTTACGGTTTCCTTAGTGTCAGTTGAGAGAAAACACATTAAAGGATAAAACACTTCATAACTTTCTATGGTTTCTTCCCATTTTTTAACTCTTCTCTGCCCATTCCTTGAGGATGGAGGTGCTGTGCCTCTTGCAGCTGTTGAAGGTGGATCTCATGCTGAATTTAAGCCAGACTTCTTGGAAGTCAGCAGTGTTGTGGCTCTGAATGGCCATGTGCCCTTTGGGGGCATTGTTCTGAAGGTTTCAGAATGCTGAATAATCAGCCATGGGTGTATTATCTGGTATAATCAGAGGTGTTATTGCTGCTGTGGAAATGGTTCATGGCATATCAAAATCCTTCCTAACTGAGCTGTGTGATCTGTGCCTGCCCTCTCTCACATCAGGGCTGCAATGTAGACTCAAATTTCTTGGCAGTTTTTCTTAAAAATATGAGTAAGGCTCTTCCCTTTTGTCTTGCAAAGCTTCTCATTACTGGGGAGCTCCCCCAGACTGATTAAAGTCATGATGGATTTTGAGAAGGTCACCCACCTATGATCTTAAAGAGCTTTTGGTAGCACTGTCCAGGCTCCTGCACATTACACCTTGGGACACTTTTTGCTTTATGTGATCTTTGTGTCAGATATGTCTTTATTCACACCTTCAGCACACATCCACCTGGCATTAACAAAGACCTTAAGGTTCTCAGATTTGGTGTTTGGGGAGTAGAGACACAGAAATGAGAATTCACTTCAGAAGTGAAGATGAATGGTTTATGCCAGCACAAACTTAGTGGCTGCATTCCTGTGTTTTACAAGGACTAAAAGGAACATTTTAAAAATTATTTGCACTTTTCAGTTGATATATGATTGAAATATTACATCAATATTATATTAATATGATGATTAGATGGGAAAGAAAATGTACAAAAGTCTATGAAGCACATGTCAAGCATTGTGTCTTGGATGTGCAGCCCAAATTAGGATTAGTGTGTTCTTGGGTATACAGCTCCACCACATTTGCCTTTAGAAAGGCTGTAGCACAGCTTCATAGTAAACTCTAAAGAAAATATTTCAAAATCAGTGTTGTGATATCAGGAAGCTTCAGCCCACATCTTCTACAGAAAATGCCACACCAAGAACTGCTAAACACAGACACAGAAGTGTGAGAGCAGAAATTGCTGTGCCTCACCAAGGCCTCAGCACGTGGGCTGGGATTCAGTGAGGTGAAGTGACCCAAGCTAATTCATGTTTGGAGAAACTCCATTCCAGCTTAGTCTTTCAAGGCAGTTTGCCCAACATTAGTTGGTTTTTAATTGCTCCACATTTTTAAAGCAAGCAAGTCTTCACAGGAGCATCTGTGACAGAAATGGATGAAATGTTGATGCTGTGGAAATCAAACAGCCTGTCTTTCCAAGCCTTTCTGTCCTTGAAGGTGCAATTGTGCTCTGTTCCACCAGGTCCAGCTCTCATCAGCTCATATGGAATCACTTTTGGAAGGGAAGGGCAGTTTGACCTCATGGTTATCATCATTTCTGTTTTGTCTGCAATTACCAACAGAGATCCATCTGGAAAATCATGTAGCTACTTTAATTTTCACTGACAGCTGAACCATCCCATGTTTCTAAAGGGGCAAGGCCTAGTAAACACATTTCTCATGTCTCTCTTCTATTTTATTTTTAATGTCACTTGAATGCTCACCTACAGACACCTCAGTAGGCAATCAGGACATCCTTAATTAAAAAATCTACTAAACTGGGACATCTTCCAGGGAAGTGAATTAGGCCTAGTGGTATTTAATTATGCTGCTTAGGGAAGTTTTGGGTTCTCTTTTCTACAATTCCATTGACTGTGTTTTTGGAAACTCTGCCCCTACTGAAAATTCTGCCTATCAGGGGCAAACCCTGCTCATCAGAGTCACTGGATGCTGCTCTTTGGTCTCTTCAGTCAAACTTCATAATTTCCAGAGCAGCTCCTGTGCAAACCAGGGTCCTAAGCTGGGTCTGGCCAAGGTAAAATTCACCCCTGGACAGAGAATTTGGAGCAGGGAGATGCTTCACATCATTTCTCAGTGCTGCCAGGCTCCTGTACCTCTGGAATTCAGCTGTACAGACTGCATGAGCTGAATTTTTGTTTCTTAATGCTGTTCCTCAGCACCTAAATCTGTGTGGAGCTTGGTATTGAGTGTGTTTGGTACTGCTTGATCTGAGCTTTAAATTGGATCTGAAGGTCTGTGCCTCCTGTTCAGATCCACACCTCAGTGTTTTCCAGGGTTGTTTTCACACATGTGGCAGGAAAAATTAAAATCTGGGCATCAGTGCTGCTGCCAGAATTAATTTGTGGTGCCCAGTGTGAACTGTTGTGTGTGGTGACCTTGTATTTATGCAAAAAATGTTATTGCAAGAGAATAGTGCTTTAATTAGCTGGGTCCACTTTCAAATGAAAGCACCAAACTTGCAAATCAAGCAGTTTGTCGTTAATTGCTGCATTTTAACGTCTCTTATAATAAAAGATATTGTCTCTGCATAATTCAAAACATTAAAAATGCTGAACTAGAATGTCTGGAAGATCTGCCAGCATTAGGAGTTTTTGGATAGATGCTAAAATAAAATACAAAAAGCCCCTGAGCGTCCCTCAAATTAACACACAAAAATTTTACTGTTGGAAATGATATTTCTTAACTAAGAGGTGCCTACTTAAAACAAATTTTCTTTGAATAGGTCTTGTGACATCCCTGCTTTCGTAATTTTCTGCCTCCAGCAAAAAACTTTTTAATGTATGCAGGAGACGACAATATTTAATTAATTTGCATTCTCTTGCTTTTTAAGGACAAACTATGTGGTCAATTTTGACTAAAAACTCTTCATTTAAAAAGTTAGCACTTGCAAAATCAAACAGCAGCAGCTGAGCAATTCCAGTGTCATTATTTGCACTGGGAGCCTTCTTCCTCTCCCAAATGAGAGAGAAAGAGCTCTCCTATACAAAAATCAAACACTGCAACCTACAGCAAGAGCATGTGAATTAGGAAGTGGAAAAGATCCAAGATTAGTTTCACACAAAAGTGAACCCAATTAGGCTGTTTCATTTCTTGGTGAAGAGTAACTCAGAGAAGTTAAGCATCATAGCAAATTTTCAATTAAGTACAAGAGTTATTTTCCATTGTATCAGTCACTTTTGGTACCTGGCTGGTATAATTAGTGACATACCTGGCTTTTCAAAGACTGGCATGAATAATTTAAAGTCCTTTATTTCAGCCTTCCAGTTGTGACACTTGGCTTTTAGTCCTACAGACTGCAGGAGATCAGGTTTTGTTAGTGCTCCATCTGCAGAGCAGTCCTGCTCCCTTTGAAGGGCAGATGTCCAGCACACTAAGGGTCAAATCCTAATTTGGGATGTGCAGAGGTAGATGTGCAGACTTGGTTCCCACACCCACAGGATTCCAGGCTGACAAGAGCTCCCCCATGTGTGCCCCAAGCCAGGGCACCCAATAAACCCTCTCACTCAATAATAATAATAATAAACCCTGTGCCACCCATAAACCCTCTCACTCAATAATAATAATAAACCCTGTGCCACCCATAAACCCTCTCACCTCACCCTTACACGTGTGCTCCTCCAAAAATGTGCTGCTTGTGTCCATGGAGTGTAAACCCAATTTAAATTGGCATTCTGGTAGCCAAAAAGCAGGTTGGGCTGGGATGAATTTGGTAGCCAAAAAGCAGGTTGGGCTGGGATGGATTAGGTTTCCCATTGATTTAAAACTTGCACAGCTGCTGTGCATAAAGGAAGCTGGAAATCAGACCAGTCAGACCCTGGTCTGTGGTGCTCCATTTCCAAGCAGCTGCTTTCTACAAGACATTGATTTTTTCACAGGAATTCTCCCAGTGATAGGAAGGGCATCATGAGGTTTGAAAAGCAGCTTGAAGTACATTCAGCAGCAGGTAAATACTGAAGCCAGGCAGTCAGCCAGAGTGGTTCATCCTTCATTAAACAGAAAACCACGTTTCCCATAATATTTGTGTGAAAATGTTAACCAAGCTCAATGTTTTGTGCTTTGAATTACCTTGAAAATCAATCTACCTTTTAATCTATTCATTCCTGGCTTTCAAAAATTGCATTTAATGCTGGGTTTGGAGACCAGGAATTGCAGCAATATCTCTGGACCAGGAATATCTGAAATTTTGTTGAGATCAAACCTAGAGGAGTGCAGGAGGGAAGGGGCTGGGGTGGCACAGCTGGGCTCAAACCTCAGCCCAGGCTCCCTGGGAGCTGGGGCAGCTTCTGCTCCTGTGGGAAAGATTTCTGGCAATCAAAGAGCACAAATGCAGAATGAATTTGCCTAATTGCATCCTTGCTTATGCACAAGTGGTGCATAATGGGTATTTACAAATCAGGCTGCTTTTCAGATATCAACACAATTTTATGTTTGGAAGATGGAGCTGTGCTAATTTTGTTTTACACTCCAAAATGAGAATGAGCAAAATGAAATGAGGTTCAGCACTGACTCTGAGCAAACCCTTCCACTGTAGTTTGCTACAGACTAAAGAATACAAGTAACCCTATTTGTTTGGCCTTAGTGGATGAGATCTGAAATAGGTTTTTTATATGTTGGAGCTTTTGGTGCTGAGTAAAGATGTGCTCTAACTCGAAGCAGGGCTGTGAAAGGGCTCTGGTCATGGAAGCTTTTTCCACTGCTGGCCTGGACTGTGCTAGCTGGGGAGCCAGCAAACTCTAAATCTTCAGGTTTAGCCCTAGATCTGCTATTTAAATGCTTATTTCACTGGAAAATAAAAATATCTTTTTGCAATACTCAGTGCTCTGTACTGCATTGAAGGGAGGAAGGGGGAAAAGTGAGATTCAAACTATTGATTCTTATAAGAGTTATTTCAGTTTCACTCCATGTATGAAATTGGACATTTGACTTAATAATGGATCTGGATGTGCTGCTTTGTTCACAACCTTAATTCAGCATTTGTGGGGGGCTTTTGACAGAGGTAGCAAATCCTGGAGGAAGGTGGGGAAAAAACCCAAGCCAAACACAGAGACAAAACAAATCAGCAATAAAATCTGACACACTGATCTCAACTATTTGCTTGCACTGGAGCTGCTTTGGTGACCCTGGAACCTGTGACTCTGCTTTCCCTGCATGCTCAACAACCAGGTTTTATTTGCAGGCTGTGCTAAAATACAGGACAGGGGCATTTTCTGAGACAGCCACATCATCCTCTCTCCTCTGCTCATGCCCAGGTTCTTTCCCCTTTCTTCTTGGCCTCATCCCATCCCTTCACATTTCAGTGACCCTGTATCAGGCAGTTTTTGCTCAGGAGATCAATTCTTTGGAAGGCATTAGAGAGCCTTGCTGCTGTGGCTGCCCTTTCCCCTTGGCAGTATGTGAGGAACTGCCCTGGAAGAGGAGCTGCAGTGGCAGATGGGGTCCCAGGGTTTAATCCAGTCACTCAGTGCATTGTGATTTAAAAGGCTTTTCTCTAGAGGGGAAAAATGCTTCAAAAGTTTAATGCTTTGTAGAGATAAACTGTTCCTTTTAAAGTCATTGTTGTCTTGTTCTGATACACCATCTCGGAAGAAATAATTCAAAGTGCTTTTATGTCCCTCTCTGTGCTGCCTGCAAGGGAAATATTTGAAGCAGGCTGTGTGCTGTAATCCCCAATTCAGAGAGGGGACTTTGCTCAGGTTAGAGCTCACATCTCACTTTCCTTCCCCACCTACTTCTGTCTTGTGCTTTCCCTTTCTTTTGTTTTCTTTTCTTTCCTCAGATTATCCTGAGGTTGTGGGAGGTCAGAGCAAACACAAAGCACCTTTCTGAGAGAAGCAGAGTTATTTGGTAAGGGATGATGTAAAGTTACAGAAGGAGTTCTGTGGTGCTGCTTCCTGGTGCTCCCTTCCTACCCAGAGGGAATGTTAGAAAGGGCCCAGCATCAACACCTACTGGGATATAGTGATAAAAAAATAAATATCCAAATAGGAATGACAGCAAAGAATTTCCAAGCACCTATAAAACAAAATTAAATAAACTTAGGTCTGTTGCAATATTTAACATCAGCAGTGCAGCTGTACCACAGAAGATATATCTGAAGAGCCAGGGCAGGCCACATTTCAGGGGTTTATCAATGAAAATTAATCCTCTTGTGTATCTGAAAAATGTCTGGACCAGGAAATAATTGCAGAACACTCCTTAAAATCACATAGAATTGAACATAACATGAGGGATCAGGCTTACAGAAGACTTTAGCTCTGAGTTTGGCACTGCCAAACTGAACTTCATTAGGATGCACCCAGAAATGTCACTTGGAAGTTCTGTGATACAAACTTTGGCACATTATTCTTTCATAAGGGTGACTTCCCAGCCAGACACAAGGTGCCAGCAGGAAGCTCAGTATCAGGCACAGGAGTGGGAAGCTGCAATATTTAATGTGCCCTTTCATTTCTGCCAGGCCCTGTCAGCAGCTCCAGGAGACATCAGGACAGGTGTGAGTGAGCCTGGGTCAGTTTGAGCAGGTAGGATGTTGCCAATAATTGAAAAATGAGCTTCATCTCTCTATCTTTAAATAGATACATTTCTTTAAACTGTAAATTTGCAAAAAAAAAAATGCAATAATGCTGTTGTTGTTTAGACTGGTTTTCTTTTCTTTTTTTTCTCTTTATTTTATTTTTTTCAAGGTACTCTAAGCAGGAATATGTTAAACTATCTAAACAAAAATGCAGTGATTTAAAAGGTAGGAGGCTCATAATGGCACCCTTCAGATTTATATAATCCAAATTCCATGTTTGTCTTTCTTCTTTTATACCAAGATTTTCTTTGATTATTGCTTCCTTTAAATCTTGCAGCCACTGGACTCAATGACAGCTATTAGCAGTAAGGGAATAAAGAAGTGGGGCTGGGAGGTTCCCCCCCTTTATTTTGTGTAGTTGAAATAATAATTAGGAATATAGAAAACAGCTTTTCTAAAAGAAGGAAGCAGTGGAGGGTAGTTTTGCCACACTCCTACATAGCTCAATATTTTAATGCATTCTTAAGTCTCTTCCTGTTTTAATAAATCTTCCTTGGGTAAGTGAAATAAATTAATTCCATGTACACCCTCCATGTAATACACCTTCATAAAGACAAGGGATTTTTAATAAGGAATAGAGGTGTCTTTTTAAAGTTTGGGAACCTCTCCACGTAGGAAACTGAGACAATCCTGATGAATCAGGTCAATGTTTCTGCTGCATTTTAGAAAGCAGTGCATATATATTTAATATGTTCTAATATTTGATCTTTTGCATATCTGCCTTAGCTGGATTACGTGATAAAACTCTCATTTGATGCCTGGTTCCACCAGAGCTCTCAGCAGACACTGCTGGGTGTTGAGATCAGGTTAATAATGCAAACTGCTTTCTGTGAGTCACCCCTAAAAGTAACTTGGGATGTTTAGAGGATGAGCCTGCCCTCCTGCCTGAAGCTTTGCTTTCTCTGAAATGATGAGTTGGTTGCATTTGAGACTTGTTCCCAAACCTCCTTGTGTTGTGAGGTCTGGGGGTGAGGACATGGCCAGGGTGTGATTTGCTTGGTTTGGAGGGAGCATTAATGAGAGAGCATCAAAGGCAGCAGATTTAGTGGTGATTCCTGCTAGGAAATGTAGGGCCAGGTGCTGCCCTGACAGAGCCACACTGAGCTTTAGGCAAGGCTGAGTGCCCTGTGTGACCCATTGAAGCCTCTTTGCCCTGGGGCTTCAGTCACTGCACAATAACAACAAAATCCCTGTGAATTCCAGGAAATTGTGTCCTCTCTCCTCCTCCTGGCATTCAGGCCCTGAAATGGCTCCTGCTTTTCTGCTGCTGCCATGAAATGACAAGGGAAGTTTTCCACTGAGCCACACAGGATCCATCCCACCCCTGGAGGCAGAGCCCTGTTCCCTGGCACAGCTAACCAGAGCAGCAGATCACAATTATCATTCAGGTGCACTCACTGGATGAGGAGTGGGGTCAGGATGGCCTCTGTTGCCATTTCCATCACACTGAATTAATTGTGAGCTGGCTTCTCACGTGTCCTCCTCCAGTGCTAATCCTGAGTGCTCAGGGTGTCCTGGGAACAGATATTTGGTGGCTCTGGCTGGGAAGCAACATCACCCTCTGCTCACTTTGTTAAATGCACAGTGAGGGATTGCAGGCTCAGGCTGGCAGAGATTGGTAGCACAGAGCTTTATCACGCAAAAAGAAGATTGTGTCCCCAAAGACAAACCTTCCCAAAAGGTTCAAAAGGATACTGGGTGCATGTTTCCCCACTGTCAGCCAGCATGGAGAGTGGAGGGAAGAATTCCTGCAGCCTTTCTTATGCTCTTCAAAGAGAAAACACACAGTATAATCAGAATAAGTATTTATTTCTGCTGGGTGACGTTCTGTGGAGATGATTTCTTGCTGGCAAGACTGCATTGTTCAGTTCTCTAGGGACAGACACATTCCAGTTTGTGGATGATGGACCTGCTCTGCCCATGACCAAACTGACCCAAGCAGTGGCAGCACATCTTGGAAACACAAATTCTGCTTGAACCTGGACGTGCATTTGGCTGCATCTCTTTGCTCAAACAAATACTTTAAACCAGCACCTCCCCTGGCCCTTTGATTTGGGAACTTCCTGGGCAAGTGGTGCTGGTCAGACAGAATGAATTGTACAAATCCAGCTCCTCCCAGGCAGGCAGCATCACAGCACCAGGAGGGCAGGCAGGCTGCTGGATTGGATTGGATCTGGTCCTTTTGCTGCTCTCACTCAGATAATCAATCCCCAAGGGAGTGTGTGCATCTGCCAATATCTGTGCTGCAAAACACCCATACAGCTGTGTTAAGAGCAAAACTCCCTTTCATTACAAGTTACAATTTCTCTTGGTTACCAGCAGGTTTTTGCTGAAACTTGAAAATAAGACTCAAATTGCCAATGTGGGCCCTGCTGCTTCATGTTGTTCTCTTTCCAGATCTTTCCTTGAATATCAGCTGAGTATTACACTGTTTAACAAGGCTGGCATTGTAAATATATCCTTTATTCCCATGTAAACAGCTTTGAAAGAAAAAGTATGAGACAGTGAGAATTAATAGGAAGGCAGTACATGTGTTAATTCCACTTTACTTTTAGCTGTTCTATTGAAAAAGCAATGAGCTTTTTATTTTTGTGACAAGGCCTGTGACTTGGCAGCATAATTAGTGTAAAATAGACTGCCTGGACAAGCTTGATTTAACAGGATCTAACTCCAGGAGGTAGGAATGTTGCACTGTGCAGGATCTTGTTTTTAAGAGTTTTTGAAGAAAACTGAAGCTGAAAAATTTCCATAAGTGATTGGTGAATTTGGTGAAGTTTTCTTTGTCTAAGAATTTTTAAAGTACAAAAATAACAAAACCCCTTTTTCATTCTTTTGCTTTGCCTGTGTTTTGCACAGCAGTGACTTTACAGCTGCCCTGGATACTCTGAGATGTTTTGAGCCTGAGTTCACTCTGAACTTCAACCTTGAACTGAATCTGTGTCACTTCTCACAGGAAGGGAAAAAGCAAATGCATGAGCCTTGGGAAATGGCACCTGGGCACGAATGAAGATTAAGAATTAACCTTCCAATGATTAAATGCACTGTTTCTCTGGACACACTGGTGACCCTCCTGCAATCACTCCAGTAGGCAATGTCTCTGCTCAATTATCTCATTTCTACCTTTGAGCTTTCCCAGCAGTAACAAATCCAGTTCCTTCCTAAAGCTCCATGTGCAACAATTGGACAGGTGGCTCCTAAATACTTTCCTGCTCATAATGGAAGTAAAAGAAGGCATTTTAAAACCAGTGAAAGCTTGTTTTTCTTGCTGTGTGTTCCTTCTTTTTGTCTTGGCATGCTCTGCTCCAGCAGATTACTCCTGACTCCCTGTCCCCACTGCCTGATACTTCTCTGGGGGTAGTGAAATGCCTTTATCCCCTTTTTGGAGCAGCCACCTCCAGCTCATCTGAGGGTGCTGCTGCTGCCAGGGCTCATCCTGACTCCAGCAGCAGCTCAAAACTCCATGGGCTCAGCAGCCTGGAGCCAGGGCAAGGATGATTCTGCTGGGACAGAGGAGTGGAAGAGGAAAGGGCTGGGAAGGAGCAGCTTAATAAGTCCAGCAGCTGGCACTGAATATAGCTGCACTTCTCACTTGTGCTGGCTCTCACTGAGCTGCAGCAGAGCTCCCTTAGCATGGCAGAACACCCAGACTGAGCCAATACTGCTGCACTGCCTCCCTTTCTGGTGCTGCCTCATTTCCAGCCTCCTAAATGCTGTTTGGCATGACACAGGTAAACCCTAAATAATCTGTCCAAGTCCAGTCAGGCACAGGTAATTCTGTTTCTGAGCCATCCCTCTGATCACCAGAGCCTCTAACACAGCATTTATATACACCTTACAGCATATATATATATACCTGATATATAAGGCAGGTATAGTGTTGTGTGCAGCCACTGCACTAATTGCTTTCTTGTCAAATCTTATGGAGGTTACTGGTCTGAGCAGAAGGGAAAGATCTCAGATAGAAAATCCTGGAGGTGGAAGGAAAAATCTTTCTCAGTGCAGTCATTTCAGTATAGCTGGAGATTTTTCTTATTTTTTTTTCCTTCTTATTTTCTGTGTTGATTTGTCCCACCCTCATTTCTTGGTAGTGGGGGTGAGGAGCTGCTCAAAGCTTTGGAGCCAAGATTCCTCTGCAGGCCATGGTGAGGACCATGGGACAACAAACTGTCCCCTCATGATGCATGAAGTTCACAGGGGATGCAGGAATCCACTCTGCTCTCCCCACAGTGAGTGGGTGCCAGAAAAAGCTGAGATCCAGTGGGAAATCTTTAGGGAGAGAGAGGGATCTTGCTTCTAGGGATGTAGAGAGAGACCTTGCTCCCAAACTGGAGCATCCTAGACCCAAAGGACTACACCCCATGGACAGTTTTGGGGTGACTGTTTACCCATGGGTGGGACCCCAAGGCAGAGCAGAGGAAAGGCTCCTCTCCCTGAGCAAACAGAGGATCTTGAATGACAAACTCTCCCAAACCCTCACATCCTGTTTCTCTGACTTATCAATGAGAAAGAGGGAGGGGGTGGGGAAAAAAAGTGTTTTAAAGGCTTATTTTATTTCTCATTATGCTCCTTTAGCTCTGTTAATAATAAATTTACTTTATACCTTTACATTTGAACCTGTTTTGCCCTTAGAGTGGTTTTTTTCCCAGTCCTTATCTCAACTCATGAACCCTTTGTTAATTTTTTTCCTCTCCTCTGCCCAGCTGTATCAGGAGAGGGTAAGCAAATTACTTTGGTGAGTGCCTGGTGTTTGGCCAATATCAAACCACATTTTCTTACTTTTTTTTTCTCTCTCCCCTGCTCTATCCCCAATGCACTCACCAGATGTTGAAATCATTCCTTGTTGTTCCTTCAGTAACTTGAAACCTCAGCTATTCAGTGCTCCTCTGAGCTGTAAATCTGGGAAGCCTCTCTGGAAACAGCAGCCACAGCGTGCTGACAATGACTGCATCACAGTGCTCAGGATGAAAAGGAGATCATTTCCTTGATCTCACTTCACAAGACTGGTGTGTCTCCTGGCAGAACTCATTTGGATGTTGCTCCCTGTAATTAAAGAGTGCATCATCATGCACAAGGAAGGTCTCCAAAAAGCTGAATTCAGGTTGCACAGACAACCTCAATTTTGGTATTGCCTGCCATTCAATACTTGACTGGCAAGTTTAATATGTTATTTAACTTTTATTTATAAGGAGTTTCCTAGAGGAATTTATTTTCTTGTGTTTCTTTCAGCTGCCATTAAGTAGCATGTGAATTCTTGGTCACATAGAGCACCAGCAGGCTGCACACATTTGTCACAGGGGTTGCTGACACATAACCATGGCTGTAGGCTGTCATGCCATGACTGGATCCAGGTTAATTGGAGACAGGCACTTAGCTGTGGGTTTAACACATGATGAACATCAGAAGTTGAGAAAATCAGTTTCCATTTTTTTTATGCTGGTTTACCCAAACTCTCTGTTCCAAATTTTTTGTTCTTTTTACTTTTTGGGGGTTATGAAACATTACTTTCACAGTTTAAGACCAGGAATTATGAACTTCTTTCATTAAAATACACTCTTCTCAAATCTGGAAGAGTTATTTTCACCTTTCCACTTCTATGTGTCTTCCTACTTCACATATCTCTCTGAAATGTTCATGATAATTTGTGCAATCAGCCCCCTTCCTCCTTGGAGTAATTAATTAGAACAGTCCTCATTATTTTCTTCTGGAAGAACAAAACCAGCTTTGAGTAGGTAGGAACCAAGAAAAAACAAGATACCAGATCAAAATCTTCTTCTGCTCCAGTCATACCATGTTCACACAGTTCCAATTTACACACAGCTCTTTTAAAAGTAATACAGCAATAATTCCATGTGGAAGAAATATCTAGGACTCAAAACTGAAAATATGGCTGCAACATGTTCTCTCTTTATTGCCTTGTATCAGAGAGATTTTTCTGTGCTGTGCAGAAGCTGCTGCTTTTGATTTGGTGGTTGGTGAGTGCAGCTGTGCCTTGATGTCTCATGGTGACTGGAGCCAACATCACACCAATGATTCCCAGGTGAGTGGGACAATGCAGGGTGGCTGCAGAGAAACGTTGTGATGGAAATTCATTCAGTGTCTTGGTTTAACCTGAGTTCCTGGTGGAGGTTCCATCATCTCTCCCTGGGGAGCTGGTGCAGGACATGGGGGAGGATTGAGCTGGACCAGGGAACATGGACAGGGCAGTGAGATGTCAGGAAGTGTCAGGCTGAAATCCACAATTTAGCCTAACATTTTTAGTCAATGTTAAAATTGCAGCACATGAACAAGACAGAAAAACAGTTTTTAACACCAAGCCCACTGTGTCCTACCAATTGTTGAGTCTGAGGTAATGCAGCACCTCCAACTTCATCCCCTCTTATCATGTGAAATCAATGTTATTCTTCATGCAGCATGACTTGGAAGTGATTAAGGACCTGGTGGGGACATAAACAATGTAAAACTTTATTTGCATTTACATTAATGATTTTATAATGAGAGTTTTATTATATTAATGAAGACTGCTGAGAGAAGAAGGGCAAAACAAAGCTAAACCTCCTCTAATGTCTTTCTTTAATAGAGCACCCTCTGCTAGCACTTTGTTGACATAGCTGCTTATTTGCATACAGGAAAATATGGGCATTTGGAACTATTAATTATGGAATGGTTAATGCACTTGGTGCTAATTATTACATTAATTGAGTTATTTTAAGAGGGGGGTTATGGAAGATTTATTTATACAATAATTCAGAGAGGAGAGAAAAGCTTTGAAAATAGCTGCACTTGCATCTTAATTGGTACCATATCTCAATATCAAAATATAAAAACACCTGTGAGAGAGAACAACTTATCTTTAGACAGATGTATCCAGGAATACCATGAAGAGCTGCTATCCCTGCTCTGTTGTTTCAGTGAATTATGAAGATTTTTATCCAGAACAGAAACCTGGCAAAGGTTGAGCTGCTGCCTGTAGAGTCCAAGCACTGCTGAACCTCCAGAGAAAATGAACCAGCCCTGGAGGTGATTTCTGAAAAGCAACATCAGCTGCTTTGTGCCACTTCCAGATGTTGCCTGAAGAAGAAATTTAAAAACCAAACAGAAAAACCCCGGCCAAAACCCCCTCAATTATTGGGATGGACTACACTTTCCTTGAAGCAAATTTTGTCCAATTGTAACGATAATGTAAAAAATAAAGAACTAGTTCCATGCGATTCCTTTGATTTTTGCAGTGCAACTTTGAGGCTGCCTTCTTGTAAGTACCTATGCCAGAAGTCTGCGTTATTTTCATGAAATAGCTTCCCCAAAACTCTTCTCCAAAGAGATCAAAAAGTCACCTTTCCCAAAAAAAACCATCTTTCTTCCTGCTGTGTCAGCTGTAACCCTGGCATGGAAAATGGAGACATTAGTAAAACAGACAAACCCTCTGAGGATGTAGTAATAGATTTGATTACTTAAGACAAAACCTACCAATGTTGTTTTCATTTTATTTAATAGCTTTACCTAAATTCTCTTGCTTTGATTTCCCTCCTCCTCCTCCAATGCAGCAGCAAGCTGGTTTTCTGTGTTTGCTGCAAATGATTGGTTACAGCAATTAGGTTTCTTGGCAGACAACCCTGAAAGTCAGGTTGCTTTCAAGAGACCTGATTCCATTTCCTTGCACTCCACCACAAATGATGTGACCTATATTAATTAGTATTGCTGGGAACAGAGTTGGGGAATTGCAGATGCACTCAGGCTTTGTGCGACCATAAGGTTCCCCAAAGATCCAGAGGATTGCAGCATGAATGCCTTGACAGAAACCAGTAAAAAGATCAGAAATTCCTGCAGGACCCTGTATTTTAACCAGGCAGTGCTGTGCAGTGAGCAATGGGGGTGGTGCTGTTGGAAAAGCCATTTCAGAGAAGGAGTGAGTGACATTTGGTGGAATTGCAGGAATGGGCTGGCTCTTGGCAGACAGCAGGAACTGCAGCAGAGAGAGCCCAAAGTCCAAATTCTTCTGAGGTCTTTTCTCAACAGCATAAATCTCCAGTCAGTCCAGGGGACTCTGAAAGTTGTAGTTCACATCTATGACATCTATGATTTATAGCTCAGAATCAGGTATTCCCTGGGTGTGTCTTTCAAGGACTTTAAAGTGAAGTCAAAGACAAGTTGAATTCAGAGGTGTTTTTATTGAGCTTTGGAGGAAAAAGAAAGACCCTCACAACCCAACTACATCTAAAGAAAATAATTTTTCTGGCCTCAGAAGATGAGAAGTCTTGATTGTTAAGTTTACTTTGTAGTTTTTCACATATGATTTTAGGCAATGAGAGGTATTTTCAAAGAAGTTAGTTACAGCATGGAATTGCTGTTAGGCTAAGTAAGTGGAATTCAGGAAAGGGTTCTGTTGAAGTAGGTCCTTCACTAATTGTGAACTTGCAACACCCTTTAATTAGACTTTGTATCAGACTGGTTTTTCAGTGGCTTCCCTCCTTACAGGAGTCTTATGTAGGAGATTTCCTGCACAAGTTGCTTGAAACAGGTCACAGTCCAAAAACAACTTCTTGGTTCAGTAAAGGTAAATATTTATGGCCCCAAAAAAGTATGTTGTCATTTCCCATCTACAGCTCTGTATAAGCAGAGCATTTAAGTGGAAATGCAAATGTTCTTTCTCCTGCACTTCTGTGAACACCTGAAAAATATATAATAGCAAAGTGCAGGGTTTTTTTTCTGAAGGATTTCTTGAAATCAGTTTAAACTTCTCTAAAGATTCTAGCAGGAGACAGCTAAAAAGAAATGAAGAAGAGTTGTGCCAAGAAAATTACATTACTGTCATTGTTAATTTGCTTTAAATATCAGTGAAAAGAAGTAGTCTATTCTCTGTTAAAATTTCCCATTGGCTTACAACCAAGTGGTGAATATTATGTTTTATAGACTCTGACATGAAGATTCTGTTTAAATATTTATCTTTTGAACAGCTATGTTTACAGCTAAAACCTTCCTTCAACTTAAACTTCAGCAATAATGTGATATATTCCTCTCCTGAAGTTGTCTTAGGTGAAAACATTAGCTGGTCTGGTTTTGTGAAATTCTGCAGATAATTTGCTCAAATGGAGGTCATTGTTTTCAAGGTCAAGGTGAAAATTGCAGTGGACCTTGCTTGAGGGTTTGGAGGAGCCATTTGGACTTGACCATGAGACACCATTCTACATTGACAGTATTTTGTTTAAATTTCACTGTGGAGTTTTGAATGAACAGAAGAACTTGAGGCCTTATTGATGAAAACACATGGTTGTGCTTCTGGCTCGCAGAGAATTGTCAATAAATTGGTTTTCTGGTTTTCTTCTCCTTAATACTCGTATTTTCCAAACTACAAAATATTTGTGAGTACCAAGAAAGAGTTTTGCCAAATAAAAGGAGTGCTGTCTCTTCTGTGCCATGTAAAGGAAACATTGAGAAGTGTCTATGTCATATAAAGGAGCTTTTAAATTTATTGTGTCTATGATTGTGGTTTGGGGAGCATGCTGAAGCAGAGATAAATTTTGGTGGAGAGTCAGTTGGGCCCCATAAAGATGCCACTGGGAAGCCTGCAACTCTTGAGTACTAAACTTGTTAGTGTTAAAATATCAAGGGAAGATATAAATCTGCTTTAGGTGCTGCATCTACTCCCTGAGTTCATTTGCCACTGGATGCTGTGGTTCCAGTGCCAGCCACAACAGAATCTGGAAAGATTAAGAGGCATAATACAGTAATTTCACGATTATAAGCTGCACCATTTTGACTAAAATTTTGGTCTGAACCCAAAGTGCGGCTTATAATCAGGTGCGGCTTATATATGGACAAAGAATGAAAAGTTGCTGTTTTAGTTTGGAGGACAGGTGTCTGCTGAGAAAGGCAGGAGCCTCTCTTTGAAATGGAGAATGTAAACCCCCTCCCTCCAAATTATTATAATTTTGAAATCAAGGGGCTTTCAGGCAAAGATATGGGAATTAGGAATAACAGTTCTTTACTGGGGAAATTAAAATAGAAATACAGTACTACAAAGAAACAAACCCCGAACCCTGACACAGTCAGAGCACAACCTGACACCCGTCAGGCAGGGTGTTGGCAGCAGTCCCATCCCATGGTGGCTGCATCCTCCTGCAGTGACAGATGTGGCTCAGTTGGAGCAGTGCTCCTGTACAAGGTGCAGTTTCCCTCCGGAGCTCCAGTGGTGATGTGGAGAAATCCGGTTTTCCTCTGGAGTCCAGTGGAGAAAGGGGCTCCCTTAGTGTCCCAAAACCTCTGTTTTATCTTGGTAAGAAATGTTGGGCTCTTCCCCCTGGCTGGAGCAACTCCCAATGGGATGCAGTAATTTTATCAGTCCCACAGTGGGACTCAATGGCCATGAGCAGAAAATGACTGGCTGGAGGAAGGATGGGTTGTGAAAAGATAAAGAACAATGCCCTGCCTGGTTTCAATGGATGGCCCATTAGCAGAATATCTCCCATTGAGATAAGGATCACTGCCCCCACCCTCAACAGATGGTGATAGAACAGATACCTTTTATCACACTCTGTATTGTAACATGCGGCTTATAATCAGGTGTGGTTTATAATCGTGAAATTACTTATTTGTTTTGAAGGAATTTTCTCAGCAGCAAGTTCAGAAGAAGGGATGAGCCCAGCCCTGTGGGTCCTGGCAGGATGGGACCTGCCCAACCAGCAGGGACAGGGATGGTTGTGGGGCTGATGGGGTGGAGGATGCTTTGGAGACAAACCCAAGCCCTTTGCATTTCCAGGCTTCAAACAGCTTGTGCCAGCAACAATTCCAGATCCCCAGGAGCAGCTGGGGGACTGTAGTTAATGTCTTTACCTGGAACAATGAAATTAAAATGCCTTTTCTGATTAGGCTTCAAATACTTGCTTTTGCATGCAAAGGCATTTTTCCCAGCTCCCAGCTGAGAATGTTTAAGGCCAAATACCTGCAAGATTTCTTTGCTCCAGGCTTTTCATCTCCACTGCCAGTGAAACAAATTGATTGATAGCAATTAGTCTTATTAATAGCACAAATGCTAGCCTTACACTGAATGGGTTTTGCAGGCTTTGACTGATTGAATTTGTGCCTTTCTAGGTTAATCAAATATTTCAAAGGAAGGTGATGGTGAATAGTAAATTCTTTGAGTCCATCAGTATTCTGAACAGCTGTTTCTAGCTATGTAAATTCACTTGAGCTGATGTGCATGGTATTACATGAGATATTTATTGCCCAAGCAGGTCTCTTTTTTTTGGAAATGCAGACTTCTTGCAATTAATAAAGCTTTTAGTAGGTGCTTTTGCAGGAAGCAATGTCCTTCACAGAGATACCAAAGTCAAGTCACAAAGGAAATTTAAGGAGGAGGGAGATATGGAAGAAAACCCCCAGCCTGATACTTGTAATTGCACTAAATTGTTGGGTTTTTTTCTTTTTGTGTATGTCTAATTTAGGTATTTCTGAATTTCAACCCAGTAACAATAAACAGATCTTTCTAAAGGTATTATGCTTTTTTCCCTAATCTTGAAAATGCTATTTCACAATATCTTTAAATCACAGAAGTATGTAAAAGTATATTTCCAAATAGTCAGTTTATTCAATAACTTCTGAGATTAAAAAAAATACATTTTCTAGATAAGAATGTGTGAAAGTGTTCCCTTGCTGACATCTCAGAATTATGACATTTTGAGGGTTATAAGGGTGGAATCTAAGTAAATTCACTTTTGATTAGAGGTACATTTGTGGTGGTGCAGGTGATTTTGTAGAGGAAAAGCTGCACCTGTTTAGCTTAGCCCAGAGTTTAGAAGGCAGAATTCCACATGACTAATAAATACATTGTGATACTTGGAGGAAATATTCCCTAACTCCAAGTGGCATTTCTGCTTTTGGGGGCCACCTTTCTGAACTGAAGTGGTACCAGGTAAGGATGCTCAGATCCTCTTTTCCATCCCAGCTGCTTTGGCCAGGCCAGAGCTGTGACCTCAAAAAAACAGAATTGTCTGACCTTGTGCCACTCCAGGGCTGGATGTGGGATTGGTGAGGGCATTTGGATCCCTTATTTATTTTCTGAGTTGGGTTCCCTCTTAATCTGGGAGGGAAAAATTCCAGCCAGACAGGTGAGAGGAGAGCTGAGGGCTCTCTTCCATTCATCAAGGATTGCACTGAAATGACTTTTTTTATTTTAAATAAGTAAAAGTTAAGTAAGAAAATAATTTTATTAATCTCATTCCACTTGCTTTGTTTTAACAAGCAATAAAAATTATAAATAATTAAAGAGCCAAATAAGCCATGTGCTGGTGGGTTATTAATGCAGGCCCAGGGCACATTGTAAGTCATGATCTTGAAGGCAAATTGACTTTAATCAAGGGGCTCACATTAATTACTTACTCATTCTAAGCCATTTTCCTTGCTATGATAGTACCATTTTTTTTCTTGTTGACTTTTGCTTCACATGAGCAAACTGTTTTATTTTGGGGACAAAAAAAAACCAACTAAAAAGTCTGCAGTATTTAATTTAATTAAAAGTCCTGAGGTTGAAGCTGTTACAATCCCCAGCCACAGCACAGAGCTTTTCAGCCTCAGTGCACAATTTCAGGTTTTTGGAGCCCCCCCATCCATTTGGACTGTTGCCACATTCATTCCATGATGGGGGAAGGATTTCTGCTGAACTTGTGTAAGCCAAGCAGAGAGGAGTCAGGTTGTCTTTAAATGTGTACCTGAAGGATATTTATTAATTATTCTAATATTAGAGTATTAATCTCTTATATATAATCTCTTATATATCTCTTGTATAACTGGAGTATTTTTCTCTTTACTGCTCCTTCTCAGTCTTGGTCCTCCCTGAAGGCTCCAGAGCAGCTGGAATGGAGCCTTGGAGGCTCAGTGGAATTCTGGTGTAAAACACAAACCACATTTAAGCTCAGTGTTGAGTCCAAGTTGGCTTGTCCTTGCACTGGGCCCTGAATTCCCTCCAGGCTGAGAAAACCAGACTCTGTTAAACCAAAATGCTGCCTCAGCCACAGGGAAATGTGCTCCTTCAAGGCTTGCATGGACACATAACTTGATTTTTATATGTTTTGAAGTAGCACTAGAGATCACCTGTGAACAGCTGGACCCTGAGCAGTGTCTGTGATGGGCACAGGGGAGCTGGGTGTGCCACAAACTCCTGTGGAACGTTATTCCTCCTGTGGAACATTATTCCTCCTGTGGGATGTGAGGCTTCCTGCTCATTTTGATAGCCTGGATAGAGGTCTTTGAAAAATCAGATTGGAAGTATATTGATTTCATATTTTTTAACCATAGAATATTTTGTTTATTGTGCAGGCCACCTTTTTTTCTGAGATACCTTCATATATTTATATATATTTGTATGTATGTATGCATCTAAGGGATGCAGCACAGATATTAATCTTCCTTGTAATCTCCCAGGTCACTGCTCTCATTCAATATATTATTCTGATCCACTTGAAGAGCATGACAGGGAACTGGACAGATTAGCTTTCAGTGTGGCAGCCTGATACAGCCTTAATTTATTTGAAAAGAGAAGAAAAGAAGCATATGAAACTACTTCAAACTCATTAAAACTCAACTCCCCATGCAGCAACCAGGCCAGAAATAGTGGCTCCAGTTTTTAAAGGAGAAGCTGGGACATTTCCCACATTTCCTCTGGCCACTGAACTGTGCTGTCATTGTGTTGAAGGCACCAGTGGTGCCACTGGTCTCTCTTCTCCATGCAGTGCTGGCAAGGGATGGTTTATATCCAAAAAGATGCTGCTGCTCTGCTTCTTTTTTTTTTTTTTCTCCTTTGTAAAACTGTGTCATTGCTCACAAATCTCACACCTAGATTTTTAAATGTATTTTTTTTTAAGTCAGTTTAGTTACATTTGAGAGCCTGAAGGGAAGCACAAGGGAATGACTTTGAGGAAAGCATGTTTAAGTGGACTCAGTACTCACAACTGAGGTCTCAGTACCTGCAGAGAAACATCTGGCCACTTCATTAAGGTGCTTAACCAAGAATTTAGCTCTTCTGAACACCTAGCTCTAAATTCACATAACATGCTTCATAATTTTATTTTAACTCACAAGGTAATTTTCTGAGACTTTCCTGTTCCTCCCTTCTCTCGTAGCTGTCCTCAGCACTCAGAGCAGTGGAGCTGTCCAAGTTTTATTGTACCTGAGACTAAGTGGGAGATGTTGGCACTAAGGGAGTGTTACCTGTCTGAAACAGGTATTACTGCTGAATCCTATTACTGCTGTCAGGAGCTTGGAACAGGCAAGACCTGGAGTCCAGCTAAAGAATCTCTTAAAGAAAGGTTAAAAGGCAGAGCATTTAGAGCTGCTAAAACAGGAATAAGGCTCCTTCTGCCCTGTGAAGTCAGAGTTGTGAGGCAGTAAGAGAAGACACCAGGATTGCTTCACTATGGCTGGCACCAGAAAGGGTTTGGGAAGAGCTGAAACTATGGAATACTCTTCAGGTCAAATTGGGAGTCTAGCTCAGAATTAGTAGGAGTCAGGATCTTGCCAGCTGCATCTGAGGGCAGATCAAAGATAGCGCAGAGGAGAAAAATAATTTATCTGTCATGAAGACAGACTGAAGCTCAGTGAAGCAGCTCAGAGAGAACTAGAGCAGTGGATAATTATCCTGGAGCAAAGATATAAATGTAGGAATGATGAGCAAAGTTTCCATGGACTGTGATACCAATAAAGAATTAAAGTATTTAAGCAATATGTGATGACAGGCAGTGCATATCCAGAGAAATAGAGCATGCCTCAGGTAATGCTGTAAAGTGCCTTGACAGCAGGTTCACATTCAGATTCCTCCAAGTCTCATACCTTTATCTATCAATCTTTGACTGATTTTAATCACCTCCCAAAAAAAAGCACTGCCCAGAGTATCCTGTGAAGGAGCTTGAGACAAGTGATTAGAACAGAGAATCTGCCACTCTGCCTTCTGTGTTCTGCTTCTGCTGTCAGCCTAAAATGTGCTTTACCTCTGCACATAAAAGATGGATTTCCTGGGGTGCACATGTTAGACTATTCCAACCAGCCAGAAAAAAAGGCCAGTACAATTTTGTTCCAGACTCTGCATAAGAGCAGAATTTATGTCATGGTTTCCATAGGCTGAGAATGTGTCTGAATGTTAGAGCTGCACCACAGTTTCCAAGTGCAGAATCAAGGAGGAGAAAAGCAGATATTATTTTGGGAGTATCAGGTTGAGTAAAATCAGGTTCTTTAGGAAAAAGTGTTTTGAAGATATATTTATCCAAGAGAAAGAACATGGAAGACCATCTAGAAATAAAGCAGAAATGTGTTTAGAATCCAAGTTTCTTCTGCAGAATTTAACTCAGCCTGATCCTTGGCCCTGGCTGCTCTGACAGCAGCACTGACAGAGTAACCAGAGTGTCCATCTCTCATTCCTCAGGAATTCCTCAGCAATAGGAACTTGCACAGGCTCTGAGCTTTTTTGAAGGCCTATAAACAAAACTTCTTTCCCCCCACATCCTGGAATCTGCTTCCAGACATCTCACAGGTAGCCACAATGCAAATTGAAAAGCTGCCTCTCAGTGCTGGGCTGGTTTAATTGCTAAATGAAGATAAGCACCTGACAAAACTGTTAGCACCGTGACTCATAGCAGATGCACAGATGCTTATTCATTCAGAAGAGACAAGATTTGTAATTAGCTGTGGGTTTGACTGTGTGGGCTGCTCAGGCAAACGTCTGTCTCAGAATGGCTTTGCATAAAAATCAAACCCTGCTCTTAACTGCTGAAAATCTTTGGTGCAGCCCAGTGAATTTTCCAGGCTTCTGATGGATATTTTGTCAGCTGGGGCTGAATGTTCTTGACTCCTGTTCTGTGGCTGATTTGGGGTAAATGTGGGTCCACATGAGCAAAGAGAGTTCTTTGGTATGTACAGCCAGTGGATCCTGACATGTGTAAAAGTAATTTTTGCATGTGGATGCTTGCAAATCATACCCCAAACCAGTCAGGACCCTGCACCTTGAACTTGATACTGGTGCTAAACAGAGTGATGCTCAAACCAATATTTAGGCAGACACTGAGCAAAGCATACAGAGTGGGGTTTAGCTGAATATTGATTTGCAGTCTTTGCATGCTAAGTGCAGTATTCTGGAAAAATCTTGCCTGATTTCCTCAGTTTGATCTTTTCCATGCAACAACATTCAAAAGACAGCAATGAATCACATTTTTGTAACATTGCCTTTAGCAGAGGAAACATGTTAGATCTGCTTTAAAAGAAAAAGCAAACTCATAACACATGGCTCCCTCAGAGTTCCCTCCACTTTACAGGAGTTGTCACAGCCTGGTGAACACTTAATAACAGACAAATTGGTAAGTGAATTGGATAGATAGAGATCCTCTTATTGACATCCAAAAAAGCTTTAAAAAGCCTCCCTACTTTAGACTGTAATAAAAACATCAGTGGAGATACACAAGCACTGCAAAATGTAGCTGAAATGGGGTATGCTGGTCTACCTCACTTTCTGAGTTTCCAAGGAATCTGCATCCTCACATGAATATTTTACAGCTGTTTTGACAGCCAGTGCATAAACATACAGAATAAATACAGCTATCAGCTAAAGAGTGTCTCTAGACATTGTCATTTTCATTTAAGCTTGCTGATGATATACACAATAATCACAGAAATATATTTAGTGCAAGTAATGCTTGTTGCTATGGTATATTAGAAGATTAAAAGCATAAATTCCCTCATGTGGGGAAAAGACTGTAACATGCAAATACTTCAGACAAGTGGGAAAAGCTGTCTCTCTGTCAGTGCAAAGGTGTCTCCAGATGCCTGATTGCACTGCAGAGGGAGCTGCAGGTGCTGTGTCATCTCTAGAACTCAGTCCTCGATGGTTTGTGCTCATTGCCACCTTCTAAGTGTTACTGCAAGGTTTGATTTTATGAATCACTTTTTGTTTTATCAAGGATGTCCAGAAATTCTTACCTGTATTGCTAACCTGTTGCTGATAAACCAATCCATACTAATACAGAAGGTTCTGACTCTTCCAATTAATATCTCAGGTATTAGTCCCTAAAAATGTATGAATACATTTAATGCTGCAAGGATTTTCTATAAAGTTGGGATTTTGAGGAGCACAGAGCAGAAAACAGCTAGTGTGTGTGTATATATGTATTTTTCAACTTTTTGATTGTAAGGAAGCAAAGTGTTTGAAAGGGCTTCCACAACAAAGTAAGAAAAGGTGCATGGGATCCAAAGATCCCACATTTGTTCTGACCAGGTAGAGTTGTTTAAAAATTGGCACATAAGAGCATGAATGAGTGTATAACACCCAGGAGATCTGGGGGTACTGTTCTGTCTCCAAAAAATCATTAGCATTACTTTATTATAAGAAGTCCATCTATGTTTTCCCAGTTACAAAATAGGCCAAGTATATTCATACTATGCTCTAAATAGTTGAGAAATTTCATATAAATTGTGCTAAATAATTTGTAAATTTAACCCTACCAGTTTATTCTATAACATTTACCCCAACAAGGCAAAGACAACATGGATTAAGTCTCCATATGAGCAAATGCACCTGTATAGAAGAAGGAGAAATCTAGAGGTGCTGGCATGCCAGTAAGAACATAAATCAGGCTTTCATGACTAATTTAAGATGACAAATCACCCTGACTTTTAGCTGGCTATGGGCACACAGAGACATTCCTCTGCATTACAGGAGGTGCAGGCTGCTCCTTGTTCTGTGGCACATTTTCCTCTGTGTGTCCTTTCCTGGGGTTTGTCTTATTCCTCCTTGAGGGAAGCTGCTCTTCCCCATTTCCATGTGCTGAGGGGGATAGGAATAGTCTGAAGCAGGGTACAGAGCAGGTCACAGGTTCCCATGATCTCTTCTGCACCTGGGACAACTCTTAAAAAGGAGTGTGAGCTCAGGAAGCAACTGCTTTTAAAATCATCTCCACCCTGAATGGAAAAGATTTTCATTTCCATCTTTTTAATGCTTATTCCTGTGCTATTTATAAGAACTTGTTTTGCAATCCCCGTGTTTTATTAGACATAATTACTCCAAAATGAGCATCATTGCCTTTTACATGGGCTATATAATACACATATACAACAGAACACACTGAGCTACTTCTGCAGTGGAGCCTTACCAGGGGTGAAGCTGATCTGGTGTTTGGAAATTGGAGATCACAAAACTGGAATTTTGTTCCCCTTGGTCTCATTTCCAGCACAATGGCCTGGATTTTCAGTACATCCACTAATATTCCTACCAGACACAACATGATGAATAAGAGATCCAGTGGTGGTTTTATAATTACCATATAGCATTAATAATTCATTTATAGAAAAAATTGTGATCTTCCTTTTTAGTGTTGGTAGAGGATTGTGCCTTACTTTTATTTTTCAGTATATTTCATGTTTTATACTCTTACAAAGCACTTAAGCTCAGTGTTTATGATGAAAATACCTGTATATGAGTCATTTTTTTTTTCTATCATAGAGATCTTTACATGAGAAAAGACTTTTAAGATCAAGACAAACTATTTACCCAGCACTGCCAGATCCACCACTAAACCATGCCCTTCAACCCACATCTACACATCTTTAAAATAACTCCAGGCTAGGTGGCTCCACAAAGCTTTTTAAAGCCAAAGAACATTTCTTGCCCATAAAATGAATAAGGAATATTATTGAAATTTCACACATGGCTTTGGAAGTCTTAGCAGTACATTGAGAGGAGAGCAAAGTGTTTGTGCATCCATGGCACAGCCCTGCCACACAACCCTGACCTTCCTGATATCTGCTCCTTGCAGCCACCAAGGAGAAAGTGTTGTTGCAGCAACATCTCACCTTTAACTCCATATTTGCATTTTTACAGCAGAAAATTGTCATTGATTTCCACTGATTAAATGAAAAGGGTTGAAGCCCAATAAAGGTTTGGGAGGAAAAACAAATGAAGATGTTTTAGAAGAATGAAGGTCAAGGGAGGAAGAATGGACAAGTAGTTTTTTAAATTATTTTTTAAAAATATGTAGGACAGTCTTGAAAGTGTTCTGTGTGCATTGATCAGGGTGGCATCTGAACTGGGCAGTAACTGGAAGGCAAGAGAGGAAACAAAGGTGTTTGATGCAAGGTGACACAACAGTCATGGAACATCCCTTCCCTGGAACACCTGGCTGTGGCCAGGAAGAGCCCAGAGCACTGCCCAGCCCTTGGGGTGATTTGCTCCAACAGTTTCTAGAGCTGCAGGGGAGAACTTTGCACTTATTTTGCACATATTCAGCAGACAGTTGACGCACGCATAAAATCATCTTCTGAATTGTGATTTTTAGATCTTAAGCATCTTACTGTAATTACTGTGCAAGTTTCTGACAGAAGGATTTTTTAAAAAAATAATAGAACTGCTGGATGCATTTGGGGGCACTAACATAATAGTATGAGGTTGATATTAAATGCACAAACATATTAGTAAACTGAAAGCTTTAATTCTTCAGTTGGATAGCACAATCTGTTATCCTAAATTAAATTTCCAAAGGAGTATTTTTTTCAGATATTACATACTTCATAGCTGACAGGGACACTATCTAATTAGCTATTTATATGCAAGGCATACCAGGGGATAATTAGAAACATGGATTATGCAAAGGCAATCAGACTGGCAGAGGGCAAAGGAAGCTAACATATTAAATCAAATTTGTATATATGCTTATATAGTTTATCATGTGTCATTTGGGCTGTATTACCTTAATGCTTCATTTAATATGTTGTTACACATATTACAGTAATCCACTAATTTGTAAATTAAACATGGGCTTTCCTAAAACCAGTATCTATTGGCCCAATGAGTCAGATTAGCCTGCAGAAAAAAAGGCTTAATTAAGGTACATATGTATCCTGCCCCTTGGGAGCTGCCCTGCACATCTTGCATTTGTCACTGGTCACACAGAGTGACACACAGAGCTTTGTGGGGTCCTGCTATCTTCTCTCCCACTCGATATCTGCATTGCCAAAGTGATGGTGAAATGAGGGGGTGGTTGTCTCTGGCCAGGAAAAGAGAGGGGGAATGAGAAAATGTTCTTCTTTTGAGTTGGGAAGAGGAGAAAAACAACATCTTAGTTCAAGCAGGTGAGGAAAGATGCGTGTTTGCTGTGTGAAGATGTTCACAGACACCTCCTATGATTAATGGGAGTGGGAGGTCCTGAACCAGCTGCATCCCCCTGTGATGGTTTGGGTTTTGGTCACTGTAAGAGAAAGTTTGAAGGGCTTGTTCATCCAGGTGATGACCACACAAAGGACAGGTGGAAAGTCTTTCACATCTGCAAATAGAGAAGTTCTCCTCACTTTGTGGCTGCCTCAGTCAAACAAGTGTTTTTAAAAAGAGTTGTTCAGGATGTGTTAGGCCTACAACAAATGTGCATTACTGCTGTGTTGTGGTTTTGGAGCCAGGTACACAATTGAATTCACAAATTCATGTGACAGCACCAAGGTCCATTGATGGGCACCCTTCTGTAGGGACTTCCAAATTCCCACTGGAGCACCTGATTGGTTGGGGCCTTAGCCCCGCCCCTCTCCCTGACCAATCAGGTGCCTGCATTTGGGATGGACTGGGCTTGGCTGGATCCCTGTTCGGGTACCAATCTCACCTGTGATTATCTTACCGGGACTCATTTATTGCTGTTCTCTAACGAACCAGCCTGGCCCAGGCGAGGTCTGGGATGGCCAATCTCTCTGTGAGCCCACAGCCCAGCGCTGGCTGTCACACTGATGCAATCATGCAACAATAGAAGTTCTTCTACGCTTCTGAAAATTTGACAAGTTGGCCAACAATTTCAGATGGCAAGTCAACAACAGAACCACAAACAGCCTCTGAAATCTAGAAGGTGCTCCTACTGCTGGGTTAAAGGACTGTGTCTAATTTGCTCTTACTATGTTTATTAAACATTCAGAAGTTGTCTGTCCAGTTTATGGTGAAATGAGGGTAAATTCTTTTAAGGTCTAATTGTAGGAAAATCATGTAACAAAAGCAAAGGACGGCGAGAGAAATAAGTAGTTGTGCCTACAGCACAGATGAGAATTGTGATTTTTTATCTGGGAGGAGAAAAGTATGTGTATTGTTCTCTGTCCTGAATGATAATTAAGGTAAACAATAAAAGAAAATGCATTTTAGGTTTATTCAGTCCATTGCTTCAGAGGAATTCCTGCTGTTTTCTTTCATTTTCTTCTGATAATTTGGAGCTGAGAACTTAGGGATCATTAATACTGGGTCTTGGGTAGCTGCCAGCAGACTTTTTTCCTCAGGAAGAGCTGATGTGATCATGGAGGAGTGTAGATATGGCTGACATTGAAATTGCATTTGAAAAACTCCTCAAATAAAATATTTTCCTCCTTACATTTGAATGGTTCTAATCTATAGTGAATTCTAAATGTGAATTTGGTGAGGGACAGCAGAGGCTCCCCTTTACCACTTGAAATTCTTCTGATGTTGCTCATCCTCCAGAGATTTCTCATGGGAATTGGTGGCGTGCTGCTTCTGACACAGTGAGCTTCCAAATCATCACAAACTCTCCTTTTATTCATGTTCTAGTCCTAACTTAAATAATATTACTGGCATATAAATGTTGGCATAGCTGAATACAGAATTTACCTCCTGGACCTTTATATGCTTTTAATATTTATGTGTTGGTCTTTTCTAGAAGAATATTTGTCATCTTAACTGGATTTCTGGAAGGGAATCAATGGATCATTAGTTTTAATTATAATATATCACTGTCACGCTGGTACAATTTCTATCTAATTAAATTAATGTCAGTGATATACAGTACTGCCATCACTAAATTCTTCATGATAACTATAAATACTGAAACCTGTTTTCTTTACGTTATTCCCAGATTGATTTATCCAGTACAATCCAATCAAACAGGCACCATTTTAAAAGTGGTTTCATGTAAATGCTGGATGAGGTGCAGCTGTACTGGCCCATCCAGCCCTGAGATGGGAGCACCTGATGTGGCAAGTAATGTAGAGATGATGTATTGTGGATAAAGGATTGGGCTGGGAGTCAGGAAATTGAGTTTTGTTCCTGATGCTGCTACTGCATTGTAGATTATCTTTTTCAAAATCAATTGCATCTCAGCATCTTTGTTTGTCAAGTTGCTTTCTTCGTGAAATGGCTTGATACAAGCAAGAAAAGTGCTTTATAGTATATATTTTTTGTTGTTAATAATTGAGTGTTTCCTGTCAAGCTTGTTTGACTGGATCAGGCCTAGGGACATCAGTAACTTCCAAGGAAAAGCCACAGACATGGAGCTGCCTGAATGTCTGCAGTGATTGCCCTCAGCTTGGAAATCCTGGAATCAAACCATCCCAAGCAATTCCCTTCTGCACATGACAGCACCAGCAAATGTCAAAACAAATAGGTTGAGTTGGTATCCACTGACAGACAAAGCAAAACTGATTAAGGGTACAATAAGTCATTTATATTGCAACCTCAGGCATGGGCCACATTTATTTGATATTATAATAATGATAATAATTATAATAATAATAATTTTAATAGTTTGCATGGAAGGAAAGTAACCAGTATTTTACTGTTTTAAGAAAGCATTTCTGAATCTGTTCAGTACCCACCTGCAGCACCAATTGTACTGACACCAGAGTCTAACCAACAACAAAATTCAAAGTTTTCTCAGGTAAGGAAATATGCTCTGTAAAAGTAGTTTTATGTCCTCCATTAATGAAGTCTTCACTTGAATACCTCAAAATATCTCAATCACTTTGGCAACTACAAATATGGAACAAGATATAATTATAGTCATGTTTATTTCCTGAGTCTTCTTGGGAGAAGTTTGCAGGTTTCCTTTGCTGAGGAATGCTCTCAATATTTTTCTTTTTTTCCTTTGCAGTACATGATGTTATTGGAAACATCTCCAGTTTTGCCTTTCAAAGTTTCACAAAAGATTCAGGCACAATGACTGTGAAAAAAGTTGAAATGTAATTTGGATTATATCTATTTCTGTCCTAAGAGCAAACCTTTGTGAGCTGGCTGTATGGAGAGCTATACAGGATGATAAATCACATTTTAGTGCGTCAGCAATAATGGTTCAGCATAACTTCTTTATGAAAGTTCAGGATTTTTGTAAGTGCTTTAAAAAGAAACATCTTTTCATACAGCTAGTCAAGTTAAGCCCATGAGCATCTTTAATTAGCTCCTACTTTTTTTTTCTTTTATGTGTTTTTTCATGTAGACATGTAAACATGCATCTAGTTTAGGTGACCAAAGTGTGAAGTGCTTGTTTGCTAAGGTTTTTGATCACAACATTACCATGGGAAAAACCCACAACTCCTCCTTAAAACAGAGCACAAACAAGGTACAACACGAGGGTGAGAACTTGCATAAAATGATCCCAGAATTCTCTGCCTGAATCTGACTGTATAGGAAGAATAAAGCATGACCAGATGGAATTTTTCACATCACAAAGTGCATTTCAGCTTTTTTTTTTTTTGATAGAGCTGTTAGTGATGCAACTTCAGGCATTGCCTCACATCCTTGTGCACACATGCAAAGCAACACCTTAAAATTCCCCCCAAAAAATGGCTATCAAGTTGTTGAGGGAATAAAACCCACAACACCTAAACCAGAAACCTTGGTGTCATAACAACACCTCTAAAACATACAGAATATTCACAATGAAAGAGGGGTGGTCCTTCTTGAGGGAGATATAATGGACACACAGTTGGACTTGATGGTCCTAAAATTCTTTTTTGGTCTAAGTGATTCCATGATTCTGTGTCATAGTGGTTGAAAATCACCCACAAATATATTTGCTGTAACAGCAATAGAAGTGCTTAAAATGATGTCTGCCCATGCAGAAAAACGTCAGTGGGTGTTTGAATCAACAAGAACATTTAGAATTGCCACAAACTGCAGAGCCAGCCACAGCCATTGTTCTGGGTGGATCACAGCAGACCTGAGCCACAGAGGACTCAGGAATGTGCAGAAATCCTGAGCTATGTAATCGGTGGCAAAAATTATTTTTCTTTAGCCAGTGTTTATTTTGTCATTATTTTCTCAGCCTCCTTAAGTACATGTCAGCATTGACCATTAGAGAGATAAAAGAGCCTGAGCAGATCAGTATCAGGCTGGAATGCTGTCTTCAGTCTTTCAAAAGAGAGAGATTAAACCTCTCTGCTGGCTCATTCATGTGGTAAATATGATGAAGAAGGAAAGCAGAAAGTTTTATATAAAATTGATAGCATTTCCAGAACAGAAAAACACGGAGTTTATGCATTGGATCAGTGCAGTGTATGTAGCCCATATTTGTCACAGGAGGGGTTTATACCACAGGCTTCACATGCAGACACAAACAAAAAGCAATTATAGTCTGAGGAACTCTAGGGGGAAAGTTTTTCACATCTTCAAAGACAGAAAAGGATCTATAAACTTTCCCTGAAGCACAGGAGTTTATATGCCCTCTAAAGCATTTAAGGGCTGAGGGTTTTGGTTTGAATTTATTATCACAACACTAGATATTACTGATATTCTTGCAAATGTCTAATCTCTGTAACTCCCCAGTCGTTTTTGGACTCAATAGATGCACTGAGTCAAGAAATTCTCTGGTGTGACTGTTCATTTTTGCCATCAGTTTAGGGAATTACACTTGGTGCTGCTGGGAAGAAGAATGTGAGCTCATCAGCTTTGTTCCTGCCCTGCAAAATGGGATCAGTAGCTCAGTCACTGCAACAGCGTTTGTTCCTCAGAATATCCACATCGTCCATGCATCACCCACACGGATTGCTGGGCTGTGGATCCACCCAGAGGCAGAGGGAAGCAAAGTGACTTTACTGCTGAGTTTACTGCTGAGTTTACTGCTGAGTTTACTCCTAGGTCAGGGGCAGGACAAGGGATGCTGCCCTGCTCACACAGCCCAGGAGCTGCCCATGAAACCCAAGTCTGCCAAGTGATAAACATGCCAAAAACCACAACTTACCCAGGAGTGTGCAGTAATCAAGGGCTGCTTTGTGGTTCTTTAATCTCTTTTATGCTGTGTATGAAATTACCAGGAGGAGGAAAAGCAGTGAATGGGATAGATTGCTAATAATCAATGTTTATCACACCAAACAAATGTAACTAGGGGGAGTCAAGGGAGTATCTTTTTTTATTCATGTTCTTTCTAGCTGCCTAGAAAGATTGTTATATTAAATTGCAGATTGATATTTCCTGGCAACACATTTACATAAAAGGAAGTTAAAACAAAAACTTTTGCCAGCAAAATTCTCAGTGCCCAAGACACTGTTCACATTCATTTTATCTCTTTCTTTTGTGACTGAATGGGTTACTCCAGCCTTGCTCACAGCCTTTGGTTGGTGCCTCTCCTCCCTTTTGCAGTGTAAAATGGAGGAAGTTTTTGGAGTGCCAAACAGGCACGAAAGAGAAATCTAGTCCACGATTTGAAGACTTCTGCAGGTGTTTAAGCATCTGTATCTCTCCAAGAAGTGAAGGTTGCTAAGTGACCAGTACTACTTATCCAATACTGAATCAAGCTGTTTATTCTGCCTCTTTGTGCTGCTGAGAGCAGTTGGGTCCCAGCTCTGCTCTGCGAGTCAGGCTGCACTGAGAGCAGCCAAAACTGTGCTTGGCACTCCAGCCAATAGCTCCCCCATAGATTTTCTTGGAGCTCGCTGTGAAATCCATGGCAAGCATAGCTGGCTCTCATTATGCTGAACAGTCCTTCCACAAACACCTGAAGGCAGCAAACAGCTCAGTGTGGGGTGGCAGCGAGGGGTGTGCTCTGTTTCCCTCTGGGAAGGGATGATGTGCTGCTGCCAACCAGCAAAGGCTGTTTTGTAAAGGAATATTGATGGAGAAAGGAGTGACCCATTCACCATCAACTCCATCCATATTAGAAATGCTAAGGAATAGAGCTGCAGTAAGAGTTTTATGTCTGTATTCCCAGAGCCACAGTGTGCATTACAGGAGTGCTCTGCATTGGCAGTCGAGTGCAGAACACAAATGAAGAAGAAATGAGCATCTGACTGCTCCAAGCTGTGCCATGGACAAACGACCTTCTGCTCTGCATGGGGAGTGTGAATATAACAACACCTGCCTTGCCAAAGGGACTTGAGAAGCTGTGTAAAAGAATAGAGTATTAATGCCCCTACCTGGTAATGTGCAAAAAGGGGGTTGTTTTATAAAAATAATTATAATCATCTGCCTATATTGTGATGAGCTGGTAAGATGTACCTTTCCCACCAGTAAAAACTGAGGTAATGAAGTTCAGGGTTTCTTCCCTTTCTGCATAATTTTGAGTAAAGATTTGTTTTTCTCAGTTTGCAGTGCATTGGGAGATTGTCTTTAAAGTGCAGGTGCAGGTGCTCAGAGTGCAAAGCTCAGTTATTGAGAGAGGGTATGGGTGTGCTGTGTGGGAAAGATCCTGTGAGCAGTGGGTTTGGGGAAGGAGTTAGGGCTGGATGAGCTGGGCATTCTGGAGAAGATGGAGCTGAAGGCAGCCCCAAGAACAAGTTACATCCTCATGCAAGCAATTCTGATTTCCATTCTTTTAGCTGGAATCATACAATGTATATTCTTAGCCTGTGTGCAAGCTGCCCTGAGGCTGTTTGGTGATTGCATTGTCAGTTATTCTAACCTGTCATTTTGAACCTCCAGGTCCATTTCCAGGTGAGGCACATGTGGGGTTATGCTTAAGTGCTTTAAATTAACAGCTTCTCATAAGAAACTCCTGGATTTTCTTGAAGCTGTGGCCTCTGGTCTTGATTTTGGCCAATTGCTTCCATGCATGTTCTTTTCCCTTAATATTTTTTTTGTGTGTCTGCCTCCTACTGTTTTTATTATTTAGCAGACTTAGCATTCACATGAAGTGCCTATAAAGAATCTGGCTTATGTGAGAATATCTTCTAATAAAATATACTGGACAAGGAGGACTCTGACAAGTGTGCAAAATAAGAGTAGAATATTTACAATCTCAAAAAACAGTAAGTTATAGGAGCAACTGTATCTCAGACCCCAAATGGTGACTTGAGCTTTGTGTAGAGATTTTCTAAGTATTTGGAAGACTGAACCCACCACAGTGGCTGTCTGTAACCTCCACCACAGCAGAGGGGAGTTCACCCCCTCTCCAGCATTAAAACAACATTTTCCCCTCAGGCTCACACCTGCAGAAAGTTCCAGAGTGATTTGGAGTGAAAAATGCTGAACCCTGTGAGCAAAGCACGAGGCAGCCTCTTCACCCTTCAGTTAATGAGCAAATAGGCCAACATCTCCTCCAAATGATAAATCCAATTAGTGATATGTGTAACATTGATTTGCATACCTAAAGGAAGGAAAACTCCCCCTGAGAAATGCTAGAATTACTGCCTTTGGAAAAATAAAAGATTATTCTCCAAAGCAAATCTCATATTTTCTGCTGCAATTAGCTGGGGTGTTTTAAATTGTTTAGCCTAAGCCTTTAAATGTCTTTTAAAGTATCAAGTGGCTGACTCTGTACTTGGCATCAAAATACAGCTTGCTTCAAATCAAAAGAGTTTTAAGATTCTGTTTAGTTCCACCAAGTTGTTCTGATGAAGCAAATCTTTAGGCTGATGTTATGTCAAGATAAGCAAACCAATACACTTATTTTTATATTCCTCTATTTTATAAAGCATAAAAGGAGAGCAAATCTGTCATTTTGTATGTCTGTGAAATATCAAACACCTTTTCATGATTCATAAACAATCAATAGTAGGAGTACTTGTTGAAGTTTCATTTGCAAGCAGAAATCCTTGGCATTCACATAATGTCTTGCATGATTAAGTGCTTCAGAGATTTTAATTAGAGTTGATTTGAATCAGTAAAACAATATTGAAAGAGATCTGTTTAACACTCCACAGTGAATAATAATAATATTAAAGTTGTACATATCAGTATTTCAAATTGCATTTGTAGGAATTATATCTGTGATCCATGGCTATTAATAGTCTTTACTGGATTGAACAGTGCTCTGATTCCAGTTCTGTGTCATTAAAACCTGTCACTGAAAATAAGCGTGTTCAGAACTGTAGCTGTTTGTTTTGTGCTCAAAGAGCTATGGAATGTTTAACATATGTTGGAACAAGTCATTTGTAAATCCAACAGGCATTCAGTGTTTTAAAGGAAATGTGTGGCAGAAATATGTCTAATCTAATTACAAGGAACTCAGAATTCAGCAGGACTGCAGATTCAAGCAGTAGTTTCAGAAAGATATGCAGAAAAATGCTTGAAATTTATTTTTCCTTCTATACTTTTGGGTGAAGCTGAAGTCTGTGTGTTTGACAGCCTTGGAAAGCAGGGTCCTACTCTCTGGCAAGCACTCTGGGAGCTGTTGTGATATAAATATGTTATCTAGAGGTATACCTTGATTTATGCCTTCATTCAAATTATTTCAGTATTAAACTCTTTCCTGGATTTAGAGCTCCTTGTAAAGCTTTTTTCAAACCTCACAGCTGAAATGCTGCACAGCAAGGAAGCCTCAAAATTCCCAGTGGCCAAGTTCTTCCAAAGCACAATGGACTTTCAATAAGGTGTTGTGATTTCAGAGGGAAAATGATAATTTAGCCCATAGTATGGTAGAGAAAAACTGTTTAATTTAGAAATTAGCCTGTCTGTGTGTATTTCTGTACATATGTGTATATAACATTCCTTCCAATATTTATGAAAACACAGTCTATTAAATTTTCATATTCTACCCTGCAAAATAATAATCCTTGTTCTCACACAATTTCATATACAACCAAATCTGTCACATTTAGTATGTACTTTCTAGTTTGAATGGAGTACTTGGGATCTGAAAACCCCAGGCATTTCTATTGTTTCTCACCAATATGTCCATGCATTTCTGCAAGAAATGTAGAGAGTTTGCTGGCAGGGAAGATAATTTTCTAGCTTTGCTAGAAAAAAAATTGTTGCTAGGTTATTTGACTGTTTATTCAGGGATATCACTGGAAGTTAATTTTATCAGATCATATTTGTGAGGAAGACTGAAGAAGACTGAACATTTCTCTTCAAAAACCCAAACAAAAAGCACAAGCACCAAGCCCACCTGCAGCACATCCATATTTATTTGTCACAGGGATGCTAAAGCCAGGAAGCAGCCAGTGCCTGAGCCATCCATCAGCTGGACACATCACATACTTATCATTATTAGGAAAATGGGGATTGATGACTGTTGAGCACAGCTCTGAGTTATCAAGTTTCCCACTGCTCTTATCTTTGTGAAAGCAAGCAGCAGCTTCTGGAGGCTGTAACACAGGTGACCATGACCACAGCCTGCCCTTTGAAATGGCAGGGAAGGCAATGAGATATTGCTGACACTGTTTGCATGTTTAGGAGGCTTAACCTGTCCTGTACAAAGGGAGGGAGGAGGCAATTAGCTGAAATTAGGTTGCTGTTATTCTGAGTGCCTTATCATGGCTAGTCCTCAGTGAATAATGTCATGAACAGTGTTTATTTTTATATAACAAGCTAACTGGGGAAAAAATGGAAATTAAACATGACTTTTGTCCTTCTGCAAGCAGAGGCAATGTCCAGAGCAGTTTGTGCAGCAACACCATTTTTCAAAGCCACTTGTGAAGCAGAGTTCTGTATCATGTGCTGTCTGCTCTTTTCTTTAGGTTTTTCTTAATTCATCGAGGGAAAATACAAGTATTTCTAATACCATAATTGCTGCACTACACATGACTACCTAAAATTCATATTGTGGTGAGAATAAAGCTTAGTGGCTGGGGACTATCTAAGACCATAGGAACAGTAAACAAGCTCATCCAATATATTGTCAACAGGAGACAAATATTTATGGTGAAATGGCTTTCAGGGTAGAAACTATTGGATCCTCTTTTTATCTATTCTATGGCAGAGGAATGATTTAAAGTGAACCTCAAGTCACATTTCAAATAATAGATGACAGGAGCTCATCCATTTCAATATAATTCATTGTACTGCATATGTATGGGGGAGATTTCAAAAGAAAGCCAGGGAGTGTTATTTCCAAGTGAGCCCCTAGATTTTTAGATGTAGTATTTCCTCCTCACTTTCCCTCTATTAAGGTTATTAGTTTCGCTGAAAACTGCATTTTTGTGTTGAATATTTCTCTTGGTACCCTCTTTGTCTGGTGCCAGCTCAAGTGTGAGGGGTGCAGGGAATGGTTTGGTATTCTGAATGGGATTTTCTGTATTCTCAATGTTTGACAGATTAATTTTTTTTGTTTGTTGTTTCTTTTGTTGCTCTTCTCAAGCATTAGTTTCCTGCTTTATTCTCCTAGTGTGCAATTCACTTTCCTGAAGGATTACCAGACCTCTGATTTCTGTCCTTCCATGTCTGGAACACAGAACTTCAATTCTCTTTGATATCATGAACCTGAAAAATTCAACTAATATCATTAATCTACTATAGATTTCAGGGCTGGGGTGTGCATGGTGGGTAAAGCTCTTATTCATCTATTTGATTTGAATAAAGATGTTATCTATTGAAAATGCTCCTTTGTTTGAGAATCCCAGGTCAGTATAGTGAGTGTTGCCAGGAAAGCCAAGCTGAGGGTGCTGGGGGCTGTCACAGCCTGAAACCCTGCTTGGGACAGAGCCTGGAGGCTGAAAATTCCTTGGAGGCACACGTCCAGACTGAAATCCCAGCCATGGCAGAGCATGGGTGCCTCACTTGAATGAGTCAGGGGCTGTTCCATTCCTGCAGAGATGCTTCACCACAATTTGCACATGGGCTATCAGCCCCCTGATGCATCTGCTGCATGGAAACCAAGGCAGATGCTGGCATCAAAAGTGTCAGAATTACTCAGGGAGCAAAATCAATCTTCTGTGGTTCCAGGCAGTTTTCCTACATGAACAGAATATTTTACTTCTGGAGACAACTCTGTATGACGTGAATGACAGATATGTTCTCTCTTTGAAGGAAACAAAGTGCACAGTCAGTGTTTTACTTTCCAGTGAGCTGCAAACTTATGGTGATCTTCAGCTGATGAAAGCAAAAAGGAATTATTTTTAAATGATGAGGGTCAGGGCATTTTGGCACAGTAGAGTTGAATGCTATTGCTATCACAAATTGCTTCACATTAGTGTTGGCTGGAAAGGCTTTCATCAAGATATTCACAAAACCAAAGGACATCACTGTAAACAGCAACTTGGGACCTGGCAGTGAGTGAATCTTGGGGCAGGAAGGGGATATTTGTGCCAAACCAGCTAAAGTGACAAGATTCTCTTTGTATACATTTGTTTATCATCTGTTCTTCTTCTTCATTTCCCTTTCATTCCATTAATTTCCCTGATCTTGGGAAAAGTCAAATTTAATAATGCCAACCTGTAGAGAAAAAGTTATGCATATTCATGAAAGCTCATGAATTATTGGCAAAATCAAATTGACTCAGCTTTGATCATGGCAAAAGGCAATTAAATGTACTTGTCTTGTAAAAAGAAAATATCAGATGAAAATTCTGTCTTGATCACATGTAATATGAAATAGATTTTCATGAAAAATGAGACATTGAAGGATATTAACAGAGGATTCCCCATTTTCTGTCTATAGAATTTTATCCCTGATCATAAAAGTAATGCACTTTACATGTCTAGAAATTCAAGAGGTTTTTAAAGGTGTCTTTGGGGTTAATATTTAAATTCAGAAATCCCAGGAAGTTTGCAATGTATTTGATTTGTCTCATTCTATTGAAAGAGTCTTCTGCCTCTTTTTTGTCATTCTGAGGGAATTGACTCACTGTAGGGAACATTTCTATGACTGTCACAAAGTCTTCAAAATGTAATGACAAGCATGGGTAAAAATTCTTGACACAACAGTGTCCTGTCAGAAAATACAGATTAATCAAAATGTGTTTCTCAGGGATATAGGGACTTCTTAAAAATAATAGGTGGAAAAATGTGTAAGTTGGTGAAAGATCCAACTTTGTCATTGTATTTCATCTCATTTCACTTGGACTCTTAGACACTGTCCCTGGTTATTATCCTTTCAACAAGATGTTCCATGCTCCTGGGAATTTCTCACTTTCTGCTCACCTGAAATTGGGGGAAACTTGATGTTCAGATCTGACACACAGCAAAGTTTCTTTCTATTTCCACTAGGATGGAAGTTCTAATTTCCAGTCGTGGTCTGTATTTCTGAGTCTATTCTCCATTTCTGTGTGCTCAAACCTTCTCCTGCTTCCAGAAACCCACCAACCAATGTAAGCCTGCTAAGATGCTGCAAAGATTTTCTGCAGAAATGAGGAATTTTTGCCTCACATGGGCCTTTAAAGATCCTATTTCTTGAGTTAAGTCCTCTATTTCAGCAGTTCTTATATGGGACTCCTTAAATCAAAGTTGAGCTTAGAGGAAATGAGGGATTTTTTCCTAGTGCTGCCAGAGGAAGAATCTCTGATCCCCTGTTCACTGAACAGAATTCTTGGGCTGGTGAACTCGGGCAGGGCTGCAGAGCAGGAGCAGTTCAGGAGCAGGGATTTGGCAGCTCTGGAGTGTCCCCAAATTGCCACCTGAGATTTGGGCAGGCTGGGAGCCTCATCAGTCTGGGCTGCTATTGCACTCACACAGGATAAATTGTGTAGCTCCTTCTGAAATAACAACAAAATCCGTTTGTAGCCTCTGCTCCAGCATTCTCCTTCAGGAGGATGTTCTGTTTAATCAGGTAAAGCCACGCTCCTGCTCTGTTTGCACTGCTAGGATAGAGGAAAGCAGAACAAAATGCATAGCAATTAGCAACTTCTCTGTGAAAATGTGTACAGAAACCCTCTCAGTTTTAGTGCTGCAGCTTGCAAGCAAATCTGGGAGGTGTGGAAGGGCTTTTCATAAGGCATGATCCCAACAGTTCATACAATTAGCAAAAATTAACATATATTACCATTGTGCTGAATTTTTTTCCTTGCTGCTTTTAACAGCCTGTATTCTGAAGGAAACGGAATTCTCTAATTGAGCATATAATTGTGGCATTATTTCATATTCATGTTATCTTGATGTTTAACAGAAAGGCAATTTTAATTATGCAAGCTGCCATTGGTTAGCCTTTCAAGAGCCTTCCTTGAGTGCCAAGCCTCATTGTTTTTCCTGCTGCTCTTTTCCTTGAAGGAAAAACTCAAGGACTGCATGCTGAAGGACACATTTTCTGCACTGATAATGCTGCATTTCTTCCATAGAACACAAGTTACATTCCTACTGAATTGCTTTTATTTTAGATGAAGAGCATCACAAAATGAGGCAGAGAAAAACTGCATTTTTTTTTTCTTTTTTCCTTTTTTCCCCAAAAAGAACGTGGGCTGAAGCAATGCAAATCTTTGGGCATTTGACAGCAGTGTCTGGGTGGGAAGAGGATGGGGCCAGGCTCTTTTCAGGGATGTCCAGCACCAGGACAAGGGGCAAAATATGGTGAAAACAAGAGCTAGTTATTCAGCTACAGTTATTTTTCAAAAAGAGATCTTAAACACTTCCTGAGTTGTTGTTACAGAAAATAACAATTTTCCTGAGAAATAACTACTCAGACAGTCCAGTGACAGATTTTCTTCTTTACTGTTCTCATCCTTGTTATTTAATCCTGGAAAAATTACAGTAAATGTTCTGATTGGGGTTTTTTTGCCAAGGTAGAGTATTGTGCTGGGTATCTTTGTTCCTCACCCTTTATGCTTTTAAGAGCATCCAGCTGGCAGGAGCTGGTTCCCCTCCATGGCACAGAGCTCTGTGATTTCTGGTTTTGAATTCCAAGCTTGCAAAGGCAGAAGGGCTTTCCCTGTGACAGGGATCTCAAACTCTCTGACACCAGAGACACAAAACCATCCCCCTGAGGAGCTCTGATCTGGGTTATCTGCAGGGCAATGGAAACTGTCTTCACAGAGCTTCTCTATTTCTGGTAGCCCCAAGAAGGGAAAACTGAAAACCCAGGGAAGAGCATCTGTGAGGACTGTGCAAAATTATGTGCTAGCAGGGAAAAGCAAAAGAATTCCTTTCCAGAGAAAAGGAGCAGAAGGGACAAAGCGGAGAGCAGAGGCTGTAAATATCAGGGACATGTTAAATATCCAGCCTGGACAACAACAACCCCACTGGTTTTGCATCCTGTCTGTTCTGGAGCAGGACGGATGAGCCCAGAGGCCAGGAAATGCTGAACTGTTCTTTAGCAGAGCACTGACAGAGCTGAGAGCTCCTTTAATGCCTGCTGAGCCTTGCTCCAACACGAGTGGCTGCAGTCAGCCTTTGACTCATCTGGCACATGAAACCAAGTGAAACAGGAACATGAGCTGGGAATGAGGATGGAAATGGGATTTCATGGCACTGTGATCGAGAAGACACAGTATTTATTCATATAGGCTTGAGAGAAGAGGATGTCAGAGGAATGAAAACAAAAACAACCTCAGATCTGTTTGCAGAGTTATTTTTCACCTCCATCAAGCATAGGATTTCATATTTTATATTTCATATGCCAAACCATGCCTTGTGATTACTGCAGATAGGCCATGTGCATGGAAAATCTATTCTGTTTTCTTGGGTTTTATTCACCCTTGTAAAAATAGAAAACCTTTGGTTTTATTTTCCCCATAGAAATTATTACTAGATTTAAAAAAAAATCTGTTTGAAATACGCTCTCACCATTCATTATAATGCTAAATACGTCACTTTTTTCCAAATATATAATTTAAACATTCAGGAATTAATGAAAATTCTATTTGGACTATTATGGAACCCTTTAAAAATATTTTTGAACACAAGCTCATGTTTACAATATTGCTTTACTTGATGTCCATGTTTGTTTTTTTCTAAACTTTGGACATTTTTCATGGTTTCTGAAACCCTTGACAGTCTAACCTCAATATCTTGGGTTGAGAGTTAGTAGACATTGATCTATTCTTAGCTGATGAATATTTGCATGGTGGGGATAATGTCAAATAGGCCTCCCTGGAATAAGGTGAGGGGGAAGAGCAGCAGGCAGGCGAGATCTGGTGTTGGTTTGAGCTTGGTTGTGCAGCAGGTTTCCAGCACACAAAGGTTCTGTGCTTTGCTCAGGGCGTGGCAGGAACCTGCTCTGCCAGTAAATGGATTAACTGGATCAGCACTGGGTGACATTTGCTTTGGCCACGTTCTTTGTAAAGTGAATATTGGAGGATCCAAATCCCAGGGCTTATTGGGCAGCTGCTTTTCAGTCCTGCTGAATTCAAATAAAAAATGGTTCATTTTCAGCCTGTGCAATCAGGGCTCTGAGTGCAGCAGCTCTCCAATCTGCAGATGAAACGAGCACTCCACACTATTCAGAAACAATACAGAGTCTGATTGTTTAATACACTGATAAAAATGTGTTTAAAAAATAAATTATCTACTAGCTGCTGGGATTGCTTGAAATTCCATTAAACACTAATGAGAGAAGGCATAAAACCCAAATTAATAAACACCCTACGCACTAACCTAGAAAATGCCAGCCTAAACCCTTTGATGCTAAACTGATTAAAATGAGAAACATATTTCATGTGAAACTGCTTGGCATATTTCAGTGCATTAATTGAGGCATAATGAAAATGGAAGATACAGCACAGAAAAGGAAGAATACTCATTATAAACCAGACCATGGTCCTGTAAAACAGTTGTACCCAACTGCAACCTTGGTGTCGTGCACATGAGGAAATCCACACCAGCAGAAAGAGCACAGAAGGGAGATAAATATATTCCAATTTTAGTATATTTTCATGAGTGAAATCAAAGAGATGGATTTTTTCAGTGAATTCCTGCATGTGTTACAAGATCACAAATTCTTTGTACATATGAAAGATCACCCAAATCTGTTTTATTTTTTTTTTCGTATACTTTCTAGTAATAAAGTTTTTCTTTGTACCCTTTAAAGTTTGAGCCTGTTTTGCCTTCCTCCCAATCCTGTCTCACAGCAAGAAATGAATCAATAATTCTCGTGGGTGCACTGGCAATTTGGCCAACACTAGACCCACAACAAAAATCGGTGCATTGGCCAGGAAATCTCTAATTGGAGAACCAAAACCACTACACAAAATTGCTGTTTCCACCTGGTTGAACCAAAACTCTGACAGTAAAGCAAAAAGGGAAGTGCTGGTGTGCCTGTTCAAGGCATTATGTGCTCAGTACTTTGTCATTCAACAAAAAGGATTTTGCCACAACAACCATCACTGTAGTTTAGCTCCTCACACGGGCACCATTTGTTGCTTTGGTTGCCCAAGCCCCCCAAGAGAGAGACACAGGCAAGCATGATTATTTCAACCAAAAGCCCTTTATTGTTCTAACCAGCTCTTTTTATAACCTCCTAAATGTATCTCTCTAAGCTCCTGTGATTGGTTTAGTCTGGCTCTCCAGCCTCTTTTTGACCAATTTTGGCTTCTTGCAGCCAGGCAGGGACCATCAAACCAACCCCCTGACTTTTCTCCAATTTCCCCCTGGGTGGGTTGTGTCCCACCAGTGTGCTTTTCCCTATTTGGCCCAGTACAATCCAGCTTGGTAGAAGCTGGAGGTGATGGAACTAAAACATTTCCTAAAGAAACTCAGTGCCAGACTGTTGCACAGCACCAAAAACAATCATCCTGTGCATTCAGATCATGTCACCTGAATCCTCATGTGTGAGGAGTCCTGGACATGGCTTTAGACAAAGAGGGAGGCTGGGGGTGCTGCATTCTTGGAGGAACATATTTGGGGTGTAGGGGTAAGCCTGTTCAGGAGAGAACTGTCCCTGAACCCTGCACAGCTCCTAGAGCAGCACTGGGGGTTCCACAGGATCCTTGGCATCCCTGGGGCTGTGCCAGTGCCTGGCACCTGAGGAAAGGATTCCTTGGTGTTACCCTTCCCTGATGCCTTAGGAGTTGAGCTTTTATATTCTTCATGTATTTGTAATCCTGCAGTTCTGCAGTGTGTAACTCTAAACTCCACACCCAGTGTCACTGCTGCTCTCCCAGTTTGGGCACACACAACAATTCCTCTCCAGCTTTGGGAATCAAGGACACCTCACTGTCCCAGGCCCTGAGAGATGGAAACAAAAGTGAGCTGGGGAGGAGCAAACTTGGGGTGAATGACTTCATTACCTGGAGCTGTAATTGGGAGATTCACTCCCAATATGCAAATGGATCAAACTTATAAAAGAATGAAAACCTGTGACCCATTGTCCATTTTGGGGGGGGTTCATCTGCCCAAAATGTGCCTGAAGGGCCTTCAATAAACAGAACTGGTTTTATTCCCTTAATTTTGCCTGCCCTCAGTTGTTAGGCAGCACCATAAGGCACATCCCAGTGACATATGTGTGCAGACACAGTGCATGATTTACTGTGGCCATGCCCTACAAGTAAAAGTGTCACCAGATCGTGATACAGAGCACATGAAGGCTGATTGAAAATCTCCCAGGCTACAGTTGTCATTATCTGGGGTGACAATCGTGCTGCTGTACAGGCAGGGAGCTTTATGGGGACACTGTTATGGACCATGAATCATCCTCAGTCATCTTCACTGTGTATTTGTGATCTGTATAAAAATTTTGTCCTACATAGGAGTAGCTATGTATTGAGCCCTCTCAAATTAGTATTTAAAACCCAAAATAGCCCAATCAAATCCCACAGTGTTATCTATCTCTCTGTTTATCTATCTACCTATCTATCTATCCATCTATCTATCTATCTGCATTTCTTTAATTATATTGTTCATAATTAATTAAGTAGTATTTGGGCCTCTCTTTTAATAGGAAAAACTTGAACTAAATGACTGGTATTTTTTAAATAAAATTGGGCTATCTCATTTATGTGTTCAATGTCAGCAGCACAGGGATTCAAAGTCATTGGCTGCCATGAAAGCAATAAAATCACAATCTTCATCTCAGCCAGGTCCACATTCAAAACCTCTTTAAACCAGCAGGAATCTGTGAATTAAATTCACTGGACTTTACAGTTAAATAAATAGCTGATCTACTTCATCTTGTAATTTATTTTGACCACTGTTACAAAGTTCATGTTTAAATATATTCCTCTAGAAATGGAAAATAATTTTTTTCAGCTTTTGGAAAACTGCTGGAAAATATACCTGTTGTTATTTGTATGAATCAAACCTGCATCAGTGAGGTGTGACACGGAGCACAAAGACTTTCAATGAAATCAGTAGGAGCAGGAAAAGCCCATTATTCATTTTTGATGGAAAGGGAAGAGGAATAAACACGCCACAATAAAAAGTGAAGCAGTAGAAATTAATAACATGCACCCCAAACAACAGGGACATACTTGGAAGTTTATAAAAGCAGGCTCCTCTTCTGGTGTTCTTGGATCTTACTTTTTCCCTGGTGATGTAAAGTGCTATTATCTGGTGGTATATCACTATATCTATAATTTGTATTAATTTAATATAGTTAGAAACAAGGGATTTCTGCATCTTTAGTCACCTGTTGTCAGCAGATAGACTACAGAGTAATCACAGTGGATTTACAAGCCTAATTCATTCTTACTCTGAAATCTTTTCACTGTCTGAAAGACAAGAAACTAAACATGTTTTAATATTTAAATATGAAACACATAAATCTCTGGTTTCTGATGGGAGCTGTCTGGCTGCTGCTTGCTTACCTTAACCAAGTTTTCCATGTGTAATAATAACCCCAACATTTCCATATTTACAGATCTCCTGAATGTTATCCACTGCTCTAAGAAAATATTTTCTTTGTGAATAAGGTAGGGTAGAAATGTTATTGAAATATTTAAGGAAAATCACAGGATATATTAAAACTGAATCTTCTTGATTTAATAGTAAAGGAGCAGAGGGCTTTGAGTAGTAAAGGAGCTGAAAGTGTAGGGTGAGGGTGGTAGAGAATGCTTATCTGTGGTAACCAAAACTGATTTCTCCCAAAGCCTACTTCAATAATAACTTTTTTCAGGATTGGCTGAATCTATGAAAACGTTTTTCCTTAGGAGTGGTTTGTGTCAGTGATTGAGGTAAATTTCTGAGTACAAGCGCATTGATTTGGATAAATGAAAATTGGTTTTCATTCACCCAGTCCTGTGACAGTTCCTTTTGAAAGGACATTTGCTCTTTAATACCATAATGATAGCAATTCTCAATATTTCTGGCTTTGTTCTTCATTAGATAAACTCAGAAGCACACAAAAGTCAGGAGACCAGGACCTGAATAACAAGCAAAGCTTTATTTGAAACTCAAACTGTACTAACAGCTTTTGTTATGGGTCTTAGTTTGTGCTGGAAAACTGAAGCTAGAGTCAGTCCTGAACATCCCTGAACATCACTGCCAGAAGCAGCCAGGGGACACAAAGATTTGGTTACTAATGACACACTGGGTTCCTGGCCAGAGCAATAAAAGCAGTAAAATCCCTTGTGTGGGCAGCTCAGAGCAGGACCAGCAGCAGTGCAGGGCTCTGCACAAACAGCTCCAGATTTATTTCACCCAGATTTTCCCTTCTTCATTAACTTTTCAAAGCCTCTGCTGGCTTTGTGGCCTTGTTGCTGGGAGCTGGAGATGATGGCTGGATAAAGGAAAGGCGAGTTGTGCTGCTGGGAGGTGTTGGATGGTTCACCCTGAGCTCACAGAAAGCCAGGACAGGTCTGAGCAAACACTCACTGTGCTCCTCCACACAGCAAAGCTGCCCAGGGCTGGCACTGCCCAGGGCTGGCACTGCCCAGGGCTGGCACTGCCCTGGTGCTGCTCTTTGTTGGGATTTTGCTGGTTTTCTGCTTCTTTCAGCTGGTGATTCTGCAAAGGGGGACTTCCCTTCCCAAGAAGTTCCACCCATTCTGAACTGATATTCCCTGGGGCAAGACATAAATGATGACTCTGCCTTGTTGTCCTGCTTTGGTTTTGTGTTTTTATCCAATGCCTTATCAAGCATGAACTCTACTTGAGCTCACAATTTCTTTTTTAGTTAATTAACTTGTTTCAAGACTGCATTTTCTTTTGTTTTGACTCTTCTTGCTCTGCCATTTCCCACACATAAAGGCTTTGATTTTTTCCACCATTAGTCCTGCATTTTGCTTTGAACTGCAATATAAATAATATTACTATCTATATATACAACAGAGTTTTACACATCATTTTAGATGTAATTCTAAAGAGATAGGTGCCAGAAAAAGGAGAAGATAGTAAAAGGTACAATAGAAAATTAAGGAAAAGATGGGTTAACATATGTGTGTGTATATATATATATATATGTATATATATGTCTGTAATCCCTTTCTGTCTGGAATTTATTAATCTATGATATTGCTATCATAGTTCAGACTCTATCAGAATTTTAATCAAGCTCATTTATGTGTTTTTGCACATTCTTTGAGAAATGCTGATTAAATGTTATTTCTCTCAGGTGGGAGATGGGAAAACAAAGTATTGGGAACAGCCAAAAATTCAAACAAAATGCATTTCCTTCCAGAATAATGGACTGGCTTCAGCCTTATTGGGCAGGGAAACCCAATTGAAATACTACTACTACTACTACTACTAATAATAATAATAATAATAGTAATAATAATAATAATAATAAAGCTGTGGTGGATAACACAGGCTGGTGTTAAGCCAAAATTCTTGTGCCTGTCCCATGTTCATACAGGACAGACTAAGCAGCAACACCCCCTGTGAGGTTCAGTGATGCACTTGGCACCAAAACTGCTTGGTCCAGCCTGACCCAGGAGATCTGCAAGCTTGAGATGAGGAAGAGAAATTATAAAGTTTGGGTTAGAAATGCAGCAGTCCATCCAGCTGTGCAGAAAGGGTGTTTTTATCTCTTATTCAATGCATCCTGCAGTCTGAATCATCCCACAGGGGTCTTTTATCCTGGTTCCAGATAACTGACATAAAAATTTGCATTTAAAATGAAAAAATCCACATTTTTTATAATCCTTTCTCAGCCAATATGAGTTTAAAATTTTGTTTTCTGTCTGATGGTATTGGCTTTATAATAAAGTGTGGTCAAAACTTGTAAAATAAACAGAGGATGAAGTGAATTTAAGCTTTGAAGAAACTGATGCTCCCCAAATTTACATAATAATTTGAAACAGTCAGATGTGCAGGCTTGATCCCCATTTACACAAATTAAGTCTGCAATTCATGCACAGACACAGGTGGGCTCCAGGTTTCTCACAAAGTCCAACATGATTGCCTCTGGCTCTTTTCATTAGACACCAGCAGGTTGTTATATCTAGGTTAGGCAAAATTTAAGACCTTATTCATCTTTTCAGCCTATAACAGTTTTTTTCTGCTGCACCTATGTGGTTCTCAAGTCAGTTTAGCATAATTTTAAAGTTTTATTGTAACTGCAGTGGGTGAAATCAGCCTGTCAGGGGTAGTGCAATCTCTGCTCTTATTTTGGGAGGTGCTGAATTTCCTCAGGAGACTCCCAAGAGGAAAAGACTAAAAATTCACTACATCTCTAGGGATTAGAGGCATTAAAGATGTCTTGGGGAGCCTGGTGTCCTGTGCAAGGCTGAGGGGCACTGACAGAACAGATCCTCTTGTCAAATCCATTGAGGCTCAGGCAGTCTCTGGTACAGAGTTCATTTTTCCCCCACTGATTTTGAACAGAAAAGGCTTTGTTTAGCTGATTACAGAAGTGTAAGGAGATTTAAGGTAGCTGATTTAAGCAGCAGCTGGGTGTGTATTTCCTTTTGAATAAAATTAATGTAATTAGATATAAATGTGGACACTGTCATTTTGATATTAAGAGAAGCTCGATTCATTATAATTTATGTGTAGATTTGGTGAGGTTTGGCAACATCTTTTAGGAAAATCTTTGCTACTTTTTAATGTGAATTTTCTAGAAATTCACTTCTTTTTTAAATCTCTTTTTGGCAATACCATGGCTGTCTTTCCACTTGTACCTCACCTTTATTGCTGAACCCACCCATGTACTCTGGGTGCTTTCCTATGAATCCCAAGTCAGGCTCTGCAAAGTCAGGAACAGGATTTTTCCCAGCCAGTAGGCTCTGGTGGTAATTTAGTCAGGGCTTCATACTCTGAGCACATTTCAGTATTGCACTGTTGTCCATCCTCAGGCTGTCTATTAATTTTTAGAGAGAGCTGAAGTTGTTGGTTATTGATCTGGGAAGTTCCCAGAGCTCTGGGAGCTGTGTGAGATGCCTCTCAGTGAATCTGCAGGACTGTGATCACCTCCAAGGCACGAGGGGCATTTTCCAGGCAGGATACTCAGGAGTGAAACTCTCTGTAGAGAGCCCACAAGTCAGGAATCCAGCTGGGCCAAAATGGTCTGATCTTTCTGAATTTGTCAAACAGTTCAAGGGGAATTTATACTTAGGGTTTTAAAAAGGTGCTGTTTGAGAAGTGTTTATTTGGAGTGGTTGGAAGATTTGCTGAGTCTAGAACATGCTGAGCTGTGTATGGAATGTTTTGGCTCATCCTATATTTAAGTGGACTTGCACATATGAATATTTAGAAGTTGACAGACACCTCTCAGTAGAAAGTAGCCCTCTTTAGTGGGAGTGTGTTTGGGTAGGCTGCAATTTTCTCCTCATGGTTTCTCACCAAGGGAATCATGAATTTCCCTTCTTGATCAAGGTATAAAAACCTCTGCATTGATTCCCTTGATAAGTGTGGGCTGATTTCCCACTAAATCTCAGTCATGATCATGTCTAGTGTATCCCCATGCCTGTTTCAGCTGTGAACCTGTATAATAAAATATCGTTTGAATCTCAGTGTTCCTGCCAAACCTGTTTAAGCACAAGGATGATTTGCTGACACATATCAACAGCAGGCTCTCAGCAATGTGTCCCTGTGCATCCTCCTCCCTTGTTTGTTAGGCCAGTGGTGCTGTTTGTAAATTGGATGCTCCTTGCTGCTGTCTTGTGATTGCTCTTCAAATCCTGATGCCTTTGCTCAGTCCTCAGATGAAGGAAGGAAGCAGCCTGGGGAGTATTTTGTAGGGAGAAATGTATCTCTTCAATATTAAAGTCACAAATCTGTGAGGAGTGCAAATATTCTGTCACTAGGATGCCAATTCCCTTTTATAAGTCCCTAAGTAATTACTGAATAGCATTTATTATGGAGCAGAGTGTGAGGGAATAAGTGAGGTTTTTTGTAGATGGGACCCAAAGAGAATTAAGGTGTTTGGTAGCAGTGAGGTCTGTGTGGTGAGTTCAGGAATGTTGGACAAAGGAAGCAGAGATGGATTTTAAAAGTCATCTTGTAAAAAAACCCAAACATGTAGCCAGAAGTATCTGCAACTCATGCTGATTTGGGATGCAGAGTGCAACTTTCTACCCTTTGCAAATTTGGCTCTGCTGCTCCAGGGGATTCCCTCTGGCATGAGCCATGAAATGGGCTGGGTTTCCATCAGAATGAGCTGTGGATGTTGGGCACATGAGCACAGCCTCTGACCCTCAGAGCTGGGACACCGTGACTTTGCACACATTGATTGCTGCACAGAACCACTCCTAGTCCTGTCCCAAACTTCTAGAGCCACCACAGCCAGCAATAAAGCCTTCTGTTTTACTGGCATAGGAAATTTTTAAGGCCAAAGAGACCATCAGGTTGTCCAGTGAATGTACTGGGCTGTCACTGTCCTCCAGGACCCTGCAGAGATGAGGATGGCAGAGCTGGGCTGGGGATGAATCTAACCCAGGTCACACCCCTACAGCTCTAGGTTCAATAAACACCTTTTCTGGGGCATAAAATCCCTCCTGTGTAGTTACATTTGCCCATTGTTGATGATCTTAACTGGGATTTCTAGGTTTTAAAATAATACTGATGGTATTAAAACAGTCTACAATCTTTAAAATACGTGCTGTGAAAGTCAACAAAACCTAACTGGATCCACCCATCAGTCAGTTTTCCTTTTCAAGGGAAATTGTCTGATGTAAATTCAGAATGCATCTATGTGTAAATGTTCATATCCACTCCACACATAAACTCACACAGTTTATATATTTGTATTTTACATTTTCATGCCATGTATACATGAATGAGTATATACACATGTGCATGCATGAACATGCTTTATTTTTTCTCAAAATTCCAGCAATGTGAATCATAGAATTTTAAAAGTTTTTTTTTTTAATTACTTCAGGCAAAACCAACAAAAGTAGTTTAATTGGAAAAGAAATGACTAGACATGCCTAAATGGAGATTACTGCAATTTTTCATTTTTGTTACTGAATGGCATAAAATTTGGAGTGAAAGCTGGAAATTTCAGTCTTTTCCCAGAACTCCCTGGCAGTCTCGAACCATTAAGATATTTTTCACTGTTTAATTATATTTAACATTTTAGGACTGACTAAATTGAATGGGTATGGTAAGCCTTTAAAATTAATTGATGCTCTCTCACTTTAATAAATGCAAGGATGGAATAATGCCTGAAGCTTCAGCCTAAGTACTGGTACTTCACTCTGAATATCCATGTCCATGAGGACAGCAGCCTCATTCCCCTCCTTGCATAATAAGTTAATATTTTATGGGGCAGAACAGCACAGAGGCAACAGACAGTTTAATATTACAGTCACGATGATGAAAAGCCCAGAACTTGGTGTATTTTTCATTTCCAAAACCTCAAAAGCCTCCTGGCTGCACCAGGAGCCAGGTTAGATCAGGTGGCTCTGTATTGTCCACAGACATGAGGCTGTCTCACAGAGAAGGTGATTTACTAAAATATGACTGTTGGTCTAATACCAACACTCAACTATGATGGACAAAAGACTCTCTAACAATTTAAAGTTAGAAAGTGAATGTTTATTCAGTGCTGGGCAGCAGCGTGGGGTAGCCCCCTAATACACACTGCAAAATTCCAGGTGGTCACAGAGTCTATTTATTGACAAAAGGTTCAAACAAATCCATATTCATAACACCAGCCCCTCCCACCCCTGCTTCCCATGGCAATTAGCTGGAATGGCCATTAAGCAGCGTGGTTGCTTCTGGAATTAAGTCTGGGGTCGTTTTTGTGGGAAGGGGTCTCAAAAGGAGGAAGTAAGGTGAGTCTTCCTCACCCTGACCTTTTCTATCAATGACAACACAAATGGCTTTTGGGGCAACTCCAGTTTTGCAAAGAATGAGTTTCTGGTTGCAATTGTTTGTGCTCTTTGGACCTACCTACCAGTTTCATCCTTTCCCATTGCAAGCACAGCTCAGCAAACATAAATTGACAGGCAATCAATTATTTAAGTTTCAGGTATCTATCTCAAGCCCAGTTTCTTCTAACTTTTAACTAAAAGCCTGATTTCTTTAAGATTAGTGTTCAAAGGGGAGGAAGTTTGTGTGGCTTGGGTGGTGGAGCGGCTGCTGGGAGCACAGGGCAGGTCCTTATTGAGGTTATTGATACCAACATGATGGGAAATGCATTGTGCCATGTGGCTGTGTTAAACATAATTAATAACATAAAATTAAGGGTACTTAAGGAGAGGAGAAATGATGGTGAGCTCTGAAGTGCCAGGTTGTTTGCAGAGAGAAGCTGAGAAAATTTGGATCAGCCAGGGCTGGAGATGATTTGGGCTCTCAAACATGCACTGAAATTGCTCTGAATGTCTGGGTGACCTGATGAGCCAGTCTCTCCTCCTCAGAGTCTGCAGTGGTGAGAGAAGGAGATTCATTCCTTTCCTAGCCTGAGAGGAAAAGCAGAAAGCAGAGGACAATGAGGTTCCACTGCCCTGCTTGACCTCCAGTTAATGCCTGCTTTGGGAAAGGGAGCAGCACATAAACAGTTTGCTGGTTCTTTCCAGCTTCAGAAGTTTCAGCCAATGTGTTTAACTTCAATCCCTATTCACCTGATTGACAATGTGTAAGAACATGAGTGCTGTTCTTGGTCAGAGGAGAGGTTTCAGTATCTTACTTTGACAGAGACCAGCAGCAGGCACTTTGGAATGAAACCCAGCATTGACACAAGCAGGGACAGAGCACCACACTCTCACAGCTTCCTTCCACGGCACAATGTTGTGTTCAGATCAATTCAGATATTTCACTAATATATTTGTAGCTATTGAACATGAAAACAGCATTGAAAAATTAAAAGGCAGGCAGCATTAGATATTTCAACTACTCTATTTCAACTTCCCCTTTCATCCTGTCTTTCTACCAAAACTCATGCATCAGAAAGCTGTCACAAGGACAGCAGCTCTCTAATTTTGCCAAATAGTTGTTGATTCAGTTTGATATTTGTTTTGCTGTGGTATTTTCCTGCAGTTTCTGCTCTGCCACTGTTGGAGGCTTTTTTTTTGCAGGGGTACAAGAAACACATCTTAACACTTTGGCCTTGGCTGTGTGTGTGCTGTGATTGATCGTGTTCATTAGGAGGGGTGACTGTTGTTTGTTCCCCTATCAATAGAAACGTTCCCAAACAAGATAAGTGCAGGCCAGCACACTTGCTGGAGTAATTACTGTAGGTTCAGATAAAGCAAGTGGCACTGGAGCCTCCCTGTAATGAATCCTTGTTGACATGGAGCAGGAGATGCATTTTATAAACATATATATATTAGACACTGAAACCTTTCAGAGCCAAATGGGAAGAATTGCAAAGGAATAAAAGGCCTCATTCTCTCATTCTTTAGGGCAGTGCAGCAGCTCATATAACAAGGGCAGAGTGCATGGAAGCAGCTTTCAGCTGAAGCACTTCTGTTGTGGATTCAGGGACACCAAAATGTCTCACAAAATTGGATCAATTTTGATGAAATCTTCTTATTGGGAAACACAGCACTAGCAGCAAAATTCAGTGCACTCCAGCACAAAATCTTTGGATAGTCTTTCTTGCACCTTCTCATTTGAAATGTCCTTCTCTCTTGTTTAAAATGCAGTTAAGTCTTTGAAACTAAACCAAAATGTTTTCCAAATACCTCTAATGTTCTTCACTCTCCCTCTCATGCACCGAGTTTGAATTTTTTCCCCTCAGCCTGGCTCAGCATCCCTCCTGCCTGTTCCTTTCTCTCCACTGGCTCCCTTGTCCTCTCCTGCTGGACTGCAAAGAGCAATTGCAGAGAAAGCACCAGTGATCCACATGCCCTGAGAGTGTTTGCCAAACTGACAGCTTTGGCCTTAGCTGTGCTAACCAAGCACTCTGACATCCTTAGGTCAGCCAGATGGGAGCAAGGGGAATGTTTTGTATAAAAACCCCACCTAGACAGTCACCCCTCCTGTCAGGGAACTGGGGTGCCCTGTTCCACATTGTGAGGGTCAGGGAAACTTTGAGATGTGATGAATTAACTTCTGGTGCAGTGAAAATCTCTCATAACTATAAAGTGTATGGTTATATATTGTTTCAAGTGGTTGGATCCCCAAGGACTGCCCATATCCCAACAAGGAAACAAGCAGCCAGTCCTACAAGGTGTAATCAGAGGAAGCACAAAACATTTGTGATGGTTTTAATTGACCTTTGCTTGGTGCCTGCCAAACCTACCCTCTAGTGACTGTTCAACTGACACTGCAGAGGAGGTTGGTACCTGGTGATGGAAATGTCTGCTCCTGCATCATTTTGATACCTGGTGATGGAGATGTCTGCTCCTGCATCATTTTTGCAATTCCTAATGTGCTTGATAAAGATTTTTAATAGCACTGATGCTTTAAAAGCCTATTCTTGAAACTGTGCAATGAGAATTTGCAATTCTGTATCTTATGTGTGCCATGGGAAGTTTCTGAAACAAGCAGGCAGAAAAGAAAATACCTTAAAATAAGGTTTTTTTAAGGCCAAAGAAGCTCTTGGAAGCTATTTGTGATCATTATCCAGCTATCACATCTCAAGCATCAATTTCTGCATTGAGGTGCAAAGACCAGGCAAATGAGATGAATCTTACTTACCTTCAAAGGGTGGGGGAAGTTTCACAGAGAAGATTAAATATAAGAAAAATGACAGAGCCCACTGAGAGGGGATTTACAAACACTCACTGCCCACATCAGAGGTGAGAGCTGAAGTCTGGAAGTTATTTTGCCTTAATTGAGACTCCCTAATGCCACTACAGACCCATTTAGACCACTCACCCTCTCACAGTCCTTGTGCAGATGTGTCCAAGGTGTGCACTGAAAAAGCAGAATAAAAGATAAAGGAGAGGTAAATTAGAGGTGCATTACAACTTTAAACCCAGCCAGCTTGGATGCAGTCAGAGTTTATTCACATTATTTGCAGCCATGCTGACTCCTGAGCCCCAGGCAGGGCAGTGACACAGCTCTGCCTCTCAGTGCTGCAGAGGTGTGTGCCACCAGCCTGGGATTTGAAAGGAATGAGCCCTAACGAGCCCCAAAGGATTGCTGATCCTTCCACTCGTGTGCAGTGAGAGCACATCAATCACACCTGTCTGCTGTGTTTCCTTGGGTTACAAATCAGACCTGAGTGTGCTGACACAGGGATAGGAGCTGCAATGTGGTGAAAGAGCAGGAAAAAATTATTTTCTATTTTAATTTCCCTAGTAAAGAACTGTTATTCCTATTCCCACATCTTTGCCTGAGCCCCTTGATTTCAAAATCATAATAATTTGGAGGGAGGGGGTTTGCATTCTCCATTTCAAAGAGAAGCTCCTGCCTTTCTCAGCAGACACCTGTCCTCCAAACTAAAACAGCAACTTTTCGTTCTTTGTCCATAAAAGCCGCACCTGATTATAAGCCACTCTTTGGGTTCGGACCAAAATTTTAGTCACAATGGTGCGGCTTATAATCGTGAAATTACTGTAATTTAATTTAATTATTATTTCTATACTAACCTGATTCTTAGTGAGGATCTCATGCTCCTGTGGGGTTTTTTTGAATCAGATAAATAGAGCAGGGGGTGTAAAGTTTCAATCACTATTTTTGTGGCTCACTAGAACAAACTTGAGATGCTGAATATCTTTGTGAAGAGGTTGCACTTGAATTATTGTACAGGGGAGGGGTTTATCTCCTTTTATCTGTTATGCTTCATTTAGTTTTATTTAATAGTTATGTAAACATCACTTTTTCAGATATAATAACCATATTAACATAAACTTTAAAATTACTGACTTCAGCCCTAATAATTTAAACAAGTAAATAAATTCACAGAAGAACTTTTTTTAAAAAAACAAACTTTTATCCTTCCTTTGTTTAACAACTTACCATGAGTAAAACATTTGTTAGGACTGTACAGGAACTGCTCTGGCACCTTCAGCAGCACAGGAGGTTGAGTGAGGTGAACAAGTTGCCCAGAAAAGCAACGACCTGTCACTGTAAGATTGCAAAGAAAATATGACTGACCTCACCCTTGCTCAGGTTTCTTAACCAACAGGTATTTCTGTTTCATATGTCTTTCCTTTTCTCTGACTTTCTGAAGTCTGTCTTGCTGTGGGTTTAAGCTCTGTAGGATTAAACTACTGCAATTAGCTTCAGCTGTGGCTTGAGGGAACGAAGCTCTGAAGAAATTGCTCTGTATCATAAAAAAAGATGATCATCTTAAACTGTAGTACATGGTATAATTCCTGCAGCAGTTTCAAAATTATGTACCATCAAATGCCATGTCACGTCCCTCATGATGGTCATTAGCAGTTATGTCACACTGAATCACAGAAAACATGGAGAATTTGGTACTAATAGAACAGAACAAAGTCTTTTCTGCCTTCTGAGTCTTGTTCTTTAATCTCCCTAACTGGATGTTGCAGATCAGCACTGGCAGGCAATCTTGTTTCTCTGTAGCTCTGTGCTGGCTTTTAGTTTTAAGACATCAATTCTAGAGGAAATGCTGCCACTATTAGGCATCTAAATGTGGTAATTTATGCAGGACAAGCACTTTATCTCTGGGTACCAGCCCTCCTGTGCCTTGTGCTGATGAAATGCAGAGAGCACAAGCCACCCCTGCCCAGGGTAGCACAGCTTGGGTGCTGCAGGAAAAACTGCTGTGCTGTGAAGGAGAGGAAGAGGTGCCAAATCTGCCAGGTCTGAGATGTTTCTAGAGCAGTAATTATGCACTTGCATTGGCAAGAAGCAGACTGGCAAACAGATGTGTTCATCCTATCAGGACTCCCTTATTGCCAGCTCGTGGGATAATTTTTGCAGATGCCAAGAAAATAAATCTGAACTGTCTGTTGGAGCATCCAGGTAAGAGCCAGCAGTGTCTGCCTCCTCTGCTGCAGTGACACTGACAGGGCAGGAAGAATTATGTTTGATGAGAATTCTCAGAATGGCTCAGAAATGGGAATAGGATTGAGAGGGTGAAGCATCAGCACTGAGTGGTCATTTTTTAGGAAAAGCATTACATGGAGAAAGGGACAGTGACAGGAACAACCACACCCATGCTCATCGTGATCATGGGGGAAAAATGAATTCTTGTCCATGGTAAAGTCCCACCAAACATTTGATGAATTAAAAAAAAAAAAAAAGACAAACAGCAACACCACCTGAACATTATCCCAGGGAGAGGGGAACATTTCTTTTTATTTTCAATTGCCCAGCGATGTCACCAGACATCAGCATAAATTCTTGGCTCAGTTTTGAAAGCTGGACTAGTGAGTGAATCAAATCTCAAGGTTCATGGGTGCCTTTAATTGTGTGTTTTGTAGTCAGTGTCTGCCTGACAAGCTTACTCTGCTGAGGCTAATTTTGTGTGCACACTCTGCCTGCAGGCAGAGCTCTAATGATGTTTAACTGTCCTGTATAGGGAAAAATAAACACAAACATTTTGTTGAGTGATTGACATTGGATATCAATCTGGCTGCATGGGAGTTTGTCTCCTTATAAGACAAACCTCATTTATGTTGTTAAATAGATGATCCATTAGCAACAAATATTGTCCTACAAGTCTGTTATTTCTCACAGGAGAGTGGTCTCAGTGATTCCTCTTGAGATTCCTGTTAAATTCAGATTTAATTTGTTTGGATTTTCCAAGTATGTTCTCTTGTATTGAGCTACTCCAAAGTTCAGGTGTTGTAGAACTAATGCTGCCTCTGATGTTTTAACCAGCAGCATGTCCAGCTTTTAACCACACTGTTTATTGGGAACTGGGCTTCCTGATTGCTGAGGTTTAAGGCCAGCTCTGTATCCCATAGAACACTCTCTTTAAAAGCCCAGCATGACAGAAAAGACTTCTAATTTTAAACCCCCCAAACTGGTAACATGCCCTCAGAAAGAAGTCATTGATTGGCATCCTTCATGTAATATAATGCACATTATGTTCTTCAAAGAGCTGCTTAGCCTACTTCTGGAACCATTGCTGCTGTGGGTTTCTATAGCTATTTTTCTTTCTCTGTGTGACATCTAATGACCTCATATAAAGCTGGTCATTTTACTGTACCTTGAATATAAATTATTTAGAAGTAGTCATGATTCTGAATAAGTGTCATTCTGATCCCCATAAAGTATCTTTTTTTGTCACTAAACTTCTAATTGCTGCTATTCTTGGGTGTGGCTGTGCTTCACAGAGGTAAAAGGTAGATGTGAGATTTTGTTAAACTACTTTAAAAATAAAAAAAAAAATCAAATACATCACCAGAATGACTAAAAATTGTACAAATTCAAAACACTCTTGGGTTGTGACCTTTCTCTGAGTGGTTTATTTGAAAGTCTGAAACTTCTGAAATTCACTCCCAAATTAACAGGACCAACTGAAGGTGTAGGATGTAGGGTGGTTTTCCCCTCTTGCATTTCTCATTGATGGTCAGGTGCTGCTGCCACATGGGAAGGCAAAGGGAGGACAGGACAGAGCCATGAGGGTGCTGCATGCACTGCAGGCTGTCATTGGAATTATCTCCTGCCAGAACCCAGAAAAGCTTCTCATATTCCATTTGCATTTAAATACTTATATTTACCATACATTTATACTACCAGGATGAAACCCAGACACTGCAATAATTTCCTTCAATCCTTGGATCTGCTCTTTGTCAGAACATGTTGTTCAATGGTTCATGGTCACACCTTATCTGACTTTCTGACCAGCTGCAACAGCAATGCTGGCATCATGACACTGAAACAAATACCATCTATGAATATGTATAAAGATATTAAATTCAGTCCTAACAGGGCTTTGGAAATTATGGTGTGGTAGAATAGAGATTTCCTTGCAACAACTTTTATTTCATTAATTGATTTTCTGTAGAGTCTGTATTTTCACATTTTTTTCCCCTTAAAAGGCAATGTGTGCATTTTCTAGAAAGATGATAAATAGTGTGTGTAAAATCAATAAATATAAAATGAGACAGATAGGAACACCTGTTCACAGAAATTACTTACTTTCAATTTGCTTATTCATTATGTTTCATTTTACCAGGACTGGTTTTTCAAGGCAGTTTAAAAATTGGAAGAGTGCAGAAATAGGTGACAATATGAGAATAATTGCTTCCTAGTTACTTATAATAAATAAAAAGCTTATGAAATAAAATATGTAAAGTGAAATCATGAGGAATTTATTCCTGTTTGGGCCAATTTGACTGCACAGAAAGAGAGACTAGGTTTCTATTCCAAAGGCATAAAAGTGAGGTCATTTGAGCAGCAAAGGTGAATAAATTACTGTGCTATCAGGGAAAAGGAAAAAATCCCCAGTGGGTTCACCCCACATGGTTACACACCTGAGTTCTCCCACCCCATCTCTCAGCATCTCATCCACAAACACAAACTCCCAGCCAATATATTTCTCTCCTCTCAGCAATTTAGTCTGAATAGATCCTTTTGGCTCTTGAAGTCTTGTAAACAAACAGAGGCATCTTTGGTTTCTCTATTCACAATTCTCTACTTCTGCTCAGGGCATCAGCAACAGAGAAAATTTGGATGGAATAACAATAGATTTCTCTTTTGAATTCATGAAACTTTCCCTTAATGAAATTTGTTCCAACACGCTGCAAGTCACAGGCTGTGGTTGTTTACTGCTAGAAAAGGCTGCTGCCCTTAGGAAAGTTTATTTATTTTCATGATCTGTTGCAGGGAGCTTTAGTGTCTGGGATTCTGTGCTAGAAAGTGTGACAGAGAGTGGAAACATCCCCCCTCAAGTCCTTGCTCCTGGCCAGACCCTCAGTGCTCCACCTTTGGGAGCAGCACCTGAGCATGGCCAAACTGAGGAGCAGGATTTGTTGTTTTTTTGGGTTTTTTTGTAATTTTTTTTGGTTACTAAAACATCTACAATAAAATTATCCAAATAAATAAAATTTACCTCCAGCAAAGCCAAATCTGCTTTTCTCCCAGGAGCTTCCCTGTGCTGCCTGATGAAGGAATTTTGTTCCACAAGGCACATGCAGGTTCCCTCTCCCACTTCTCTGCCAGGACTTCCTCCCAGCACAAACAGAGCACTTAGCATCTTAGGTGCTGAGTAAAAAAATATGGATATTGCATTGGAGGCCAACAAAATGAATGAGTAATAAAAGAATCTGTTCATGCACACTGACAACTCTTTTGGTGTTTGCCAGAGACTGCTTCAGAAATTCTGCAGCTGCTTCAAAGGTTCTGCAGGAGTGAGAGGGAGGGAAGGGAGCAGGAAGGGATCAAAAGTGCAGGGAAGCAGTTCTGTGAGATGCTGCTCTAGCCTGGAGCAAAAACCTCAGTGATATTTTTTAAAAAGCAGTTTTCCTACCATGAAATAATCTTTTTCAGTATAATCCATGAACATCTTCCTGTTTGCTGTGGATAATAACTCTTCCTAAGGTGTTAATCAAAAAGAGATTTTACTAAAGCCCAGCTTTTAGACATGTTAATTGTTGTTGAGTATTCTGATTTATTAACTAACCAAAGAGAAATCAGAAGAAGCATTCACTCTGCAGGATCATATATATGTTACTTTCTAAAAAGGTTTTTTTACAGAAGGGTTGGAAACCCTTTTTTCTCCTGATTGTTGGTTATTTGGAAAGTGTATGTAGTACCTCTAGAAATAAAGGGGATGATTATGTTTTATAGGCAAGGAGGGATTAATAAAACTCATAATGCTCAAAGAAACATCTGTTTCTCTGTTTTGTAGTGCTTCTAAAGCCTCATTGAATGCAGAGTGAGTCAGCTGGGAGACACCACTAGTGTTAAAAAAGAATTAAATGGAAAAGTAGTGGTTATTATTTGAAAACAATTATTCTCTAATTGTGCTTTGAGGAGAGGAGACAAAGAAAGAAAACTGCTGGTAAAATAATTTATAATTGGAACAAAGTATAGATTAGGAAGAAAAGAGCTCTTAAAATAAAGACTTCCTAATCCATAAGCAGAGATGGAGCAACAGCAATAATGCTTTTATTAGTCTATTTTGAAAAGGCTGCATCATTCACAAGTGGGGTTGGAGCCAGGCAGTGGAGCCAGGCTTCTCTGGGGCTGCTTTTGGGAACTCCAGCTGCATCCCAGCTCTGCTGTTCTTGGAGCCAAGCACTGCACTCCCCAGGCCCTCACCCAGCCTCCACTCTGGTTTTAAATTTGGCTAGGTGGCTTGAGGAGTCAGGAATTCAAAGCACAGTTATTGGCATTTCTATTAATTCTTTTTTCTTTTTTTTTTTTCCTGTTGCCTGGAACATTCATATGACTTTGTTGTCTGACTGGCAGAGAGAGAATAAAGAGTTTGTATCTCCATTATGCACCTTCCATTAGAAATGCATATATTTAATAGCTTGCAGTGACCTTAAGCCACATGATGTAATCCTTATGCAATTTTTAATAAAGGCAGAATTCCCATCAAGTTTGAGGGCTGTCAATATGAAAGAGACATTATGATACTTATAAATATAAAATATTCTGCCCTGGTGCTTTATGTTCTTTCAATAATGTATTTTAATGATGTCTCTGGAAATAAAGGAATACTTTTTGATTTGCTAAATTAATGGGCTTTTCTGTTAGTCTTTGCAGAGAACCTTATCCTATAAATACCTCTAGATTTATAAATGATATCTTCTTAAGTGTGCCCAGCATGACTGCTGTTACTCCTTGTCCTTTTGTTTAGTTTTTGTTTCATTTAATTTTACTTTTCCAAACAAAACAGTTCAAACTAAACCATAGCAATAAAGGCAAATAATCTCTACTGCTAAGTTTTCTGGGGATTTGGCAGTCAGGAACTCACAAGTTACTCATGTAAGGAAGAGAAGGGAGAAAGAACCCAGTGAAAGTCAGGACCAGCAGCTCCATCAGCAGCCTGAGAACCAGAGGAGCCCCTGGAAAAGAAATTATTGCTTCATTCTTTCCATTTTCCAGCTTCTGCCCTTTTCAGTTGCCTGGAAAAATTTGCCAGAAACTAGATTCCCCTTCTGGAAAAAGCAACGTGTTTTGTGTGATTGTAGATTGAGTTAAATGTGTGGTGAGGTAAAGAGACAGTGGTAAATTCATAAAGATACTGGGTTTCCCTCTTTTTCCTGCTGGTCACTGCCTTTATTTTATCCCTATCATGTAGGCAGTGCTGCAACATGTTCCACTTACAGTTCACTCCAAAGGAGGTTGACAAATAAATGAAGAAGACCTTCTTGAGGCCAAAGAAAGTAATTTATTAGTCCTTAAAGCTGAAGTATATAAATTTGAAAGGCCTTCGTGGGGCTAAAGAAAATAAATTAAACCTAAAAAGATGCAATTTCAGGGACATAGATTAATCATGTGGAGGTGTGTGAGGGCTATGCTCATATTCTGAAGTTTCATAAAGGAGTCTCTTTGTTTCTTCTCTGAAAAATCCATTAGCTTGAAAAACACCAAGCTCGCAGTAAGATTCAAAGTACCTGAAGTTTCCTGGATGTTGGAATAAATTACTGTCCCCTCTTTCTGTTTTATGCCATTTCCTTTGTAGAATATTTTGCTTAGAAAAAAAGTAATTTGAGCTATTCCAGGTCTAAGACCACAGCTCTTTGATTTCTCATTTATTCCCACCAGCACACATCTGCACCAGGTGCTCAGGAGCATTTGGTGCTTGTGGTGGAGATGTCTCTGTGCCACTCAAAAACTGGGAGTTCAGTTAATTTTCAGTTAATTCAGTTAATTTTGTAGCAGTCATAAATGGCAGCAGAGGAAGCAGAGACCTGGTGGGGTGCAGAGAACTTCCTTTCATCCTTTTTGTGTTCCCTGATACTGCTCAAATGTCAAGTATACTGTTCTAGAAGAGAGCTTTTACTTGCTGTTCTTGCTGCTTGGGATATTTCCTCACTCACATCCTCCCCAGGGTTTGATAGGAAAGAATTTTCTCTAGAGTTTTCTCTTTTCCCAAACAAAATTTTATTTCTACAGGATTTAGTTTGTTGATGGACAACAAACATTTCAGTATTACTGATTTTCCCCCTCTTATCTGTAGTTAAAAAATGACTCAGTCCCCAACCAGCTGCCAAATTCTAGAAAGTTCTCAGAGGATGCTTCATCTAGTGTGACAGAGGTGGGATTTGCAATTTCCACAACTTTTCCTCTGCCCATTTGCAGATATGGGGGCTCACCTGGAGTTACAACATTTTGTGTATTTGTGCCACCCATGCTGGGGGAAGCAGATCCCACTGGGATTGCAGCTCCTCCAAGCAGCCCTTTATGCTCTTTATGATTTGCTCCTGGGGAACACAGAGGTTCTGAACAAGGTTCTGTACTCATGTCATGTCCTTGACACAGCTGCCATGTTCACTGCTGGCATTTGCTGAAATAAGACAATAAGTTTCCAGTTTCTTGTTTTCTTGACTCTTCATTCATCCTGGGACCTGAAAGTCAAGCTGAATTTTTCCTGGTTTGCACATTGTGTTGCTGCTAGTGATGATGAATTATTCATTGTTAATATAAATGAATGAGCCTATTGATGAGTGCAAATCAGAAATTAGTTCAGTTAACTTTCCAGGAGCTTTACTGCCCAGAGGAAGTGTTTGATAAGGAACAAAACTGGCCAAAACTGTTGTGTTGAGGGAACTTCATCATTTTCACAAAACCAGATTTCAAAACTGTTTTAGCAGACAAAATTATTTTGCTTGGTTCAGTTTCTGAAGGGATTTACAGTATAAAGTAGATCTCTCTTGGCATAAAAACCAGGCATTTCTCACTCAGCCTATGGAATTATAGCACTGAAGGGTTTCAGCAGCTGAATTTGGCTCATTAAGAAGTGGTGAGCACTGCAGCCACTGCAGCTGGAGCCCTGGGCTTTGCTGTGACTGTGCACTGGGATCAGTGTCAGTGCTGTGCTCCACTGCAATGGCACAGGGATTTGGATTTCCCTCCAGAGCAAGGAAAGCTGCAGCAATAGGATATTACTAATAACAGAGCAGATGAATTCTACCAGCAGAGCTGCTCCTGCTGCAATCAGCACCCAGAGCTCTCCACTGGACCTCTCCTTCCAGGGACAACAGCCATTGACCAGCCTGTGCCACATTTCAAATTTCAGCAATAACACTGTCATCTGAAATTTCACAAATAGTGACTGCACAGTTTAAAACCCAATGTTTTTTGCCTGTCTTGCAAACTCTTGCTAATGCTGACTTTCACCTGCGTGCCCTGTTGATTTATATGCACTGACAGACAGATATGTAGAGACAACTCTTTCTTTTTTCTTTTTCTTTTTTTTTTTCAAATAGAAAATAAAATTAAATCCTTTTTTTTTTTTTTCCCTGGTTTTCTAATATAACTATTTGCAAAAGACACAGCTCAGGAAAAAGCCTTTCCTTTCATGAATCATGCCGTAAGCCTTTGCAAATCTGCATGCAGATTTAAAATTAGAACACCTGTAGTCAGACTCCATGTTTTTACTGCTTTAAGGCATTAAATGGGTTTTTTTCTGTATTTCTCTGCTTGAAAAAAAGTAGTGCAAATATCTTCATCTGTTGCTATTTGTTCATTCAATACAAATTGTTTGGCTTCCCCCAGCCTTGTATTTATTGCAAAAAAAAAAAAAGCCATAAAACACAAAAATTCATTTAAAATTCATTTGCTCTCCAAAGCAAGTAGATGTACAGTTATGATCTAGTAACCTATAGGGCAAAATAAACTTTTGCCTTGGAAGAGAAGATCCCTGCTGTCACTCCTCCCTCTGCCCCTTGATCTGCTCAATACTTTCTGGGAATGCACAGTGTAAAACCTACAGAAGATCAAATCTTTCCCAGATTTGGTTTTATTACATAAAGGCAGTGCATTCAAGTAATTTGTGTCGTGCTGCTCCCCTGCACTCCCTTGGCATAATGTGCTCCAGGAGACAGGAACCGAAGCACAAGTGTGACATCTATTGACAGCCTTGGCTGCAGGACAGGGCAGCCTGAGTGCAGCAGGAGCAGGGAAAGCTCTGGGACAGCCTCTCCACTGCAGAGTCAGCATTTTAATGAGATTTACAGCAAAAGGTCAATGCTGGGTTTGAATTGCCTGTGTTTTACGTGTTCAGTTAAACCTAAACCTGTACAAGCTTCTAGAAGAACAATCCATCCTGAACTGTGAGAAATAAAGGATAGGAGAGGATGCTAGAGACCCCTGAAGGAGTGGAGCAGGGAATGCTTCATGCTCTTTAATTTTCCACTGGATAGTGATTAATGCAGCCATCCCTGCAGGTCAGTGCTTACCAGCCTGTGTTATCTCTGGAAATTCCGTGTTTCCCTGAGCTGGAGCAGCCTGAGGAGCCATCCCAGCTCTGCAGAGCCACCTGCAGCTCTGCTGTGTGCTGGCCACTGCCCAAACGAGCATCCTGGGCAGAGCACACCTTCCTCTGCTCTGGGCAGCTGGGCTCGTGGTCAGACTCTTGAGCTGTAGGAATGAGCATTATTCATTCCTACAGAGCATCACAGGCTCTGTCTAGCTGATATTTTGTCTTTTGATGTGTATAGAGGAGCTGAAAGTGCCCCCGTGCCCAAGCACAGGATTGTGTTCTCTGTACTGTGCACTTCTTGGATCATCTTTTGAAATTTCCCTATTGCTCTTTTTTCTAGTAAGACACAGGTTTTACCACAGTTCTCTTAATTTCTGGCAAATCAAAAAGAGGTTTTTGCACTTCCAATAGCCAGGAGCTGTCCTTATTCAGACTCTTTATGACAGCAGAGGGGTGGTGCTCTCCCCGTGGTCATCTCAAGCATCACACTGGACTCAAAGGCAAAGTTTTCTCTGTGGCACCCCAGTCCCACTCTTGTCATCCCACCACAGTCAGCCTGCTTTAGTACAAGAAGCCCTTGCTCAGGGGTAGTTTCCAGACAAAAACCCTGTGAGTGAGCCCAGAGAAAAGTGGGGTTTGAAAGTCTGTAAGCCATCTACAGGGAATTAATTGCCAAAGGCCACTAATTCAGATCTCTGGCACATGTTGTGGGCCTGTAGAGGGAATAGTATTGAAAGTAAATCACCTTTCTTATCTCAGTTTTCTAATGTGTAATTCCATTGGCTTTGGAAAGGTGACTTACAGTTGTGCTTATTTTAAAAAGATTGAGATCAGACTTTTTATCTCCAACAAAACCTGGTTTTGCTGAACCTTTGAAAGCTACTCTCAAGATGGATTTCCAGTGTTTTCAGTGGTGATAGCTTGAAGATGAATGCTTGAATCTGGGTAGAAATCGGGATTTTACACCTCATCCTCCATTTCTTTCCTGTCATCAAAGGGATTTGGATCCCAGCTTAAACTTTGAATCTTAATTTAACCAGATTAAAGTACTGCTGTTAATCAAATGTATTATGATACATTTATATTTATTATATGACCCAGCTTTCCTCAGTGACCTTTTAGCCATGAGTTCCTGAGAGAAGGAAAACTTCTACCCATGGGAGCTTTTTTGTGTAACCTTCACTTCTGCCCAGCTGGGATTGCTGCCTTTTACAAACACATGCAGGAGCTGTTCCTTCCTCTTCAAATCCAAGGCTTATCTGAAGGGATAAGAAGAAAGTAACCAGGCTCAAAGGTACAGCTAAAATGCCCTTTTGTTTTCTTCAATGTTGCTGATTCTTAAAAAAAGAAATATATTCCCTCTATAAATTAACACACGGTGAAAAATCTATGTGGGAGAATGTGGATAAAATATGTGTAATTTCAAAGTTTGCCCTTTTTCTGAGCCCCATATGCTAAGTACCAAAATAAAATTACAACACAGGGGAAATTGGATGATAGATCCAGGACATGGTGAGAAATATATGGCTATTAATTTGTAATTTTGTTTTGCTAACTGTGAGACTAGAAGGCTCTCTGCACACTAAATAATGATGGTATTTGGAGCAATAAATCTGAGCATCCTTGTGCAGTCTCCTGCTGTTGAATAAATCTGTTGGCCTGTTACAGGCTAACAGCTCTGCTGTTATCAGTTCTGATGGTTTTAACTGGGCTGTTTCACACAAAACCCCTCAGTTCCACTGAGATCCTTGGCTGGGCACGAATGGAGCTCTGCCCACAGAGTGGAGTGGGATGCCAGGATGGAGCTAAGGTGTCACAGCCCTCATTTTGTGGGGAGATTCTCCTTCCTTAAGCACAGCAGAGCAGAGTGGTCACTCCTGCTTGGCTGCTGGAGGAACCCTTCTCTCACAGCAGGAAACTCAGAGCAATCCCATTCATTACCTGCTGCCATTAAAGCCTTAACAAAAGCCAGGTTAGAGTGGGAAAACTCATTTTCACCTGATATAAGGGATCATTAGGCAGCTGAATGATTGCAAGAATTGTAATGCAGCACACCAGAGGAGGAAATATAGACTGGCAGGAGGATTCCTGCAAGTCCAGGAACAATTAACTCTTTATAGATACATAAAGGAGGGGATTTCTTGTTTGATTGTTGCATTTTTGGCTTTTTTTTTTCCTTTTTAGCTCCATTTTGTGGTTTCCAGCACCTATTGTAACATGCAGAAGCGTGAGCTAAAAGACTGATACACAAGTTGGACAAACATGCAAACTAGAAAACTGCAAAATAATCATGTGCTGGATTCATCACCTGCTTCTTCCCAACCTGGAGGGAAACTGTGAACAGAAAGAATCCAGGCAGCTGTGCCATGGGTATGAATTCCTTCAGGTGGAGGCAGTGCTGGCCACAGCTGGATCTATGTCCTAGTTTGGAGGACAGGTGTCTGCTGAGAAAGGCAGGAGCCTCTGCTTGAAATGGAGAATGTAAACCCCCTCCCTCCAAATTATTATAATTTTGAAATCAAGGGGCTCTCAGGCAAAGATCTGGGAATTAGGAATAACAGTTCTTTACTAGGGAAATTAAAATAGAAATACAGCACTACAAAGAACAAACCCCAAACCCTGACAGAGTCAGAGTACAACCTGACACCCGTCAGGCAGGGTGTTGGCAGCAGTCCCATCCCATGGTGGCTGCATCCTCCTGCAGTGACAGATGTGGCTCAGCTGGAGCAGTGCTCCTGTACAAGGTGCAGTTTCCCTCCGGAGCTCCAGTGGGGATGTGGAGAAATCCGGTTTTCCTCTGGAGTCCAGTGGAGAAAGGGGCTCCCTTAGTGTCCCAAACCCTCTGTTTTTATCTTGGTAAGAAATGTTGGGCTCTTCCCCCTGGCTGGAGCAACTCCCAATGGGATGCAGTAATTTTATCAGTCCCACAGTGGGACTCAATGGCCATGAGCAGAAAATGACTGGCTGGAGGAAGGATGGGCTGTGAAAAGATAAAGAACAATGCCCTGCCTGGTTTCAGTGGATGGCCCATTAGCAGAATATCTCCAGCAGAGATAAGGATCACTGCCTCACCCTCAACAGATGGTGATAGAATAGATACCTTTTATCACACTCTGTATTGTAACCCCAGACACCCTAGCAGAGTCATGTAGGCAACACAGGAAAAGTCAGACCCTGCATTAACACAGTGTTTTAAAGAGATGATCATGTGTCATCTGCCAGCAAAACACTTCTCCAGGAGGGTTGGTTATGGTTTTTCTAGAGAAAACCATAATTCTCTTCAGATTGCTCACAGATGGGTAAGAAGGATTCGTGTTATTTTGGCATATTAGAGGTTGGTGGCATTTGGTTAATTTGCTGTCAGATGTAGCTTGTGGGAAGGTGATATGATGATGTCAGAGCAGAGATCTTAATGGATTTTTCCAAACTTTTCCCTTGCCTTGTTGCATGAGCAGCCACATTGGCAGGGACTGGGCCAAGAAACTTCCAGTGCTTTTTTTTATTATTATTTTTTTTGCTTGTCTCTATTGTAAAATTGAAACCAAAATCTGTTTACAGACACTTGAAGGATCATGTAATATATTCTTTTGTGTCAATACACACAGTGTTCATTGTGACAGCCCCATTCTCAGGATGAATGTCCTGATTTTTAAGCTATTAGAGGGACCTGTCTATATTTTAAAACACAAGGTCAGTCCCTTCCCAGATTTTTAGAGGAGTGGTAGCAGAATTGTAGATTTGAGCCCCAAGGGATGTGGAAATCTCTTTAGCATGACCCAAGAGGCAAAAATCTGTGTGGAAAGAGCAGGACTTGGGTCTATTACTCATTTTTGACTTGTTGTTATGGAGTGTGTGAGCTGGTAGATGTTGAATTTGAGCACCCACCTACATTTGCTGACCTGGACAGGCATCTGGGGGCGAGCATATGTCTTGTAAGACAAGGCATGTGTGAGCAGATGGGAGTGCTCAGTTGCATACAGATATTCTGGTGTTCCAGCCTCAGACCTCAGCCCCTTCATTCTTTCAGCCAAATCTCTGAACCCAGTCAAAACTGATGTGAATTGAAACCATTCAAAATAACAGAGGGAGTAACTGTAATAAAAGTGAGCTGATCATTCTGAAAACACGCCAAAAATGCATTCCATTGTCTGGAATTCATTTGCTGTGATTTTGCCGTAATTAGAGCTTGAACATTCATTAATTACTCTGAGTTTATTCAGAGGAAGTCAGGTAATCGCTGCTTTTCACAGTTGCAATCATAAAGGATTGTAATTAAAGAGTCCTTGCCATTGTCAGTCTGTTAAAGGGACTTGCCTTGCATTGAGTCCCCTGCCCAAAATTGCTTCCACCTCCCTCTCACAGCTGCTCAGATTTGCTGAAACCTTCCTGTGGTAGTGTTGGAGGGAAGACTGACCCTGATATTTTTTCCTATATCTGGTATTTTTTCCATCTTTGTGGCATTTCTAGCTTGTTCTGGGATCTTTATTATCCAAGTGTAACTTAAAGGTGACTTGTTCCAGAGAAGGGATCTTATGGGGAGAACAAGCCCAGAAGTGTATTTTTATTTCTAACTCCCCAACATTTAAAACTCAATGTGTTCTTTAAAAACTGCACCTATTTCATGGATTTTGGAAAACTCAGCAGTGCTATGTAAAATTGGGGGAACCAGAGAGCTGGAAAACAGTTAAAACTTTATTTCTGGTGATCTAGCTATTGCTAATAGAAGAAATTTGGGAAGAGTAGTGTGAGGAAATTATGACAGAGTTCTACTCAGATGAGCTGATTTGTGTCCTCCTCTGCAGCACCTGGGTGCTCTGGGAAATAATAGATCAGATCATGGGTTTTATCTCTGTGAAAGTTATTTTTTTTTTAAAGTTACTGGCTCAAAGTCTAAATTGACATTTTTGAACTGAAAACATGTCTGGGGTCTGTCTCACCAATTTGCAGTGGGATTTTTATGGTCTTACTGTAGATGAACACTTCAGTGTTAAGAGTTGGAAAATGAGGCACAAACTCAGCTTCATCCATAAGGTCTCTCTAATGTCAGCACAGACAGGGAGGCAATGCCAATAGAGATGGTGAAATTATTTCCCTTTTTTTTAAAGAGCACTGGAAAGAGCAGAGAAAATTAAAAAGAATCCAGGGCACCTTCCTTGTTGTTGAATTAACTCTGCTATGACAGTGATACAGCTGCTCTTTTCTTAAAGTTCACAGCTCCTGCTCTCTAATTCTCTCACTCTCTTTATCACTTTAAAGAAGACATTACAGCCTATCACACCCATAATTCACTGCCTGGGACACCTTAAGCACATATTTGCATTGTTCTTATTGCAATGAATTCTAAAGGAGATGTTATAGTTCAACATGCCTGATCACATTTAATCAACAAGCCATAGGTGAAAATCTCTGAGTGCCATGAAATGGATAAAAGAACATTATCAGTCCAGGGGTGTTTTTGTAATAAAATTATTCTTAAAATAACAGCTCTCTCTTAGGCTCAAACCTAACAGAGCACAGAGGATCAGGGCAGTGCTGAGGCATGAACAGAATTGCTGAGAATGGTGCAATTCACTTATTTTAAGAAGATTGAACAGAAAATGGGGATGTTATAATGTGCTCTGCAACAGGAAAAAATGGGTTGCAAGAGACTCCATCAAACATTTTCCAGTAGCATTGGCAATGGTTTCACACTTATCCTGTGTTTCTCAATCCCATCCAACTCAGACCATTCTGAGTTCACATTATTTGTGGTAAGGTCCAAGTATCCCAGGGCAACCTGTGGAAAAATATGTTATTGAGTACAGCAAAGGTGGCCAGACCTCTCTGGATCCTCCTGTGGCTGTTTTGGAGGGCTGTGCTCTGGTATTTTTTCTCTGAATTTGCATGGTGCAATACTGTTTGTGCTTAGCTGCATATGCTTTTTGAATGGTTTGCTCCATAAATTAGGCTGGTGTTACCCAAATGAAAGGATGATGTGTGTAAATCATTATCAAGGTGATGGTTATAACTTCCAACCATCTACTACTGTACTTTTAGATGTCACTTGTCTTTGGGGACCCAAACAGAGGCTTGAAATGTGAAGGGGAGATGATGAGTCAGCCCAAGAGAGGCACTGTGGTATCACCACATCAGTTTGACAAACCCCAGAGCTTATTATATCATTTGGACAAGTGTCACCCATATATTTGAATGCTTTGCTGAGACAAAAGAACTCTTTTGTCCCCTCAGGCAGATGAAAGATTCAGCCATTACCACCCCTGAGTCTGATTTGCTGTCACTCTGGCTACAAGGAACAGGGAAGTCCACTAGAAATAACAGCCAGAGCATTACAGGACTGGGGATAGATTGGAAAGGAGCTATTGCTGGCACTTTCTATTCTCTCTTGGCCCACACAGCTATTTATTATTCACTTTCCTCAGGGTCTGAGTTTATCTGATGACTGACATTCCAATACAAATTGAAATTTAAGCTTTGGGTTTATACACAGAGCAGCATCTTCAGGCTGAGGCAGTGTGAGTTAAGGGTGAGTCCCTCAATGTCAAACAGAAGAGGAGCCAGACTGTGAGGGAAGAAAGTGGGATTGTACTTGGCAGATGTTCTCAGTCCTCACAGCAAAGACATGACACTTACAGTAAGTGGAATTTCCCACAAATTAATGAAATGTTCTGCAAACTTTCCTGTCTGTCCTTTTAAGTCCTTGAGGTTTTTACACTCTGGAAATGATAACAAGCACTGGAAAGTTGGAGGCCGGTTAATGTTGTCACAGGAGAATAATATACAATGAATTCTGTCTAAATGAGCACCTGATATGAAAGACATACAATGATAAGAAATCCATATTCACTCTCCACTGTGCTGCTCTCCAGTGGTAATATTTATATGCAGATAGCCATGTAAATGAATATCTTATGAATAACTCAAAGTCAGAGAGAAAAACAAATCCTTCTGTAAATAGATAAAACAAATTACAAGATGTCTTTTAGGATGATCTTCTTTGAATTCATTGTATTTGAGGGGCAAAGGGGGAGCTTGGCATTTTGCAAATGTTCCCAAAATGAATGGAGAAAGACACCTTCCCCTTTCCCATCCTCACACTGAATTTTTGTTTCATATGGCACAAAGGGGATTAAGGTACCACTTGAAAGTCAGGAGTGTGATATTTCGTGTGTGCTCCCCATACAGGATCCTAATGAGGATGGAGCCAGCCCTGCTGGTCCTCACTGTGGAAATCAGGGGCACTATTGCAGCTGGCAGAACCCCTGGGTTTACAGAGAAATGGGACAAAATCACCTGGTCCTGTGGACCAGACCAGGAGTTTAACAAAGACCTTTCCTGTGCTCTGGGAAGGACACGGGGCTGAATTCCTGGCATCTAAATCCTGATCAAAGGAATGCAAAGGTTAAACTGGCTCACTGCTTTTTTACAGGATGTATTGTCAGCTTTCATGCTTCTCTTTAGCTGCTGGCAGCAGTTGCATGGACAATTTTGTTTCAAATAGAAAGGAGTTGAAAACAATTGTTTGGGTTGCAAGGTCAGGCTCCAGGTTTAAGTTTCTACAGACACATTAAGTTGTGCCTGCTGGTTATTCCCTGCTCTTCCCTGAATGAAGAGAGGTCCTGGAGGGGGAGAGGGAATCACTGAATTATTCAGGTAAAAGCTGCAAGGTGAAAAATGAAGGTTTTATCACAAATTTCCTTGTCTTTTTCACACCATTTTCATACCCAGCAAATGTACTGCATCAGCAGGTGAAAATCCCCCTGCTCTGCCCTCACTAGCAGGCAGCCTTTAGATGAAAATGTCCTTGTCATGAAAACATCACCGTGCTTGACCTGCCCTTAATGAGTGGTCACAGAGCAGGGCTGGCTGAGGAAGTGGAGCCAAGGCTGCAGCAATGCCTGCTCTACAGAGCAATTAATTGTTTGAGCCACTTCTTTCACCTCCTCTCACCTGGACTCTGCCTGTCTCAGTAAAATCCAAGCAAGTCGTCCAATATGTGCCCTCCCTGTGGGCTTCAGATCTGGGGACCACATTTACCTTTTGATCTCCACCAAAGAAACATTTATCTAAATTTAAAATTAATTAATATCATGCAGTTAAATCTGAGCCCTGTGGATTACATTAAAGTTTATCCAGAAAGAGCAGGAAGCCTGATCATCTGAATATAAATGACTGCATCATCTGCATGAGGTTTAATTGAGAAAACTGCACCAAAAAGGCAAATTAAATACCAAGAACACAACAGATTTTCCACAGAGAAACACCGTGGGAAGTGAAAAACCATCTGTACAGAGAACAGAATGACATTTTTGCATCATGTCAGCCAGATAATATTTTCTCTTTCATCAATTATCTGTGTTAAACATTTTGGTAAGACAGATAAATTAATGTACTTTTGACGATCACCTGACATTAGTTAAGATGATGAAAAGATCATTACAAACTCACAATGACACATCAATTTTAAACAGTTTCAAATTTACATTATTTCTCTGATCTTGTCTGCTCTGAGGCACACAGAAATGCAGACTGAGTGTTATTTAGAATTGCCATCAAACTTTTAATCTGGGAAAACAATTCTGGAGCCATAGATTTGCACAAGTCTAAATTTTCACACCGCTAGTTTTCTAAAAACGCACCAAGAGTATCATTAGGAATTCCAGTAAAATTAACCTTACTGTTAATAAATATGCTTTAAATTTCTGTTTCCCAGCATATGTTTCAAAACCTCAGAAATGCTGCCATCTGTTTTTGCCTGGATTCTGAAATAGCTGCAGTCAAGTGATGCTGTCAGAGCCCTGGAGCTCCCATATGCCTTCAGACCAACAGACAGGTTTGCACCAGGATTTCCGCTGCCATCTGGGCTCGTGGCATTTTCTCATCATTTCAAACAAAACCTGCACTTTGGGCTGGGTGTTCTGCTTCCAGGTTCACAGGGAGCTCACTGCTTCTCATTCCTAAGGGGTTTTAACAATAAAGAACAACAATAAAAATGTGATATTCACAGTGCAGGATTGCCAGAGCTTAAGAATATTTTCTCAAAAACATTGTGTTATTTTAGTGTTTTTTACTCCAGCTGTAGCTGTATCTTTGGAATTGACATACCCAGGATTGTTTGAGCTGTGTTTATAAGGACCTAGACAAAGTGCTGCTGGTTTTAAACAGCCATTAATTTCTGTGTAACTTAGTGTAATACACCCCACACAGAGAAACTGGTTAATGAAAATAGCTCAGTTTCTCCAAGCTGTCAGCATGTTCCTGCAGTCTGCAAAGACTCTGCAGACTTAAAAATAATGAACTGAGGTATCCACACAATTATTTATTTTCAAATTGGTGAAGTGCCATTTTCTTCTCAGTTCAGGAAATTAACCTCCCCAAAAGCCAGCTTGCTCTACACAAAATTAATAAAGCAGAGCATGCTGGCAATGACTTGCACATGTTTATTTATGTGGGATGTCTCCAGCTAGAAAGGCTAAGATGAAAAATTGACTCAAAAGGCTGCACTCTGAGGGGATTTACTCCTGGGTTGGACCCATTTTCATGTTGTTTAAACTCAGAATTGATGGAATTAGAACCTCTTGTGGAGTCTATAAAAATTAAGCTCTTTTATTATCACCTCTCCCTTTTTTTATCCCATGGTATACACCTAACACTTTCTTTTAGGAAATAAGGTGTAGAAATTTAAAATCCATTTCTAAAAGAGAAAAGTAAGGGGGGAAAGGTGATGAGGGCTGCAGGGAATCAATCTGTTAGTACCAAGCACAAGAAATACTCTGTCCATATCTTTTTTACATGGTTAAACTGAAGTTGATATTTATTTTAAGTGCTGGTGAAATTTTCTCCCAGCTTATTGTGCTTGCAGAGGGTGCTGATCTGGACTTTGCAAAACCCCTGCAGTTTGTAGCACTGTACACTATAATGAAAATCCCTCAAGACAGGTCTCACCTCAAAGTTAAACTGAGCTACTCCAAAATTAACTCTATCAGCCTGATTTAAATTTGATGTGAAGATTGAGTGTGCCAGAGCAATTTCCCTGAGATGCTTTCCTTGTGTTTATCCTCTCCTTGTTTCTCTCCTCAGGGAACACCCATTAACAACAACCCCAGTTTGCATTTAGAGATTTATGACAGGTATTTATTACCTGTATTTACAACAGGTCTGTTAGCTCTGTTTCTTCACTCATGGCTGGTTGGCACCATTCAGGATACAGGATTCAGCAAAATTTTGGCATCAAGCTTGGCTTTGAAAAGCCACATCAGCACAGTCCTGACCTGCCTGTGCTGGGTGCTGCCTTCTGTGGGATGCTGCCAGCAAAAAGAGGCTGCTCAGAGCAGCTGTGAGGATCTCAGGGGCAGAAAAATATCTTCAGAGTGAAGGGATTATGCTGATTATTACTGACAATGGTACCTGAGTCCTTCCTGCCCTGGGCAGGTGTGGTCTCACAGGTCTTACCCACATAAGGATGGATGTCCTGGGCACGAGCAGCAATTTGATTTTTGATGCTGAAGACAAAAAAACTGGCAAAGAGTGAATTTCAGAGCTGCAGAAGGCAAAATAATATTAATTTGGGGCCACACTGGACACTTTTTGGGACCTTTGAGTCCTGCTGAAAATGGGATGTTCAGGTGCTGTCCTACAGGTAACTTCTCAAATTTTGCTTGAATCATTTTGCTCGAACCATTTGGCTTGAATCATTTGGCTTGAATCCTGTCATTTAGACATGGACAGGAATGTCAGCCCATGCAGAGAGTGTATTTCAGGTGGAGACAGACAGATAGCATTTCACACCCCCTCACAATGCCACCCTCTTCTACTTTCCCCTCCCTTAATTACCCCGAGGACTGGAGTCTTTAATCCAAAATAATTCCAGCTGACTGCTCTCTAAAACTGAATCCAGTTCATCCCAAATTACCACTCTGTCAAAATTCCTCAGTGTAATAACATTGCTGGGGTTTCATTACCTTGGAGAGGTAGCACTGTGTGCACCAGGTCTGACCCATCTTGCCTTTGAAATGAGTCCTTTAAAAAGCCTGATAAATGCTGCCGTGCTCCTGTCAGAAATCGTGTCTGTGCCACAGAAATAGGTGTTGTCTGCCTGTAGCTGCACAGACTCTGGAGTCATTCAGAGGCAAAATTCTGATGGAACTGAGGGCACATCCTCAGCTCCAGCTGGGGGTGCTGGGGCTGCTCCAAGCTCTGTGTGTGTGAAGAACTCAGCAGTGCTTCTCCCTCTCCTTGTCTGGGTGTGTGCTGTGCAGGGGTTTTGTTCTTCTACCCTCAGAAAACTGGGAGGTGTCATATTAGTGGCTCCAAATATCTTCTTTTTTCCTCTGCCTTCACTCTGAGTCAGGATTGAATGCACAGGAGATGGATTTTCTTGTTCACACTTGGTTGTTTATTAAATCTTATCTATAGTACAGAGAGTTCTGCAGCACTTCCAGCTAACAGCTAAAAGCTGGAAAATGTTGGTGTATCTAGCTACTATCCAATTAAAAACTAACATCTATATTATTTGTACTTTTGACCCAATAACCAAACACCTGTGACCTGCACTGTGGGATTTTCTATCCAACCAAAAACTGCTAACTGAAATCATGAAGAGGAAGGAGCAAGAAGAAAGAACACCCAAGAACATTTATCTTGTCCCATACCCATCACTATATTCTAAAACCCCAAATTCCAAACCCTTCACCATGTCATATTACACATTTCTATTTTAACTCCACACCAGTGATGTTAACTCCATCACTCAAATTTGGAATCCTTCTCCAAGGCCTCAAGTCAAAATCAGTGTCCTTTTGAGGGTCAGAGTCAGAAAGCACAGGAAGCCCAAAACTGCCAGGCTGCAGGGTTTGCCAGGAGCTGAGAGGAAAAGGAATAAAACAAGAATGAGCCTGGAAGAGCTGTGTTTCCCCTCTGGCTGCTGTGGCTCCAACCAAGCCTCTGTTCTTTCACCTGAGCAAACCTCACAAGCCTTTTGTTCTGTTCCATCAAACTGGAGTTGCACAAACATGACTTCTAATAACTCTCCTCACTGGCTGGGAGGGTTTATTTTTGTGCCCAAGGTGCTGAGAGCAGCCTTGATAAATGTTAGTATTTGCTGTGCTGCATAATGCATTGAACAGCACCACCTTCTTTTCCTGTCATGCAATCTGAATAAGAAAATGCCTCTTCTGTCCCTTTTCTGAAGCAGGGAATGAGCACAGAGAAAGTGGGATTAGCCTGAGGCTAAGGGAAAGTTAAGAGCACAGTACAGATTCTGAGAGCAAGGCCTTGGCAGGGAATGTCATGGCTAACTAAGGATGAAAAAATAAATAATAAATACCCAATCACTGAATGCTGGTTTGTCCTGGAGCTGCCTGAAAGCAGGACATGCAAAGAGCACATGCCTGTATCAGGATGTTCTTCTGGTTAGTTGTACAAGGTCTTTGATTTCCTCTTGAACTGAATCCATGGGATTGCCAGCAAAGACAGTTCAGTTTTATTTTTCCTGAAGTCAACAGAACTACTGATTTTAGAAACAGAAACATTAACAGAAGCCATGGAACTCATCCCTGACCAAAATTACCATTATTAATGCACTTCCACTGAGGGCTTGGACCACCTGCTTGATTTTAGGAGAAGAACTTAACACCAAGTATTAGATAGCAAATGAAATGAAAGTCTGATTTTCAAAAATCATGACTAATTGCTGACATAGTTTTCAACTCTACCCTTACTAGAAATACTGTATTTCATGTAGTTCCCTTTATAATGATTTCATCTGCAGAAAGATGTACTGCATTCTCCTTGACAGTCAAAATGTTCTCACAAGAAGCCTTTGACACCAGTATTTAAAAATGCTCAAAGTCTTTAATGCTGCCCAGCTGTTAAAGGTATGTTCCTTGTTGTGATACAGAGAATGCAGCCCTGAATTGTGAACTTTATGGGGTGTATTTAATTTACTGCTTTCAAATGGAAGGGATTCCTGTTGTGTAGGGCCAGATTTCAGGCACTGTGTAACCTGGAGGCACTGAGACTTCAAGGAGTTAGAGACTTTTTTTTAAAAAGAAGTGAATGGAAAATTACACTGAAATCAAGCCTGAAGGACAGTAGGAAAACCCCTACATTTTTTAGTGTGTCCAGATCCTGCTCAGTTGAGCAGCACAGCTCAGTCCTGTGATAGATGCAGAAAAACCCCAAAGTGTGCAGAACTCTGGGAAAGGTGCTGGTTCTCACTTCCCTGCCCTAATGTGCATCCTTCAGAGGCACCCTGATCTTCAGCAATTCTTCAGATAATTGAATCATGAATATTTTGTTCTTGTGATATGCCTGAGCCTAACAAATGAGCTCCTTCAAAAACCTGTATGGTTAATGGATTAAAGAAAGAAATTCAGCATAATATCTATAATTCTCTTAGTGATATTGAGTGCAGTAGTGGCTAACCTACCCCTTAATTTGCAAGCTCATTTATTAGCATTTTTCCCTGTAAAACTAGGCAACTATTGGAGGAAAAGCAGATGTACTTGTGTTTTAATTAGGAAAAAAATTGATTACATAATTCACTGTACATGTTTCTCTATTTTTTGTAAAGAGATAATGAATCAGCACCAGGTAATTACAATTGAGTTCCAAAGTTGGTTTTTTTTTCTACATTGGGGCCTTCTCTTTTCTTAGTTTCCCCTATCTGATTTTTCCCCTCTAGTCTTCAGGCTGAGCTGTGGGTAAAGCTTTTCATTATGTTGGGCATGATTTTCCTCCTTTCTGTTCCCAGGAGCTTGGGATGAGGTTCATTTATCCTAACATTTGCACATAAAAATGAGATGTCTGCATGTTAGGGAGCCAGACTAGACCAGGATCTTTTTTTATAGTCAGTGGAGAGAAATAGATATGTAAAATTCTGCACAGTCCCCCTGTGTCCAGGAATATGCTTTAGACTGTAATGTAGACATTCAGGAAGATTTAATTGCCAATGCTGGAATTTGGCCAGGGTGAGGAATTGATGGCAGTGCTTACACAGAATGTGCTGTGGAGCATTAAAGATAACATGTGATAATGGCTTTTCCTCCCCACTTCTCTGGAGCCTGGCTTCCCCCAGCAGATGCTGCAGGGCACACTTGGTTTCAGAAGCAAGTGTTGCCTCCTGTAAAACCAGTATCCAACACCTCCAGGAGACAGAGGCTAAACTGGAACATGTTCTCCACTAGCAGGGACCAGTACAGTACATAAAATTACTTCTGCCTTTTAGCAAATGCACCAGAATCAGGTTATCCACTCTGTTTATACTTCATTGTCGTGTATTCTGCTGGAGCAGCTCTTATCAACACTGCACAGCCCTGTTACGTGGCACAGGCACTAAATTACCTAAATTTAAAAAGAATTGAGTACTTGAAGATGAAACCAATGCTTGATCAGTTCTACCACAATCACCAAATTATTTCCAAGATATTAAATTGTCACTTCCTGGATGGTTCTGACAGCCTTAAGTCTGTGCACTGCTGCTTTGGAGAAAACAGATTCTGAATTTAGATTATAAACTCATTTTAGCAAAAATCACTGTGCCAAACCTGTTTCTCAGGCTTTAAACTGTAGAGTTTAACAGGTTTGCAGGTCATTAGTCTGATAACACCTCCCAAAGGACATCTCTTTACAAACAGCTTTATGCTGCTCTACGTTCCTTGTGGCAGCCTTGGGTATGAACTTTCCTACTTCATTTTCCCTGTCAAGAAAAAGGGATAAGACAAGGGTGCTGGAAAAGCATCCAAGAAAGAAGTCTCAGTGGAGATACTGGCAACACAAATCCACATTTGGCAGCTGTTCCTGGTTTGCATGTCCAGTTATGAGATGCAGAATTCCTCCAAGACAGGCAGATAGCATCTGATCATTCCATGTAGATGAAGCCTTAGAAATGCTTCTGTCATTCAAATTTTCACAAAGAAAATATAATTTGTGGTTATTCGTGCGCTGCACAGGCAGATGGAAGCACAGCAGGTAGATAAATACTGACATTCTCTTCTCTGAATACTTTCAAAAGAAAGGTCAAAGGTAAGACAGGGAGTAAAGTGAATGTAGATTAGGCAGAACATCTGTTGAAGTGGGATAGTAGGGAAAATATTCAATGCTTTTCAAGTAGAAGCTCTGCTTAAAAAATGTTGATGGGCATCTGCTTAATTATAAATTTTTTGCTGTCTGTAGCATTAGTCTTTTAATAAAACTGAAAAAAAAGAAAAGGAAAGGGAGGGGAGGGGAGGGGAGGGGGATGTGGAAGAAAAAGCCCCAAGAGATAATTCAGTCCTCTTTGCACAATGTAATACCAGAACTTGCTTCAGCTGGAAAGACAAGGGGGTGGATCAGCAAGCAGGGGGGATGAAAGGCACTTTGGGCAAGGTCACACTGTCCTCCCTGTCCCATTCAGTGAAATGAGAACCTGGGCACCAGTGGCTGGTGGCAGTGCCGTGTGTGGTGCTCCCAGCAGGGCAGACCTGGTTCTGCAAACAGCTCCCTGGGTGAACAAGGATATGTTGAATTGGGATTTTTTAATGGCCACATTATGTGCCCAGCTACAGACTAGCTGTGCTGTGACAAATGGGAGGAGGCAATCCTTTGTGTCCCAACCTTTTCACCAGGAAAATCCCACCTGATGTCAGTAAGGAAATGACTGCTAATATTATAAATTACTTATGCTGATAAGGCACCCATCAGCCCACACAACCTTTACATCACTCCATGTAAAAGTGCAGCTGTGTGAAGGAGTTAAACTGCAGTGAGTAAAACACAAACAGGCAGGTGAATTGTTCTGTAATGCTGGTGTGCTGCATTTTTCTCCCTGTTCCTGAGCACCTCATGACTGTTGGATATTGAGAATTACAGAGAAAGGATTTCCCGTGCATACATGTGCTTGTGTAATCCACACACACACAAACCTGTCCTTTTTTTTTGATACTGGACTGTGACTTTTGCTTTCACTGCTCTGTTGATTTGAACCTTTGTGATATTATTAAAGGAGAATTATATCCCATTTTCTTTATGTTCCTAACCTTGTAGCCAAGACTCCTCCACTCATTCAGAATTGCAACACTACAATGTGGGGATGAGGGAGGACAAATTTGTATTTTGCTGTATGTGAATTTGGCCATTTCCACCTGGGATTCCAATAGCCAAGTTTTAAGACAAACATATCCTTAAAAAATCTTTTTCTAAACTAAGAAGGGACCCAACATGTTTTTTTTCTTTTCTCTCTCTCCAAATATCTAATTCAAAACCCATGAGACATCTCTATTTGCTGTGTCATGTATACAAATATTTAGCACTAACCATATGTTTCTGTGTTTTCTTGAAGCCTAAAATAATTTCTTAAACCATCCTTCCTTTTCAGCTTCTATGTTTGAGTGCCTTTTTGGCAGCCTAAACTGCTCAGCATTTCAGTGACATTTGTTTCACCAGAGAGGGTTTGTGTCTGTGTGTGTTTGCTTTTTTTGCTCAGCTCATTCCCAAGTGCTGCTGTGAGATGGTTGTGGGGTCCAGGAGGAGCCAAGCACCTGAACCTGTCTCATTAGCTTCAACTCAGGGGTGGAAAAGGATGAGCATTAAAAATCAAGGGAAGTTAGAGGGGAATGCGAGATTCTGGAGGAACAAATGGCACAGGAGGAGCCCTCTGGATCAAGATTAATTTTCTGGTTGTGATAAAAGTTGCAGGCAAAGAAGCCCTGGGGTGAAGGCCAGGCAATAACCCATTGTGCAATGAGTGGGGTCAGGGCCTCACCTTTAACAGCTGCAAAGAGCAGAGCTGGCTTGTCTTGAATAACAATCCCCAATTTGCCAGCCCCAGCTGCAAACTGAACCTGCTCTGTGTAAACTCTGGGGCTGCTCCTGCAGGGGAACAGCCCTCTGGGGATGGCATTTTAGAGCTGGCTGCTGGAAGGGATTGAATGGAGAAAAGTGGATCCAGGCTAATAAAAGCCAGAAGGAGGGAGAGCGTCTGAAAAATATGAATACAAGATGAGTGGAAAAAAAATTCAAAAAATCTAACATTCTCCTAAACATCTTTTGTGTTGAAATGCTGCAGCAACCATCCAGCTCTGAGGAAAGACTCTGGGTTTGGCCCATGATCCATAATTTAGATTTGGAACAATTTGAGTGCCTTTGCCTTTTCCCACCACTCTGGCTGAAGTCATCTGCTGAGATCAGTGAGACACACCAGCAGCTTGAAATAAGGGGCAGGTTTGCATGGGGAGAGAAGATTCTCATCTGAAGACACATTTAGGTACAACCTTGTCAGCACTATCAGTTCATGGGAGCATCCAAATTCTGAGCTTAGGGAGTGGTGGAGCACCTTGCAGTGACTTCATTCAGGCAATCACATTAGGATGCAAAATGAACACCATAATGACATAAATATTTAATTCTTATAACTAGGTTCTAAACACTGTAGAAATGTTGTCATAATTAATTTTCAAACAGTTACTTTTTTCTTCCCCTTTCTAATTAGTAGAGTACAGATGACATGCTACTGCATAATTGATAAAAACTATGTTTTAAATTGCATCTATATGATCATTCTTACACAGTTACATCAAATGAATCAAGTGTCATTGCCTTTACACTGCTCAAGGGCTAGAGAGGGTACAGCAGTAATTTTATGCTGGTGATAGAGTCATATTAATGCTCATTGCTCTTCATCTGGAGACATCAAAGATCCTTGCAAAGCTGCATGGAATATTCTGCTTTCTATGCAGGGAACTGGAGGCTCAGAAAGATTAGAACTCCCATTTTTTTTAAATCATGAGGTCATTCAATCATCAAATCAAAAGAAGTGAGTGGTGTTAAAATCAGAAAGTTTTACATGATAGGGATCAAGAACAGAGCTCTGGACCTGCCCTGGCCCAGGTAAATTAAACCTTGCCTTATTCAGTATGCCATGCAGGATGCCCAGGTAGATGGTATAACAAATATCTGTCATGGTTTCAAGGACACCAGGAGCAGCTTTGCTCTCTGGGAGTGCAACTTGCCCGCTGTTCCCAAGCTGGGAGTGACAAACACCTCAACCTGAATTGGAAAAGCAGTACTGACCACAGCAGGGAGATATTGATCCAAATTTACTACAGAAAAAATTACCTGGAGAATCAGAAAACATCAAAACTGGTTTTTTCCACATGAAGGATTTTAGAGCCCACACTAGCTTTTTCTGGATGTGGCTTGGAACATAAAAATAATGATTTCTTAATTCATCCACCAAACTGAAAAATCAATTATTGCACTCCTCAGGTCTAGTGAACTGTTTGTTCCTTAATGTAATGACAATTGTCTTCCAAGCAAATTAAGTCCAGCACTAGAGAAAATAAAATATTCATTAGCAAAGTTATTGGAAAAATAGATCAAATTATATTGAGGCAGTTTATTTTCCATGTTCCTACAAGGTGCTTGTAATACCATGCTGCCTGATTTTAAGAAACATGAGGAGAGTGTTCTGCTCTTCTGGGAGAGAATGTTCCCTGGAATTCCTGGAAAATCCCATAATCCCATAGCAAGGGTAAAAGCACAGCCAGTGGAGTTTATCCTGGCTGACCTTTGCTTCTGTGGAGAACAGGAATTAAAGTGGAACAGGACATGGCAGCTGTGTGCTGGGGAAGAAGGGCTCTAATGTCACAACAGATGTGAAGAGAGGTCTAAAAGTTGCATTTTTAGTCCTACAGGGTGTCCTGACCAAAAGGCAACCCCAAACCTCTGCCCCTTCAAGTGACAGAGCTGAGTATGATTCTGAAGGATGAAGTGCTTCATACAGGAAGAAATGCAATCACATTTCTTGCTCATCCCCTCTGCACAAACTTGTGTCTCGTTTGGATTCTTTTTTCTGCAATTGAGAGAGGAAAAGAAAAGAACAGTCCAGGGTAAAACAACAGGCAGTGTCTCCCACACAGAGTGCCTCAGACTCAGACTGCTCACACCTCACACCCCGGAGCTGGCAGTGGAAATCAGAGCTCTGAGCACCCCTGAGGTCTTGTACCCCTTGTGGAACTCTGGGATGAGAACATGGACATGCCAAACTCCTGGATATTTCCCCCTATTTTTCCAAAGATAAGATTATCTGTAATCTACAGTAATTTCATGATTATAAACCGCACCTGATTATAAATGGCACGTCCGGGTGTCAGCAACTGTCTTGGGTTACAATACAGAGTGTGATAAAAGGGATCTGTTCTATCACCATCTGTTGAGGGTGGGGGCAGTGATCCTTATCTCCATGGGAGATATTCTGCTAATGGGCCATCCATTGAAACCAGGCAGGGCATTGTTCTTTGTCTTTTCACAACCCATCCTTCCTCCAGCCAGTCATTTTCTGCTCATGGCCATTGAGTCCCACTGTGGGACTGATAAAATTACTGCATCCCATTGGGAGTTGCTCCAGCCAGGGGGAAGAGCCCAACATTTCTTACCAAGATAAAAACAGAGGTTTTGGGACACTAAGGGAGCCCCTTTCTCCACTGGACTCCAGAGGAAAACCGGATTTCTCCACATCACCACTGGAGCTCCGGAGGGAAACTGCACCTTGTACAGGAGCACTGCTCCAACTGAGCCACATCTGTCACTGCAGGAGGATGCAGCCACCATGGAATGGGACTGCTGCCAACACCCTGCCTGATGGGTGTCAGGTTGTACTCTGACTGTGTCAGGGTTTGGGGTTTGTTCTTTGTAGTGCTGTATTTCTATTTTAATTTCCCTAGTAAAGAACTGTTATTCCTAATTCCCATATTTTTGCCTGAAAGCCCCTTGATTTCAAAATTATAATAATTTGGAGGGAGGGAGTTTACATTTTCCATTTCAAAGAGAAGCTCCTGCCTTTCTCAGCAGACACCTGTCCTCCAAACTAAAACAGCAACTTTTCGTTCTTTGTCCATATATAAGCCGCACCTGATTATAAGCCGCATTCTGGGTTTGAACCAAAATTTTAGTCAAAATGGCTTGTAATAGTGAAATTACTGTACATGGCAATCAAACCACCCCATTAGCTGGCAGTCAGTCCCAGAATCTGGAGTAAAACCCCTTCTGCTCAGAGCCCAACTTCCCATTCAGAGCACGGCTGCCCTGACACCTCGAGACAATTCTCACTCATCCAAATAATCCTTCAGATTAATGTTAAAGCAGCAGCACAGAGTTGACTCTTGGAAGCAAAACTGGGTGCATTTGACAGAATTTAAAAAATAGTTCTAATTATTCTCTGTGATCTCTCTGAAGTGCTGAGAGAGGGAGAGAGGGGAGAAATGCAATTACCTTATTTGTGTGTGTGCTCATACATTATGACTTTTCCTTCTTTCCTTACATCTGGGAATCTGTAATGCAGCTGACAGTGATTTAGGGTGTTTGAAGTGTTTTGGAACTAATCTCTGCTTTCCTGGGAATTTTCCTGGGAATATGCATTGCCCTTGTGTTCACTGACCTAGCTAGCTAATGATAAAGGAAAAAAATGCTATTTGGAGAAATAATGGGCAGCATCTGAATTCCTGTTAATTGCTGCAGACAGGCTTAGCTCATGTGCTGAATGTAAGCACTGCCTTTGAACATGAACTTGCATCTATCACTAAGCAGAGAGCAATATGGACCTGACCTGAGAATAAATATTCTTTTGTCAGAGCTGGTGAGTGAGCCCACAAGGGGAGGGACTATGTTAGACCTGTTGCTTGTGAATAAAGATGGGCTGGTGGGAGATGTGCTGGTTGGAGGCCACTTGGGGCACAGTGAGCATGAAATTATAAAATTCTCAATATTTGAAGAAATCAGGAACATCAATAAAACTTTTACAGAGGGCAGACTTTGGCTAATTTAGGAAACTTGTTCAGAGAGTTCATTGGGAATCAGCCCTTAATGAATTTTTGGGAACAAAGCTGAAGACTTTGGGAATAAAGTCAAAGACTCCATGTTCTTCCATTATTAGCATGATTTAATGTAGATAATGTGGTGGCACTTAGAGAGCTCAGCCAGGGTGTCACCCATCGTTTGAGGCATTAAAAGACAGCCCAGCTGGCCACAGTGGCCATGGCAGGGACCTGGGGACAGCAGCAGCCAGGGGAGGCTCACAGAACACAAAGCCTGGAAATTGGATTTCATGAATTGCAGTGCTCATGAAAAAACTTGGTTTTTAAGGGTTTTATAGACACTTTTCAAGATTCTGTTGGCTGGTCTTTCACTTAGGCTCACAACTTTCAGCTGACCAGATTATACATGGCCTTACAGTTTTCTTTCTCCTCCTGTCTAATAAAGCATTTGGCCTTTTGTTCTGGACAGTTCCTTGCCCTCGTTGCTTTCTTCCATTCATCTATTTCAGTATTTCAGCACTGTTTTCCCCTCTCTTAAGTGCAACATTTTGACTTTCTTGAGCAATGGACTGAACCTTTGCTTTTAACAAATTGGATTTTATAACATTGGGACTTTCGGAAAGGTTTTAGGCAACTCTTAGATAAAGAGAATTTGAGGGAGTTTCAGTTATTCCAGGTTAAGTGAGGCAAAGGAGCAAGGAAATATTTGAACGAGCTGTTGCAGAAACAGCTGCAGCCTGATTGTTTGGAGGAAAAATTGATCCTAAAGGGTTGTTACTGCACTGACTCTGTAGGAAACACAACAGCAGATCTGGGTTTTAATTAGTTTATTCTCCTGTCTCCTCAAGTAAATTTTCACCTTCTTTTTCACCTATATTTTTATTACTTATTTGTCTATTATTTTGTCTTATATTGTCAATGACCTTTCCTCTCCTAAAATCTTTTTAAGGGTTTTTTTTGTTTGTTTCAGCAGATTGTTAACAGCTTCCTGAGTATCAATTTGAGTACATAGATGCATATTTGTGTATTATTGGGTCTGTCCCCATTCCTTCTCTGTGGTGGGAGGGTTTTTCTGAGCACAGACTGGTCGTGTCCACTGAGAGCAAAGCTTGGGGAGACCAGCTGAGCTGCACTGCCCAAAGCACAGCGTTGGAGAGCAGCTTAAAATTCTTCCCCTTCTCCTTCCTTATTGCTGTCCCCAAAGGCAGGAGGAGAAGAAATTGGAACCAAGGTGAACAAGGGCACACAGTGCCCACGCCAGCTGATGGAATGAAATCAAAGTTGCCTTCAAGGTGATCAGCAGAGCAGCTGCTCAAAGCCCCACTCAGATTATTTACTCCATAGTCCAAGTTATCTACAGGGCAGGTAGGAGCTAGCTGCAGGAATTTAAGGCTGGCTTGTTTCATGGCTGTTCCTGCAACATTTGGATTATCAACCAAAGCTTTCACCTCTCCCTTGCACTTGTCAGTGTTGGCTGTAGGTTGAATACATTTCCATTTCTTTGTGTTTTAATACTTTTGATCTCTCCTGAAATGCTTGGTGGGACCCAAGTCTGTCAGTGCTGGCTGCAGATCTGCCAGATTTTACTCTCTTTTTTTACCTTGAGCAGCTGTTTGATATTCTTTCAGCCTTTTTTTGAAATTTGTTGGCCAGTTCAGGCTCAGAAAAAGAATAATTTCCACTTTGACATATTTAAGGGCTGGTATAAAAATGAGGGACAAGGAACTTGCAAATTGACCAGGGTATCACATAGATACCACCCAAAAATGGTTTCAAATGAGCAAACATAGGTGTGTTCTGTAATTGGCATTCTGAATTCTTTATTCAGGAAAGTGTAAAGGGGTTGTCTTACACAGAAAAACTACCCTAGCACAGAATAATGGAATTAATAGCAAATAGCTAGTATTTCTGTATTAGAGCCTTCTTCCCTCCTCCCTAGGATTTGAATTTCAATATTTGAATCATTCCTTCTACCCTTCCTGAGGAGCTGCTTGACTGACAGCAGGGAGAGGTGTATTTTAAATAGCTCAAGCAGTTGTCATTGCATTTATCTGCGCTGCACTAACAAGGAATATCCAGAGCTGCTCTAGGCAGGATGGGGGAGCTTCCCTGCTCCAGGAGCTCTTCCAAGGCTGGCAACAGAGGAGGATAATGAAGGCTGGAGTCTGGCACAGCCCAGCCCTGCGTGCCACACACTGCCCTACCTGACAGGTGGAACATTAACAGCTCAAAACTGGATCATAGGGGGCAAGAAATGAGATTATCTGGAGGAAAAAAGAGGTCTGGAAATAAACAGGCAAAGATTTGAAGGTTTAGAAGGCTCTTGAGTAAATGAACTGCCTTCTCTGAGGTGTGATAGTGATCAAAAGAAGACAACCTGAGGAACAGAGCTGTCGTCCCCAACCAAATGGACTGTCACATCATTTATCTGGCTGCTTGCTGGCAGCAGGCACTCTGTCAGAGCCTGCAGCCCAGAGAAACGGGGAAGGGGGGGAATGGAAGGCATCTGACAACTGAAATGATGCTCGCTGTGTTGCCATTGTCCCTGGATTTTGAAAGGCTAACATCAAAATATTATGATTCCCCAAATGTCATAATTTCAATATCTCAGCTCATTCATCTTCACTCTGTATCTCAGAGCTTATGTTTAATCTCTTTAACATTCTATAATTATGTCTTCAGTGTGGATCAATTATCTCAGAATATGGAAACAAATTACCATCATTATCTTCAATTGTTCTTTACATTTTCTTTGTCCATTTTTGTTTTCTGGCTTTCTTTACCGGTGTCAAAAATGTAGCTCACATCCATGCTCCTTTGTCATGAATATACATTTGGCAGTAAATCATCTGCCAAGCAAGGATTTGTCCTTCCCTTTGCTGTTATTCCCCAGTTATCCTTGTTGGGGAACTCATTACTTTCTGCATATTCAAATAGGTTTATTCAAATAGGTGTCTAAGCAAGACCAAAGATTGGTAACAGAGTCTTTTTAGTTTTTCAGGTTCCTCACTAAAATCCTTTAAATTAACATAGACTACATGCCCAAGAACAGGGCTGGTGTCTGCAGGAGTGGAGTTTATTGTGACAGTAATTCACTGGTCAAAGCTGGCTTCATCTGCACTGATGTGACAGCTGAGGGCTCCTATTACAGGAGTGATCTGTGAATTATAGAGTGACTTGTAGCCATTCCACCACAGCCATAAATAAATCTAACAAAGTTAGTGCATTGAAAAAAAACCAAAACAAAACCAAACAAAAATAGCATTAAGCTACAGCTCTGGTTGTGCTGCAATCCACTAAAGCAGAGAAACAGAATTCTTGAATTTCAGCAGCACATTGTGATTTGATTGTTGGAGAGAAGTCTCTCTAACACCAAGGATGGTGCTGCTCTCCCAAAGGGAAAATCAGCTTAAAATTCAATCTTTGTAGCCCTTTTTACCTAAATTATTAACTTTTGTCTCCAGGACATTATGTCTGATTAAGATACATGTGAATTGTTTGGAATTTGGTGAGGAAGCTGTTTCTGGTGTGGCACTGCTCTGTTCTGTTTGGGGCTCAGCTGAGCCTGTGAATGCAGCTGAGGTAGCCAAGCTGTGCAGAATTCTAAGTTAGGACATTTTTTAAAGGTGATGGCTTTGCTGTAGGGATCATGTCTTATTTCTTCTGAATTGACCAGGCTTTCTTTCAAAATGCTGCACTGAAAATCAAGCTTCATACAATAGGTATTTCTACCAAGAAAGGCTTGTAGTGGTAACTCCCTTGTAAAACAAATCATATCTTCCTGCCCTCCTCTCTCCATTTTATGAGGTACCTTTCCCCTTCTTATTGCTTTTGCTTCAGTTTCTCACTGTCTCTGCTACACACCAAGGCAATAAACTACTGAGGTGCAAAAAAAAGGGCAAGTACTCAGTCCAGAATTTTATCCAAACCTGGCTGCTGCTTGAAAATAGTAATTTCTAGCAACTGTATTTCAAATTAAAATGCTAAAGTGCTGGAGAAATGGGGTGTGGAAATACTTAATTTGATAGCAAATTACATTTATGGGTTGAGAAAATGATGTCTTTTAAAAATGGGCCCCAGTGTTCAATGCATACCTGTTTTAATTACCCAGGTGTGGAAAATAAAAAAAATTATGCTTTGTTGGGAACATTTCAAGGACTGCTGATGTCAACAAAAGGCAAGAGGCAGCACAAGCCCAGATGGTTGGCTGTAGGCTTTTCTTAACCATCCAAACAGATTTACTCAAAACTCCTACAAATCAAGGATCCAGCACAAAGGTGAAAGCTCTGTTTTCTTGTGCAGCTCTTTGTTAGCCAGTGTTGCAAGGTGTGGTTTTAAAACCAAGCAAAGCACAAGATTTGGGGAAATTATGAACTGCAATTGTGGTTTTCATATTTCCCTGCTGGTCTGTGCTCCTGTGGGTGAGGATTTGATATGCAAGTTGGCACTAAAATCAGCCCTGATCACTCTGCCAGGGTTTAGGCTGGAGTGCAGCATCAGAGGCTGTTTGAGGAGCCAGCCCTTGACTTCCCAAAATTAACTTTTTATCAACACTGGGCTGCGCTGCAGCTGCAGAACCCACAAAGTCACAGTGGCCACTCCATAGTGAGGCTAACACAGCAGAGAAAGTTTGGGTTTTCTCTGGTGTAAAGCTTCTAACTTCTGATCTGGAATGCTCTGTAGTGAATTATTCACTGTGATAGGTGTCTGTGATGTCCTGCTGTGCTTTGTCCCACAGGAGCAGCAGGGATGATGTCTCTGTCTCACACAGTTGTTTGCTGTGCCAGGGAACACTCTTAATTTCGTGATTTTAAAGAAAATTTGGTATTTGGCAGGCTCAGAACTGCAGTGTTTGGCTCCCACCACAGGGATGCTCACAATCAGCTTCTCCTGGGGGAGCAGGAGGACGGAGCTCACCCTGCACCACCACTCCTGGAACAGCAGAAGATACCAAATGCTGCTTCCATTGTTTCTTTCTGTCCAGGAACTCTCCTCCAAGATCAGTGAGTGCTGAGCTGTGGGGTGAACTTTGGCCTGTGTTACCTTCAGCATTTCCATAAATCCCCATCCCCTTGCTGCAGGAAGTTCTTGCACTTGGACTAATTTTGTGAACACAATCTGTATGACACTGAGTGAAGTTCTAATGCCTCTCCAGTACTCTGAAGAGTATTTTTCCCTCAGCCTGTACCTGAACTGACAGACACTTCAGGGCTGTTCTGAGATCAATAAATGGTGTTTGTAGTAGCAGTGCCAAGGGGACCCCACCAAATCTCCCTGATGAGAAGAAAAGTGCACCAACATGGAATTGCTGGAGTTGGATTTTAAGGAGCATGAACTCTTCATGGCTCTAGAATCAGGGCTGACTGGTGATATCTTTAAATATCTTTGGCATTTATTACCTTTTGCAATGGAAAGGGTAGTTACCAGCATTAAATGACTGCCATACATTGGGGTCATGGAGAACAATCACAGTGGAGAAATAAGAGAGAATGAAGCCAGCAAAGCCCAGGTTTAATCTGAAAAAAATCTCTCTGTAACAAGCTTCTGTTACTTCAGGGATGAATCCATGTGAAAGCACTGATGTTAGTGCAAGTTTTCACAAATAAGCAAAATATTATTAATTGTGTGCATTACTGTGCTTGGGCTGCCTTTGCTTTCTACAGACTGCCAAGGCTTTCCAAGGAGCCTGAGGTTAAGTGTTTGTCTTGGGGAAGCTTCCTGAGAATAGTTGTCTAATAAACACTTTGAGCTGGAGGGTAAAACAAGTGATATATGTTGCAGCACAGCAGTATAATGAATTAGTTAAAAGCAAACAACCCCCAAAACAGTAGATTTCCAGGGCAGGCCTGTGTCTGCCAACCAGTATTTCTGTGCCAGCTTTCTGAAGGAAACACAGCCAAAAATAGGAGTGCAATAACTCATCCTGAAGGAAGAAAGCCATTACAGAGGGGATGAAACAGCAGCAGTCTCAGCACTAACCCCAGATGATGAGGCTGATTCTCAGTCCTTTACCTGGTGCAGTAACACAAACAGTGCAAAGGATGTCTCATGCTGAATCAGAGCACTCTCCTGCCTCCCTGCATTAGTGCAGAGCTGGGACAGAGGGCAGAAAAGGCCTGCCCTGGGTGCTTGCATGGTTCTCAGGAATGCTGGCAGCTGCAATGGGAATATCTTCCCTATGCTCACAGATTTAGTGGGTGAAACAGCACTGGCACCACTCAAGTGACATAAGGAACACCTCTATAAAGCATTTTATACCACAGGAGGTAAAGTTGTCTTGGGAAAAACAGGGCAGGTGTAAAGCCTGACTGTTTTTTTGCTGCCTGAGCCTGCAAGCCTGGCTGGCCCCAGAGTCAGCAAATTAAGGTGAAACATGGAGAGACTCTGGTCAAACACAGCTGATTTTTAGTCATCCTGCCTAAACCAGATGTCTCCATTCACTTTGCAGCAAAGAAATGCCCTATCATGCCCAACAACTAAAATAAGATTCATCAGCAAGATGAAATTCAACTTATTACACACCTGAGTGGCCCCTGGAAGAGCAGCAGGCGATGCTTGATTGCTGCTAGCAGTGAGTGCTTAGTGAGCAAGAAATGCTGGTACCTGAGGAGTGGGCAATAATGACAAACATCTGCCTCCCCTGCAGCTCCACAGACATGCAGGGCACTGACATCCAACCCAGAGCCAGGCCCTTCTCATCCTTTGCACCATCTGGATTGGGTGAGAGATAATTCTGTAAGGGGGAAAAGCAGTGGGGATCAGGGAGGATCATTATTCAGTTCTCTCCAGTGGATAACACCCCTCTATAGGGATGCTGGAAAGGTCACAGAAATTGGAGTTCAAGGGTCTGCTGGGATGTCAGACACACAAGCAGGCTTCCCAGTCATCACAGTCCTTGCTAGACCTACTGAAATTGAAAACTATTTACAGATGTGTGGAAATAGAGATTGCCTTGGGAATTTTGACTAATAGCATACTGGAGTTAAAATGGATTCAGATTGCTTTCCTTTTTCCTTCCATTCTTACTTTTTTCTGAGCCTTACACTCTCTTAGTCATGAAGACTGCTGTTGAGCATTTCAATGATAAATCCTGCTTCACAGAGAGAGGGTTTCCTTAATTTGGGGAAGAGTGTCAACATTTCAGATGTTTCCCTAAGTTTAGGTTTCTTAAACCAACACACTGAACATTGTGTATTCTGCTTCTTCCACTGCTTTCAGTAGAAGTAGGTTTCAACAGCATAAAGGACTGACATTTTAATGACCCTGCTTTGAGTAGAGGTCCTCAAAATCCAATCCTTTCAGCAGAGAAGACACAGAGCTCCTGTTCCCCATTATGCACTATAAAGGGTATTTTCTATGTGATGCTACAGAGAACAGGTCACAGACAGTGGTTGGTGTGAAAAAGGTGATTCTCTCACTGCACAGGGCTGGGCTGTGCCTCTTGACTCACCCCTCACAAGCCATACAAGCATGAAAACCAAGGCATTGCCATGTTTAGGTACATGGCAGGTATTCTTGTCAAGAGGTCGTGACTCTGACCCTTCTGCTCTGTAAACAGCGCTTTTAACACAAAAAAAAAAAGAAAAAAGAAAAAGAAGTAAATTTGCCCTCCAATTTTCACTTTGGTTTGCTTTGTTTTCCTGTCTTCACCATGAACAACACGAGAGCTGCAGGATGTGAATTTTAATAGAGTCCATCTTTCAATCTGCAGCTATCAAGGCAGGCTGCATTTCTCTGCACATCCTTTAGTGCTTCATCTCCACACAGGGTGGGAGCTGCTCACTGCTCTCCCCGTGGGCATTCACTCATTGACAGCAGCCTTGTAATTAAAAGGCTGAAAATCGCCCCCCAGAGCTGCCACCCTGCCAGGAAACATCCAGCTGCTGTGAGCCAAACGCCAACAGGGAGCTGCTCAGCCAAACCACAGAACTGGCACAGAGTTCTGCTGCTGGGGATGTTTGCTGTGATTCCATGTCAGGGAGAGCAAACTGGGAGACTGGGACAAGCTGCCAAATTCTTTCCACACCTCCTAAAGCAAAATTTGGAGTGTTCCCAGCAGGGCATGGGCAGGGAGCAGTGCACAGAGCAAACTGGGATCTGTCCTGCTCAGAAGGGGCTGTGCCAGCACATCCCAGCCTGGCCCCTGCCATCCTGCTCCACTGCACTTCACTGGAATGCAAAATGCCATTATAGGGTTTAAAATTTAAAATTTTATTCCATGTCTGGTATGGGGACAGCAGGAAGGATGATCCACAACTGACAGCAAAAGAGTGGAGAAATGTTCTTAAGTGCTATTCACTTGTGTATTGTGGGATTAAACCTCCACCAGGGAGTGAGCAGAGCATTTAAAGACAGGACTGCACATTCCCTCTGCTGCCACTGACTCCTTGCAGAGCCACTCACACGGTGCTGCTGTGCTGTAAAGAGCATCCCCACCCTGCAGGGCAGGTGACCACTGCTGTAAATATAAATGCAGCCATTTCTTTGTGATGAGTGTAAAGTCATCCAGGACAATAAAATATGAAAGGTGCTGTGGCAGCTGTGGTGTACTTTTGCACATATTTTGCCTTGCAAGCAATAAGTTAGTCCTAAATTAATGGGAGAAACATGAGGAGAAGGAGAAATTGTAGAGGTGGCACCAAACTTGGGCTAAAACCATGGGAGGTGTCAAGCTAGAACCACCCTGAAAGAGCAGGGATAGACTTCTACACAAGGGATATACACTGTGTGTGATGAACCTAGGGATTACTGCACTCCTGTGCTGGAGAGTTAAATATCTGAAGCTTTTTTCTAGGTAAGTACGTGCTTCAGGATCACAGTTAATTGACATCCCTGTCTTTAGACCTATGGCAACATCTTTTACATCTTCTATGACTCATTTAAATCCTAGGAATCCTTTCTAGAGCCATTCATGGAAACAGATCTGGCCAGAGTGTGTTTATGTAGTATACTCTGCAATACAGAAGAGAGATTTTCTATTTTCCTTTTTTTTTGTTTGGGTTTTTTTTCCCTCTGTCTGTATCCCTGCTGTTTAGCAAGAAACCGCAGAGTTGGTCACATAAAATTAAACCTACTTGTGCTTAGCAGTCACTGAAACCCTAGGGCATTCTTAGCTGGGGCATTCTTAGCTGTGTTTGGAAATGCTGCTAAGGTATTAGGTAAACACTACAAATGGGATGTAAATGGAATCAGAGAAACAGCTGCCACCTCTTTTGCCGGCTGATTAATTTTTTTCTGAGTTACAACAATTACATTTTGGCGTGGCACGCCCATCAGGTTCTAAACACTGACTGCAGCGGTTGCCACTGCTGCTGGGTGATGGGCTGGGGGGCAGCTCCCTAGCAGTGTATTTTGATAAATCTCAGCCCATTTTCCATGCCCTGCAGCAGCTCCCCGGGAATCTCCCAGGCTGGATGTACCTGCTGCACTCGGGATCAGGTGCAGGTGAGACAGGCACGGACAGGTATTTACAGACTGGATGGCCACGGGCTCTGCCAGGCATTTCTGAGCTTCCACTGTCCTCTAGTGGTGCAAAACGAAGAGCTCAGAGGGCTGGAGCACCTGTAGAGCAGGATGAGCTGGGGATGCTCACCTGGAGAACAGAAGCTCCAGCAGGACTTCAGAGCCTCTTCCAGTGCCTGAAAATGCTCCAAGAGAGCTGGGAAAGAACTTTGGACAAGAGATGGAGCGACAGGACAGGGGGAAGGGCTTTAAACTGGCAGAGGGCAGGGTTGGGGGGGATACTGGATAAAAATTCTTCCCTGTGAGGGAGGTGAGACCCTGGCACAGGGTGCCCAGAGAGGCTGTGGCTGCCCCTGGGAATGTCCAAGGCCAGGCTGGAGCAATCTGGGATAGTGGAAGGTGTCTCAGCTTAGCAAATGTAAAACTTGAATGTGTGTCTCTGCCTCTCCTCAAAACTTTTTCTCCTGCAGTGGTACCCAAGCCATCCCTTTGAAAAGCCACATGTGCATCCCAGTGCAGACACCAGCACATCCACTCCTGCTTTCCCTTCACCTCAGCAGGAACAGTTATTTGGGTTTTTTTGACCAGGCTTGAAATTTTGAATTAGCCTGGGTGTCAGCAGTAGTATTCAGATGAAATTTAATTTTATTTCTTGCTCACAAAGGGGCTGCCAGTGTGTGGGAGGCAGTTGAGTATTCAGCTGAGAACTTTGCTGTACAGGAGGAGGGATTGCACTTCAGATGTTGTCTGCATGTAACCTGCAAAATGCCTTAGGGCATTAGTGGGAAAAGATGTTTGTAAATATAAAATATTAACCAGCCTTTGTTTTAAATAAACTTGATTACTCCAAGGAAAAAAAAAAAAAGTTGTTATAATGTGACTCTTTGTCCTATTTTCTGAGTTGATTTTATGAGTATCTGTCTTATCCCTTACCTGTAATAGCAGACCAGCTGAATATTTTATAAAATCAGTATTTCAGAAACATTCTTATTATTGTATCAGTATTCCTACAGATGGTGCAATATATAACAAAACTAATAATTCTCAGAAAGCTATTTATTCAATAAATCTCAGCCCAAAGTCTCCACAGAGACTCAGGTGTGCACTTACCCTTTCTCAGGGGAGTACTCCTTCTGGATTCAATGTCAATATTTGCATGAGTGAATGTTAACAAGTTTAAGGCTTTTTTCTTCTCTGATATATATTTACATAATATAACAACCTTGAATTAATTTGATGACTGATTCTTTGAAAATCATCTTTATTTCCTCCTTTGAGGTGCCTGTGAGTGGCTGAGCTGTGATTTGGGTTGTTTGGCTGTGATAGCTCAGCTGTGATCTTGCTGATTTGTAATGGGATAAACATACAAACACTTCTAACAAAAATCCTTGCATTGAGAGTGGCTTTTTGTATGGTTTTGGTTGGCTGGGTTTTGTTGTAAAAGCTGACATGGAGAGGAAGGTAAGCCAATAATTTTCCTTGTGTTGAACAAAGGATAAGGTGTTCTTCTCCCATCCTTTATCTGGCTTTCCCAGGGCACAGGCTCTACAGCAGAGACATTCTCTCCCCATCTAGGCTTTGTATCCTACCTTAGGCCTTTGTTACAGAATTTATCCTCTAGCAATAATGAATTTTTGATATTGGCTGTCTTTCTCTGAAATTCTTTTCTTGAATACTGACAAGGAGTGACATTCAGCAGAATGGCTGGTGGAGACTGGTTTAAGGATACAGTGATCCAAATGATCATGGCAGTATAAAAAGGAGGAGGATATTGATATCATCTGACTTCCAGTATCTGAGGCTGCAGGTTTTTTAATGGCTTTAGGGTGCTCTAAACACAAACTGATCGTGAGCAGCAGCCTGTCCTGTACCAGTGCTGGCACCTGGTGCTTGTGTGGGCAGTGCAGTCCAGCCTAGCCAGAGCAAAAGTAATTAAAAATTTAAAACAAAATTAAAAAAAAAAACCTCAAAAAAACCTTCAAAAAACCAAATACACATAGAAGCACTGGTGTTGGTTTGCAATAAGCAAGGACAAACACCCAATTCAAGTCCTAAATCACTTTCTGCAAGGGTCTGAAGTCAGTGCAGGACCCAGACTCACAGCTTAGCACACTCTGAATTGTGCCAGGTCTGACCTGGGTGAGTGAGCAGAGCAAAGGGAAGGCTGTGAGGCCCCTGGTCACTGCAGGGGATGTATCTGGGCCCTGTTATAGTTAATGATCAGGATCCTGCACCTCAGAGCAAGAGCCTAATTTAGCTCCTCAGACTCATCATCTGGGAGGGCCAATCCTTTATTGAAGAGGAGCCTGGGGAGCTGAACCTCAGCAGGCTGCAGCAGTCCTTGGGAACCCCCACTGTCTCTGCCTTACCTCAGCTGATGATTAGTTCACTTTCTTGGCGTGTCTTTCTACAGTGCACTCCCTATTTGTAATGGAAATTATGTCCTTGGGAGCTGCAACAAGTTCTTGCAAGACTGAATACCAGGGATGTAATGGAGATACCCAGACACAGCTCATCAACAGGTACAGAAAGGAAAAAAACAAGCTGTGCTACTCTGACCACACTGTTTACTCTCCTGCACTGCTGTTTGCATGTGAATATCAGAGATATTTGTTATGCCCTTCAGCAAATATTGTTCTCGTCAATACTGACGGGTGTATCAGCAGCACTCATCCTCTCTGGAAGTGTTTTCAGTTCTCACTGGAGAGCCTTCAAAGGGAAGATCTTTCACCTCTGAAAGAAGGAAGGAGCAAGCTGAAAGAAGCAGCTTCTAGAAGAGAACAAGATCACGACTTTTGATTTCAAAAAAATTAATCCATGCTTCTGGAAAGGAATCTTGTCATGGAAGGTCCCAGCTGTTCTGTAGAAGCAATGTGTCCTCTATGAAAATGTAGGTGTTTGAAATGGGCAGTGGAATCTGGCCCCAGTGGGTTGTCCCCCTGCTCCAAGGACTGGTGTCTGTCTCTGAAGTGTCCATGGGATTTCTAACCTCAGCCTCCAAAATCGTTTTGAATACAAGAAGGAAAACACCCAGATATTAAAGTGTTAAATGCAAACCCGTTTTCAGTTTTCTTTCTGATTTGCACTTTTCATGCTGCATTTCAAGGAGAATTAAATATGAAATATATCTTGTTATTTAGCCAACACTTTAATGTGCCACTCTTAGCAGCAAAATACTGCTGAGTGCTCACCTGTGTGTGTGAACTTTTGTCCAAGCTCTATAGATGCTGAGGTAGTTTAGCAGGAATAGCAGTAATTTCCCTCACAGTTTCATTCCAGTGGTTTATTTCTCCAGCTTATGCCATAAACTTCTTCAGGGGAATCTGAAGAGCCAGATTTATAAAGAGAATGGATAATTTCATTGCAAAAAGACAGAACTAGCATTATGCATGTTAAGTTAAGGGTAAACAAATCTCATGCTTCAGGGCACAAAATGATTTCCTATTGGACTCAGGAAAGATGTTTTTCTTCATGTAAAGCATTGTATGGTTGGCTAGACATATCGCTGAGGGGTTTATTTATTCTGCTGCCCTCTGAAGCATCAGTTTAGGAGACTTCGTTTTAGATCGTGCTAGAGGCAGAGTGCCAGATGTTGTTATAATTTTACTTAGCATGGGGAGCCTGCTCTATAAACTTCCTGCTCCAGCAGACCTGTGAAGCCTCACATTAGAATCCCACAAAAATTCCAGGCTCTCCAACCACCTTAACGAGAATCAGTGGGACCAAATGAGGGCAAAGCTGCTACTTCCTCGTACTCAGAAAAAATCCAACACAGGATTAATCTAATTTCCATCCTGTGATGTCGCTGCTCTTGGAGACAGGAATGTGACATGAACACCATAAGTTCATGCAGCAACAGCGGGATTTTATTGATGTGCACCCCCTTTTAGAGTGGTTTTGAATTTCTTGTTCTTGCAGATGTGATTGGTCAAAGGTCTTAGCTCCGCCCAGCTCGCTGGCCAATGAGATGTGTGCATTCGTGGTTCAAAGGGACTGGCTGGGGCCCCTTGTTCGAGTTTGAATTCAGCCAATCACTGCCATGCCTGAGGAGTGGTTTATTCCTTGTTCTCCAACGGTCTGGGCTGGCCTGTCAGCGGCTGTGCAGCCATCTTGTTTGTGCCATTGTGTTTGTAGCCCTAAACCAGCTGTACCTGTCACACCATAACACTTACCTGCTGCTCCCGTGCTGCAAGGCTCAGCACAAACGTTACAAACGGGCCAGGAGCCCTGCTCCTTTGTAAGGCCTTTATTAGAGGTCAGCTTTGGGTGGGGAACCCGAGGGGCTGCGCACACCACTGCTGTTCCCTTTGGATGATGCAAAGGAGGAGGAGGAGGAGTGCAGCTTTGTCCTAAGGCAGAGCTGGGCCTGCCATCCTCATGGTTCTGTAGCAAGGCTGTTCTGGCTTGTAGTCAACGGGGTGGTCATGTTGGTAGGGTGCTGTTCAGGTCATAGCAACGGAACAAAGCAGCTAGAGATGATAAATTCGTGTTCTGCGCTGTTTTCTCAACCTGGGAACACTATTTTCAGTTCCAGATGTTATTTTGGGCTTGTTGTTTTAAGGGGGGTTTAGCACCAAATAGTGTCCCAGTGTCCTTTGCACTCCTTTCATTGGTGTACAGCTCGGTAACGTCACCCTCCTCACAGACACCATTTTAGGGGAGCAGCAGAGGCATTACCCAGAGGGGAAAGGGCACATAGGTGAGATAGTTGGGGACCAAAACATTATCCACATGTGGTAAATATTAACAACAATTACATTTAACTGGGTAAACATACACAAATAACAACCAATTCATCAACAGCTCATCCACACCACAGACATGATCTCAGAATGTGCTGTTGGGGCAGCAGAAATCAGCCATTTTCTGCAGTCTACCTGCCAGGAAAACTGAAATACCCCCCACAAAAAAACACATCCCAGAGAAGGAGCAAGCGAGGTTGTGAGACAATCTTTCAGCTTGAGGGCAAGGAGCCTCCTGTCTGCATCCTGCCTGCTCTGTGCAGGGAAAGTGCCTGTGGCTTCTGCCTGAGAACACCTCTACCCTGCCCAAATCCAGGCTCTGCCCTTCCTCCTGTGCCAGCAGTAACTCAGCCTGTGACTTCAGCACAAAGAGCAGCACACATGAAAGCAACTTTGAAAGTCCCCAGAAGAACTGCCTTTGTATTTGATGCCTGGGATAAGGTTCCCTTAAGGAAATTGAAAGAGAGAGAAATAACTTCTAAGAGCCCTGGTGGATTTTCTTGTAAGTGGGAAGCCTATGTAATTTGGTAGAAACAGAAGGAATCCAAATCTGTTAATCCAGTGAAAGCCACAGGAATTTGGGTGTATACATTTGGGAAATTCACTGGCAGGAAAGAAGGCTTTCAGTCAAAACATTCCCATATACCATCTGAACTCAAATTCAGTTCATGTGTTTGTCGTGCTTGTTTTGTAAAGTCACCTCTTCTCTCTGTGACTGCATTTTGTGTCTGTAAAATGAGGGTGACAACACCACCTTTGTCCAATTTAGGATGCAAGTTGCTATGGCCTGGAGTAGGTGCTTTATACAGAGTTTAATATAAATAGTCACAGTGCTTTCCAGACAGAAATTATTTTATTGTGAATAAGGCTGAAACGCTTTTTTCCCATTTGAAATGTCTGGGGGTCTTGTTGTTGTCTGTAATTTCCTCCTCTGTCTAGCCTGACTTATGGTTTTGAAAGCTCTGACAGTTCCATGAGTAAATTGCAACCATCAGACCGGGTGCAGCTATTTTATAATGAATTAATCTGCTGGGTGAGGGGAGCCCTGCCTGTAGGTCACTGGCATTTTGTTTGGGTGACAGATGACGAGTCTGGCAGGTCTGTGTGTCTCAAGGTCTGCCATGGTGAGGATCAGTCATGTTGAGATGTAATTGCTTTGAGATCAAGCCACCCTTCACAAGGGGGTCAGGGAGGTCTCTGCTCACTGGGATCTCGTGGCTGTGGTTCTGCAGCTCAGCCAGGGCTCAGGGTACCAGGGGACACAGCTCTGAGCCTCCTCAGGTGAGAAACTCAAGCTTCACTGCTGGCTTTTTGTGTGGAAGCTGCAGTGGTGATGGGACATCAGCCCTTGCAGCCTGATGGAAAATATTTCATTTTCCACATCTTCATGACCAGTATAGGAGTCTGCAGGAAGAAATCTGTTTTTTCTGGGCATTGGAGGAGGAAGAGAGGAAGTCCTTTGGCATGATGCTGCTGCAGAACGGTGTTTCCTTGTGCAGATGATCTCTGGGAGATTTAAGACTGGTTCTAAATATCTGCTTCATAATTATCTCCACATTGCATTTTGCTACACAGCAGAATTGGGATTACCTGGAACTAACTGAAAGGGATTTGGTTTGAGAACAAGTGCAACTGCATATAACAGGATTTACATGCTATAAAGGGAGGTGGCCATGAAACAAGATCAACAGCTGCTTTATTGGTGGCTGGAAGAGGTACATTGCTTGAAGGTTATATGGTTACCTTTTTTATTTGAAATATATGTATATCCTGTATTAGGCACTTCTGGTATCATAAAATTACTTTTTTTTTTCTTTTTTTAAGTTAAAAAGCTATAATTTTCTAAAATTTAAAGCTTCTGAAATTGCAGATTGCAATTCCAGGGGCACCTTGTCTTTAACAGAGACAAATATTGCATCTCTATTGAGAATTGCTCTTCAAGTTAGAGATTCAACCCTTAATCTCTCAACCAAACAGCACTAAATAAAATCAGCATTTAACTTTTGCTGTCACTCTTCCTTGAAATAGAAGATGAAAAGAAGAAACTGTGTTGTTGGAGCCTACCCCAGAAATTCCACTTACTTTGTCAAAGCCTTTTAATGTTGCTAGAGAAGCTTCTGAATTGCAAATAGCTGGGCTTAGAAGTAATAAAAGAATTCCTACAACACTTCAACAAAGTGCACAAATGTTACTTTTAAACAGAGATAAGGAGGAAATTGGGGGGTTGAAGACAAGGTCATCCTTGGAGGAGCTGTGTTATCCCTTGAGGCCACAGACCACACCAAAGCTGGGACATCCCAAGCACAGTGTGGTGTAATCACAAATTAAAAACAGTTCCTGTCCAGTGTGGGCATTGCCATCCTCACTGGCAATGGTACACAGGAGAATCCCAGTTGGTAAAATGAGACACATGGCAAACTCCTGACAAGAGTCTGTACCAAGAGCTGTGCTTTTCCTCATTGAATTACCAGCAGGTTCATCACAAGATCTGGTTTGTCCCTTCTGCTTGGGGCACAACTCTTCTGTAAAAATATGGGTAATATGTAGCCTCCAGAAAATTTGCTTCTGGTCTACAGGATTAAAGGTGTCCCTCAGTAGATGTCCCTGTGTTACTGATCTGTGTAGGAAAACCTTACAACCACTTGTGGAAACCCATAAATTTATCTCATTTTCATCTCACCTTACTCCTTGCTGGACTACATAGCAAAACCTGCCAGTCAAGATTCCCTCAGCAGCTGCTGTGAGCTCACTGGGGTCTGGTTTTCCAAGCAGAGCCCTCTCATTCCACCTCTCATTCTGCCTTTACTCACAGTCAGAGCTGAGTAAACCCTGCTCAGGAGAGCACAGTAATGCCTTCTCCACGGTGGCAGAATGAGTTCATAACTGCAGCAGATGTGCCCAGCAGGAAACTACTTCAATGCATGGAAATACCAGAAATATGGATGAGTAACAGCAGCCCTGATAGAGCTCTGCAGCTCCAGCTGCTGCCAGAGTTCCTGCAGCTTTGCCAGAGCAGAATGAGTTAAATCAGCTCTGACCTGGAGTTCTGTATGTCATAAAACAAGGAGGAGCTGGGAGAGGTGCAGAGGCAAGGGTTGCTGTGAACTTGTCTGCCTTCAGCACAGCTTGGAAAGAGGAGAAAACTGTCATTTCCTCCTCTATTATGCAATGCTGTGCTGGATGTTTTTTGCACAGAATTAGTTCAGTATGCAGGAAAAATCAGCTCTGAGATGCAAATGTCTCCCAGTGTAAAAATTTACCTGAAGCGGGAGGGAAACCATTAGCTCAGGAACAAGCCCTGTCTTTTTCTTCTGCCAAGTTTTGATGATAAAGGTTTCTTGCAGGAGATGTCAAACTAATTTGACTTCATTTTGCAAATATGCAGAGACTGTTCAGTGTGTGATAGGAGTTGTCTGGAAAATGCTATTCCAGGAGGATTAGAAAGCACTGAGCAGCTGTGCCAGGTGGCACATTCAGGGGACATTTGCTGCCTGCTAATGTGGAGGGTGTGGGGAGCCCATCCCAGGCAGGCAGAGCTTGCAGCTCAGCACTGGGCTCTCTGACAGTCTGGAAAGCTTGGTTTCTTGTGGGTTTTAGGAATTTTTTCCGTGTTTCCATTCAGTTGAACAAAACAAATAGGTTTGAAATATTTACCATGGGATCAGCACTGTAAGGAGCAGTACAGGCAGAGTTTCAGTAATAAAGGAAAGGCTGTCACACAAAGTGTGACTGATGGCAGGTAAAGATCCACTCTACACACTTCCACTCAGGGATATTTCAGGTTCCCCAAGCCCATGCATCCAGTCACAATAACAAATATTCAAATTAATTTACTTTTTTTAGATGACTTCATGGGTGAAGTCAAACCTCACTGTATTCCTGAGCTCAGTCCTTACCTTGGCTCCATCTCTAAGCTCCTTAGGGCAGGACTGGCCTCAGCAGGGCCACAGCATCAGAATTCCTCCTCCAACAAGTCTATTTATTGATTTCTTCCTTTCCTTAACATGACTTTAAAAGACCCTTCAGGGAAGAAGCTGTTAAATTCTTCCCACTGAAGAAACTCTTTCTTCTAGTTTATAAGTACCCACAGTAAGAGCTGTTCCTTGTAAGCACAGAGAGCTCAAATTAGTGTGGTCTGAATACTTCTGGGGCTTGCACATCATCAAAAGCATTTCTTCTGTGCTCTAATTCTTGCTTTTTCAGTCTCAGCACCCAGAAGAGATGGCATTGCTGCAGGCCATGTGAGGGGCTCTGTGAGCAGACACAGAGCATCTTTTGTTTTGTTACTGGCAAGGAGAATCAAGTTGAGATTTGATTTTTAAAATGGAAAAGGTGATGGTTTGTATGAAGATTTATGAAACAAAGTACTCCAAAGAAAAATTGGATGGTGCTTTTGGTCGTTTCTTCCTGAGTGTTCATCCAGCTCATGCTTGCTGTGGTAATCACCCTTGGAAGTGCTCTGTTATCTTCACAGTGTCTTCAGAAAGTCCTGGTGCTGCTCTGAGGTGTTTTTGATGAATGGGAGAGTTATCCTCGCTTCCCCCCTGCGCCAGCAGCTGCCAAACAAACTTCCCACAAAGAGCTTTTACAAGATCAGGAGGAATTCTTTGTCAGTGGCAATGAATTGAAGAAAAACAGTCCCAAAAAGAGCCTTTCATCAGAACTCCCTCTTACTCTGCTGGTTTGGGGCAGAGAAATCAGAGCTTGGATGCTCTAGCTGGAGGCATGGAAATTTATTACATCTGCCATCTACTGTGAGTGCAATTTTCTGGGAGTCTGCTGTGTGCTGCAAACAGCTCCATCTTGGTTTTGCTCCAAATGTATTAAAAGAAACCCACTGTGCTTTGTCATTGTATTTACTCCTGCATCTCACCATCTAAAAATAATTTAAGCTGAAAGGATATGAATTTTGTTTGTGCATGGAAAAAAAAACCCCATAATGGTTTCAACTACTGTGATTTCAGGGAAACAAAGATGACAATAACTTAAAAAGTCAGTCTGCCTATGTTATCTATGGTTTCAAGAAATGTTTAAAGCAGCAAAATTGAGAGCCATTTTTTCCATCACTTACACCTAAACAAGTGAAGTGAAAAGCAAGTATAAATCAGTGCAGAATTGTACCAAAGCAAACAGCTTGGGAAAGCAGAAGAAACTGGCAATTATCTCAAAGAGAAAATGGTTTTAGATTTAAATTCAGTAACAGAAATTGGTGGCAGTCATGGTGGAAAGCCTGTAGTTTTGTTTTAAGCCTCTATTCTTTTTCTTCACCACTGTAGCAACTGTTTAGGAAGCAATATAGTGTAGATGAAGCTTGCTGAACTGGAGAATGGAGTATTTCCCTGGTGTCTCTGAGAGACTGTGGAACAAATTGGACTGAGTATGACAAGCTGTACTGTGTTATTTCAGTGGCTGCAGATAACTGGATTTCTCCTTCTAGGCATTAAGTGTCACTAGTTCATGTATTAAGAGTCAGATCCTGCTGCTGGCCACAGAAGTGAAGGATCTCCACTGGAGACTCAGTGGTGACTGGGGAAACTTTGAATTTATTGCTGTGCCACCCCAGCAGGGGCTGCCCCTCAGGGCTGTGTGTAGTCAAGTAAAAACTGCATTTATTAAACAAAAATCTCCCCTGTTTAATACAGGTGTGATCTATTTGTGCAGGTCCATCATGGATAGGGACAAAGGGCCACATTTCCTGTGGTCCTGGACCAGGACAGTTTGTTGTGGGATGATGCTCTGGTGATTCAGTTTTGCCTGTGCTGCTTTTTCTCTGCCTGTGTTATAAATTGTGCTTTTCCCAACACTTTATGTGTGCAGGGAAAAGGGAGTGCTTGTGCTTGGGAAGGAGAACATCTGGTTCTGGGATGAATTAAAGACACCTGGGCTCTTTTTGTGCTTCTGCCATTGATTTCTGGTGTGACCTTGAGCAGGGAATTCTGCACATTGTTCTGAGCAAGCCTATGGGGAGGCTGCAGGTCAGCTCCAAAACCAGGGGCAAAACAGCTGTGCCCTGATTCCCCCTGGTTCTCTGAGTTGTGTTTTGACACAGCTCCTTGTGTTGGGCCAAAATGCTTGTGGGAGCTTATGAGACACAAGCACAGATTCCCTAAAACTGGTTTTAGTGTGCTCTACTGCAAAGTGCAGGCATGTCACGAATCTCTGTCTGGCTCAGTCCCAGGGGATTCTGATCATCCTCTGGTTTGTTATGAGGGGAAGTAAAATGGTGTATAAGTGTCTCACAAGCAGGGTGAGGAGGAGTTAGCAGAAATACACAGCAAAATGTGCTGGAGAACAGCTCCCTGCCCAGCTGTTTAAACTGGGCTGTGTGTATGTGCCAAGGGACCACACAGGATGAAACACAGGACATAATGAGCAATACTTCAAAAAAATATTTTAAAAATCCAAGAAAGCCTCACTGGCCATATTTATAATCTTGCCATTGGTCTGTTATAGCAGTGACAGTGTTTAAAAGGCAACACATGTTTATTTGTGCTCAATAGTTGCCTCCAGCAATTTACATCTGCTAATGCAAAAATGGATAAAGTTGTCTCACAAACACTGGTGACAAAACCCAGCATCCACTTCTGCTTTAGTACCTAAACACATACAAGATTTTATGAATCGAGAACAGTGTATGCTACTTCCATACACAGACTGCATTGAGTGGAGCCAAATTTTTTCTTTATTGCACCTTGAAGTGCTATTTCATTAGTGGAGGAAAGAACAAATTTGCTTTTTATCTCTTCCTTTACATTGAATTAAACCAGGTACTTTTAAATTATGGGCCTGAAATTACCAACACTTTGGACTTGTGCAGTTTCCCATTAAATGTGCTAATGCTGAATTATGTCGTGTATTATTTCAGGTGGATTAATACATCAAATCTGTCTGCATCCATTTAATGTCTCTTAAAAGTGCAAATATATTTGATATTGGAGAAGTCTTATGTATTTTATGTGCAATGGTGAGATGACAAAATTTCTCAAATCTTTCACATGCATTTATATCTCTCAGAATGACTAAGGTCAAATAGAAGTTATAGCCACATCTCTCACCAAATAACAATTGACTGCAAAATTAAATATTTGCAGTCAGAACCTACTGAAAACTTGGCTCTGTATGTAGTGTTCAGCCAGAACTGTTTGCTCTGCTCTTGAATTTGTTTCCAGTACAGACTGATGTTTGAATATTTTAGCCATTGGACTGTGAGAATTTCAGTTGATAGTTAACAGTGCTTGTTCTCTAATTAACTGCCATTTTTGTGATTTTATGCGTTGGGGGGAAAAAAAAACAGTTTCTAATATAAAATTCAAATATAATATAAAATGCAGTCCTGGCTTACTTTCCTCTGTAAATAATACAGAGAGCCCACATGTCAGCAAGAATGGGCAACAACTGGGTGTGCAACAGCTCAGGCACAAAGAGGTGAGCCAGGTCCCTTTTGGGGTGATCACCTGGAGTTCCTGAACCACCTCCAAATGTGTGTTTTGTACAAGGTAGCACAGCCCTGGGGCCTCTGTGCTGCATCCATGGGTGATGGATGCTCAGGGGCTGGGGGGGATGTTAATGCCAGCACCCAGGGGAGCAGCAAAGCAGGAGTGAGTTTTCCAAAGCTTTATACTTTGCTTGTCTTCATTAACTGCTCCTGCTGAAACTTTTAACAGGCACTCTGGAAATTGGATGGACAGCAGGGAAAAGCAGCCAGGATCATAATCTTCTGAAGGACGCCATAAAGAGGGAGCTAAAACTCCTCCTGAATTACACATTATAATAGAATTAGTAATTCTCATGATTCACTGAAATGACAGTTTCTTGCCCAGCATGATTTAATGGGGTGGTTGTTCCCTGCCAAGGGCTGCCACCTAAAATACTGGATTTATGAGCTGGCTCAGTAGCTGAAACTCTGTAAGGTCTCATTTTTTAAATCTAACTTGCTTGAATAATCTAGGCTGGCTCTCTCACATTTGGGAGGAGTGGTGGAGAGGTAAAATGAGTTGCATGGAGTAGACCTGCAGAAATGTTTCTGACAGGAATATCCTTCCAATAACCAGTACAGCCATTACTGATATCCAGGTATCAGGAAACTATATTATTTTTCATTTCTGTTCATAAGAATTTAATCAAAAAGCCACTGGAACTTATTTCTTTCCTCTGAAGGACTTCCAGCAGGTGCTGTTAGCCCAGCTTTATCTCCTGAAGCTCTGTTACAGTGTTATAAAAGACTGATGAGAGGAGGGAATTTTCCTACTAAAATGAGGATAAATCATCATTTTTCATCCTGTAAGTCCTGCTCATACAAATGGGACACTGCTACCACACAAAGACAAATCACTCTGTGTTACTGCTTTAGTGACTGAGTCCAAATTACCTCTGGAAGGGCAGGTCCTACCCTCCAGGTCCTCCTTCAGTCAAGCTCACAAGCTCAGTGAGCCAGATGGAGAGGAGTAATTTGCTTTTTGCTGTTGCAGAGCTCTAATGGCTGTTAATGAATGAGCAGCAGGTCCTGGCTCTTGCTCTGCTTGGCTTGAGGGGAGGAGTGAGAGCAAAAGCAGCCTCAGAGCAGTCCCAGGTGATGAGTCTGAGCAAGGACAGCCTCACATTAGTCCCAAATGGCACAAAAGCATGGTTAGGAATGATGAATTTTGGAGAGGCAGTGGCTCTGACACACAGGGGAGGCACAGAGTGCAGTGGCTGTGCCACCACTCACTGCAGCCCTGCTCAGACATTGCCATGCACAATCCTCTCCCTTCATCATTTCTCCCTGTAAAGTCCCCTCCTTCCCCACAATTAGCTGTTGCAAGTCATTAATATTAATATTAATAGTTATTAATATGTATAAACTGCTTTGTTGTCTGCTGGTGGGGAGGCTGGATTCCTGCTCAGCAGTCACCCAGTGCTGTCCCTAATTAGAGTCACCCAGTTATTCCCTGCACCCCCATTGCCATGGCAATGTTATTTAATTGCAGCATCAACTGGTCCCTCTCACAGAGTATGGCCTGGCTCCTCTGTGTGTTCTGCTCTCAGTGCTGTCAGGGGTAATTTCATGTTTTATTCTAAACTGGTAATAATTATAATTTCAAATTATGAAGCAAAAAATAAAAAAAGTATTGGGAGAAAGGAAAATAAGAATAATCAGTTCCTTGTCAATGTCAGGGATAAAAAATGGGCTTTCAAATAGTAAATAGCATAAGTGGGTTGTAATTCCTGGTGCTTTAAGAGATGTCACAGGGGGGTAGAATTCTACAGAAATACAAACAAGAGGATTTGAGACTCCGTAAATTTAATGGAAAAGTCCCATTAGTTTCAATGGGAGAAAGAAAATGATTGTGTGTCAGAATATTACTAAATTAAAATTAATTTGGGCATGAGCATTGCCTGTGTCCATTGCTGGTTTGGCTGGGGGGAAGCACTTTTGCATTGCCATCAGAAAATTTTTTCAGTAGCATCCACTTGCACATAGTGAGCTTTCCTCTTCTTCTGGCAGGAAAAATGTCACAAGGATTATTTTAATGTCATTTTTCCTTTTAGGGGATTTGAAGTTTTTTAAGTAATATTTTATAAGTTGTTTTTTCTTACTCTGGATCACAATCAGCCATCCCAGTTAGGCACAAATGCAGGGCAGCACTGCAGGCAGACAGCCTGGGACAGAGTCAGAAAGGGAATTTCAGCTCAAATGGTTTAAATCTGGCAAAGTTACAGAAAATGGCCTTGTAATGGGAAGAGTGTGACCTGCCTGAGGTGGATGTTTTATGTATCCAAATCACAAGATAGGTGGTGTTGTTATTGCTATTAGTGGACTGCAGACTTGCAGTGTGAGTTTTTTCCCACTCTGTACCAAATCTTCTGAAATCTCATTGGCTCAGGAAAGGAGAGGAAAAGGAGAAAACTTCCCCATTATTTGTGGTATATTTAAAGGGTTTTTTCCTTTGTTTTTGCCTATCTCAGGACTGTCTTCTCTTCAGACAATGCCAGTTCTGCTTCTGATCTGTCCAGAACAATGTGTTATTTCAGACAGACTGGGAGTTCCCCTAATTAATGTAGCTATTTTATTTGAACTCACATCCAGTTGAATCTCAAACAATTTAGCCAGCAAAACTGGAACTGCAGGCAAACACTGAGTTTGTACCTATTCCTAATTTCTTATTTTCCCTTCCATAATATTTTAATCTGACCTGGTGTAATTCAGCAGGGACATGTGCAGCACCTTGTTCTGCCGTTCCCCACATGGCAGAGAGGGAAGGAGAGCTGTGCCAATTGCAGATCCAATTGCTCCATTTCTGCCTTTGAACCATGAGTAAATTTGTTATCCATGAAGAGATGCCAAACCTGCCATTTCTTTGGAACATGGGACATCTGTGTGGTGCTAATGCTAACAGGGGATTCGAGAAGAAACATCAAAACTTCCACCAGTTTCTGCTGCTTCATTTCTTCATTTTAAAAAAATATATTCTAGTTCATATCTCCTTGGTTTCAGTTTGACATTTCTTGAGGCATTTCTGGTGCAGGCACCCCCTCCACCAGTTGTGTCCAGCCAAATGCCCTGCAGTGAGAGATCCTCCCTGGTATTTCAGCATCCAGGTCGTTTATGTGGGAGATGCAGCTCTGTTCTTTGCCACTCTAACACAATTTAAAACAGATTTATTACATGTGTCTGTCTTCCCATTTTCTTCTTCACAAGGCTTCTACTTCCCTTGCAGTGGTTCAGAGCTGACTCACTCTTAAAATGATAATGCAATTTGCTAAATGGAAATGTGTCAAAATACACAGAGTTGGATGCACTCTCATGGCATAGCTTTCCCCCAATGAGTTAACGTTTTTATGAGTTAATTTTCTTATTGGTAATATACAGTGTGGTTATAAAATGTGAAAATAGAGCAAGTCTGTGTAGGAAGGAGAAAAAAGCATCAAGGTTCAGGTAAAATGCCTCTGGAGATTCAGTTGGAGACAGGATGATGGATTCAGCTGTTCATTCCCAAAATATATAATGGCTGTGAGTACAGGCATTGAAAATATTAAAAATTAAAACTCAGATTTCCTTTATTACCTTCAAATTGCAGTTGAGAAATTGGTGGGGTTTAAGGTTGCTGAGTGCACGTGTTATAATCTGTGTGAACTCCATTGGCTGGCATCAAAAGGGAATGTAATTACACTTCTAATCAGAAATTCATGTTTCATAATCACATCACACTTCCAAATGCATTTTTCCTTTTAGAGTTTTAGAGCTAAAAAGAGAGAGACAGCCCAAGGGAATGCATGGCAGATATGTTTATAGCTATTTCTACACATGCATTTGGTTGGCAGCCTCTGAAGGGAAAAAACTGCATCTGGTGGTGTGGAGCTCCTGCACCTAAACCAGGATTTTCTGGTTCTCACCTGTCCCTCAGTGAATGAGTCCATAGACAAACCAGGTAACACCTTGGGTCTTTTTACTGGTCAGCCAGAAATTCTATTTACACTCACCTGTGTCAGGTCATGGTCATCCAAATCAAATCAGAGTTTGCTCTCTGCCTTTACAAAAAGCTGTGCAAAGCTTCAGAGAACTCCATATAGCTCAGATGAATAATAATTTATTTTGATTACACTCACCCTTGCACAGATTTCTCTGAAAGCTGGCTGTAGGATATAATTCTCTTTATATTTACATACCTTCTTCAAAAGAGTCTTTGGAGCTGGGTGCATAATTCAGTTTTATTGTTGGTGAGACAGTAGATTCAGATGAGTGCTTCCCTTTGCTCATTTCACAAATTCTGTTAGGTGGGGTGGTGTTTTTTCACTTGATGAAGTAATAGAAGAGCACAGCTCAGGAAAGAGACTTGTACAAATAGAATGGGATATGAGTTTTGTACAAGGGCATCTTGTGGGCCAGAGAAGTGCAGCTGATGCTCTTGGAGCCTAAGAGGGCACTTTGAGGGAAGCAGTGTTTCTCTGCCAGGACATCTGCTCTTCCTTGAAGGACTCTTAACAAATTCTTGAAGTTGAGATGATGCTTAAAGTAGTTCAACTCCTTCTCATCACCAGCATCTCAGAATCAGTCATGTAACAGTTCTGGACTCTTGAAAGGTGTGGGTTTTCCTTCTTGGACGTGATAAGGGATCACTCACAGAGACTTGAAGCACCATTCTCAAGTTCATAGTGTGTTAAAAAACAACAAGGCTGTTCTCAGGAGCACTGAGGTCACTGAAGCTTGGGGCTGCAAGGGATTTTCATTTTTTAATGACCCTGAAGAGAAGACAGCACATATGGATGTGAATGTCTTGCCCTTAATTTCAGGGTTTCCTCCTCACCAGACATTTCTGATTTGAATATTCATGTCTGTGCCAGCACCTGGTGCATTGTCAATACTTCTGGGCTCTGTTTTATAACATAGATTTGCAGCATAGATTAACTTTTGAGGCTTTTCTTTACCTCTGACAGATTTTATTTTACTGTGGGATAGTCAGGGTTTGATAAATCTGGTGCTCCAGAGCTGAATGGAGTTAAGCTGCTGAGGATATTTCCAGCTTCTGTGTTTGATGCAGTTTCCTGCAGTTTCAGGGAAGTGGCTCAGTGACCTGAAGGATCCTTCCCTGTCAGCAAGACAAATGCTTCTGGATTGAACCTGTAATGTTCTGATTTCATGTAATGAATCACTGCTACCAGCCTGCCATGAAACAATATAAAAAATGCAAGACAACAAAAGTGTTAAATGATATACCAAACAGCAATTTTCATACCAAATTTCTTTTATTTCCAGGACATTTGGGTGTTTTTCTTGTGTTTTTGTTTCAACATAGATTAATAGGTGTTTAGAGTGTTTTGCAGTGTAGGTGTTCTGGGATTTGATGAGCTCTTTGAAGTAAATAAAGGAGGTTTGAAATTCAAATAGTGAGACACAGCCCAAGCCAGATTCAGTGTGGCTCCTGCTAGAGAGGTGGTATTTCAAACAGGATGTTTTACCCCTCTGATCATTTGTTCTCATCCATTCCTCTGGTTCCAACAAAGCAAAAGCAGCAAAGGATTATGCACCTTCTTACTTAATTTGGTGTTAAATTTAAAAAGAGTATTTTGGAATAAAGATTCCTCTTGTAATCAGGCTCCAAGCTCACAGTAGCTGTCATTCTGCAGTATTAGCCTACAAAATTAATGCACATCTTGCTTCCCAGAGCAGTTTGGGCAAGTGTACCAAGGCAGTGAGTAAAGCTGGGTTTGCAGGGGTCTGATAGAACAGACACCCACTGAGCATTGAGGGGATTTGAGTTCCTAAATCACTGTTACACCTCTGAAAATCCTGCCCAGATTCACTCAGCACATCTGGATGTCAGAAAGGGAAATGTAAGTGTTAAAAATTCCATCTTCTCTTTCCTTTTTTTTTTTCTTCCCCAAAAATACTGGTCTTAGAGCAGATCCAAGTGAGCAGATGAAAGGGGATTGTTCACAACAAGAAATCCAGCAGAAGGAACTTCCCTGGAATGAGCTGGTGTGGGAGGAAGCCAAGTTAATAGTTCCTTTTAGCAGTACTGTAGCAAGGCAGCAGGGCTACTGTAATGACCAGTGCTTAATGAGCAACCTGACAGTCAGCAAGGATAACTGAGTCTTGTGGTTATTAAGGATGTAGTTTTGAAGTACGGTAATTTCATGATTATAAGCCGCACATTACAATCCAGAGTGTGATAAAAGGTATCTGTTCTATCACCATCTGTTGAGGGTGGGGGCAGTGATCCTTATCTCAACGGCAGATATTCTGCTAATGGGCCATCCATTGAAACCAGGCAGGGCATTGTTCTTTATCTTTTCACAACCCATCCTTCCTCCAGCCAGTCATTTTCTGCTCATGGCCATTGAGTCCCACTGTGGCACTGATAAAATTACTGCATCCCATTGGGAGTTGCTCCAGTCAGGGGGAAGAGCCCAACATTTCTTACCAAGATAAAAACAGAGGTTTTGGGACACTAAGGGAGCCCCTTTCTCCACTGGACTCCAGAGGAAAACCGGATTTCTCCACATCCCCACTGGAGCTCCGGAGGGAAACTGCACCTTGTACAGGAGCACTGCTCCAACTGAGCCACATCTGTCACTGCAGGAGGATGCAGCCACCATGGAATGGGACTGCTGCCAACACCCTGCCTGACGGGTGTCAGGCTGTACTCTGACTGTGTCAGGGTCTGGAGTTTGTTCTTTGTAGTGCTGTATTTCTATTTTAATTTCCCTAGTAAAGAACTGTTATTCCCAATTCCCATATCTTTGCCTGAAAGCCCCTTGATTTCAAAATTATAATAATTTGGAGGGAGGGGGTTTACATTCTCCATTTGAAAGAGAAGCTCCTGCCTTTCTCAGCAGACACCTGTCCTCCAAACTAAAACAGCAACTTTTCGTTCTTTGTCCATACATAAGCCACACCTGATTATAAGCCGCACTTTGGGTTCGGACCAAAATTTTAGTCAAAATGGTGCGGCTTATAATGGTGAAATTACTGTAATTTTGGGGTTCAGTACTTCAACCTTTCAATGGGACTTGCTTCCCACCCAAGCAGTGCTGCCACAGAAGAACCATCCTCATTAACCCTTGGAGCACCCAAACAAGAGCCAGACTTCAAGGCACTCACTCCTAGAAATCAAACTCCAGTGTTTCAGCTGCTCACAAAGCTATGGGGTTTTCAATCAAAAATAAAAAAGTTGCCTAAATGATGTAATGAGAACATAATTTGTCCAGCTCTAAGGCTGGGCTAGGAAGAGAGAGAGACCATTAATGTGTGTCAATGAAAATATCAGCTCAATTTTAAGTGGAATTGCAGCCAAAAATATTTTCAAGTAACCACACAAGCCTTAAAGAGCAAATACCAGTAATGATTTCTAGAATGCCAAAGACCTTCCTCTGAATGTTTAATTTGCTGATGAGTTTGTGCACTGGTTTTTTTGGAGAGTGGTGGCCATTGTGTTCTTCAGCTGGACAGTCTTCTCTGGCTCATCAGTTCTTGCAGGTGAATTTATGGGGACAATTCACCCATGGCTTCATCTGGGGATTTGTGTTTTTTCTCTTAAAAGGCAGGGAACAGAAGTACTGGATTTCATAGGGAAATGAGGAACAGAGAAGCAATTTTTGTGAGCTTATATGCTCTGGACTCTGATAGTATTGGATAGTATTATTGTTTCTTTTATGAAACTTTGTGAAATGGATTATCCAAACTTTTTTTTTAATTGCCTGGTTGAAAAAAAAGTCCTGAGAGTAAATAATATCTCATTATACCAAGTCAGATAATATTATAATAAAATTGATGTGATGAAGAACAGCAAGAATCAAATTTTTATGCCTGGAACTAATTATCTGAACAGGGAACCACTGAACATTGCAATAATTAGTGCATTCCTTACAAATTATTGGCACACTGTTTTCAGGGCTGACATCCCATGGAGTTGCATTTCTACTTTTAACTGCTCACCATCATCAGCTGCAGGACACAATTTCAATGTTGACACCAAGAAATTGGCCAGTGGATTTCTAGATCTACGAATGAGCTCACTGTGTTTGTTTGGGGTTTTTTTAAATTTCAATTGATCCTCATCAAATAAAAATAAAGTAACTTGTGGGGCTTTTTCTGGGCTTACAGGACACTAACTTAAGGCCTAAGGCTCCTGTGCTCAGTCCTGGCTGGTGGGATAGGAAGGCAGCAGAAGTTTTCTCACACAGGTTTTCAGGGGCTTGTCAAGTTGGGCATTGATTCCAAATTCTGCCCCCAAGCCATTTTGTCTGCAGGAGAGTTAGCATGCATGGTGTCACTCAAAGTGAACTTTTACTGCCCACAACAACCTATTTCTGTAGCAAAGGTCACATTTGTTATCTATCAGGATGGAGCAGCACAGTGGAATAATGAGTTGCCACAATGAACTGGCCTTTTTACACATTCTGAATGGGCTTCTAAATCAAGCACAGGGAGCATTGACTGAAAATCATTGGGTCTGTCTGCCTGAAAGGTCATAGTCTGAAATACTGCAAGATCATTTCACCCTGGTTTGTACAGTGAAGCAGTTCTGGTACAGGGCCCACCACCTCCACCAATTGTGCAGGTGTCTGGCCTTCTTGGGATTTGAGATGGAAATGGGAAAAAAGAGACTTGGATCTGTCGCAGCCCTTTGTCAAGGAAAGATAAAAATCAATTATGGTTAGGAGATTTTTTTTTCTTTGTGGCAAAATCCACCAGAGCTTGCAGTGATTTCCTCAGAGAGAGCACACACCTCCCACAGTCCCAGCAGAGCTGCCTTTCCCAGCCAGCAGTGGATCTCACACAGCTATGAGTGGACAGTACACCTTTCCAGGTATTTGTTTTATTATTCCAGGCATTTATTTTATCCTGCTCAGTGCCCAATTAATTGCATTTCCCTCCAACCTTGCTTCCCAATTCTAAGGCTCTTCTCTTTTCACTCCTTAGGTTATTTCCTCAACACAGGGCTGTCTTTTCCAGTGTAGCTGCAGGAATTCACATGTTCTTGTGGCTGTGACAGCAATTCCTTGTTTGCAGACAGTCTGACATTCCTCAGCTTTGTCACATGGAGATGCTACTAAATAAAAGCAATACTCAACATTATACAAGTAAAATATAAACTTCAATGTCTGGCAAATTAGGCTTTTAATAAATACTGCAGCTTGATTTGTTTGGAAGGGTGTTTGGCCCCTGGCATATGAGTGAGCATCCAATGTTAGGCAAAATCTTTCCTTCCTCACTCCCATTTCTTTCACAGATGAGCCAAAGTTCATTGTCAGTAGTGTTTGAAGCAAACAAAATGCTGCTGTTTAAGTGAAGCATATTGGTGTAGACAGGGTCCAGTTCTCTGCCTGAAGTTGGCCTTGCACTGCTGTGTTATTTACCCTTACAATGTCATGTCAATATACTCAGGTTTTCCCAGGAGCTAGGAAAATATTTCATTTTACTGCTGCAAGACATTGCTATGACTCACAAAATATCCTGAGCTCCTGGGGCTGAGAATTTGGCCTGAGTGGATTTGTCCTCCTGACACAAATCCCTCTGAGGTGCAAGGCAATGTCCTCTCTGGTGCAGAGGCAGAACTTTTTTGGCTGCAGAGCAATGCACTGAGAGGAAATGATTCCACAGACCTTTCCATCTTCCCTTCCAAAACCCACCAGGATCTCTGAATATCTTTTCCTCACTGAATACAGAGCAGTGGACAAACAAAGCTGGAAGTTCATGCACCCCATGAAAATAAAGCAGAGCACTCCATTCTCACATGATGCTCTCCAGAGGCAGGGTGAAATAAAAAGGAATAAACTGTGTCTGGCAGATGTTGATGAACCCATTTTAATGAAGCACTGGAGAGTGGCCAGGCTGCTGTAGCTGGGACATCATGAGCCATACAGAAAAAGGACAGGCCATGAAGAACATCTTCACTTTTCTCAAAAGTCTCTCTTTAAAGATTTTTGGAGATATTTTTGTGGCATGCTCATGGATGCAGCAGGAGAGCTCCCAGCTCCTGAGAGGCAGCAGAGGTCCTGTGCTGACTGGACATTTCTTGGAGCTGTTAAATCCTCCTGCAGCTGCTTGGGGAGCACTTTCAAAAGGTCAGGAAGCACCACAAATTCCAAATGACAGTTCTTGAATTTGGCTCAGAATAACGTGGCTGGATCTGTCTCTGTTCTCCTGCTGTACATTCTGCTCAAGCATTTTAGAGGGATGCTGCAGAACAGCTCTTCCCAAAAAACCCAAAAAACCAAAAAACCTCCAGCCTTCCTCATCAAAGCAATCAGCTGGTGCCAGGGCTGCTGCTGCTTGCAGCAACAGAAGACTGTGCCTGGCAGCTCCAAAGCAAACTTTGTGTTGTGTGCAGCTTTTGTTTTATCTGCCATCACCCAGGGAGTTTGGGATATATGACTGTGTTACACTTGAAACATTAATAAAATATTAAACTGAATGAGATAATAAAGAGATAAAAGAAATAAAGAATAAAGAGATAAAGAAACATGTGCAAAATGCCAAATTTAGATACTAAAAAAAGCCTAAACCAAATGAGTAGAGGGGACTTCAACCAGCAATCTTAAGATGTATTCAACATTATTAAATTAACTTCAGAATTTAAATTTGGCTTTTGTTCCCAGCAGACCTCTTAAGGACTTGTGGCTAATTTTCAGCCTGTTTTAGACTGTACACTGAGCCCTCCCCAAAGAGTAATTTCATTACTTGCTTGGTACTACTGCTGCTTGGACTTATAATCCTTTTGTTTAAATAACAAAACATTCAAGCCACTACACCTTCCTTACATGAGCAGCACAAAAGATTCCCCTCCATGATTCTGCTGTGGCTGTTGACACAGTGCTCCTCTGCAAATCAGAGTATTTCTGGAAAGGGGTCTGTTTATAATAATATTTGTGTGCACATGATCCCTACAAGTCTTCACTTTAATCTTGGTTAAATAGTGAAGTAATTAAATAGTAATTCCTGGTGCTGGAAGAGCATCATCCTCCCACGAGACAGAACAGGAGCAGGGAATGTTTACAGCACTGGCATTTTAAAGCTAATTTAAAGAGGATTTATCACAATTAGAAAAAAGAGTTAATGAGGGATATATGCACATTGTGTGGCTAATAGTGATTCACATCCACCCCATCACCAAGCAGGGGTTGGGAAAGCTCTGCCTGAAACACCCACGGGGCTGCCAGGGCTCAGCAAAGCATCTCCAGCATCACTTCCCAAAGAACCTCTGTGAGAGCAGCTCTAGGAGTGTTTAACAGCCCAAGACAACTGCAGTGTTGTTGAAAAGAGAAATCCTGTGGCTTAAGGCAATGTGATTAACCCTGCCTTCCACTCTGGTTTTATCTGTACAAGAAATGCCATCACAGATTTGTAATCAGCTGCGCTGAGGATCTGTGGGAAGAAAGGTTTGTGGAAATCTGGCTAAATCTTCTCTCCAGCAACACTAAACACACTGCTCACAGAAAAGAAATGAGTAAAAGTAATTAATTTTTTTTTTTAAATAACAAGTTAGTAAGTAAAAGAGTCAGCCTGAAGGTCTTTAGCCCCATCAATAACTTTAGCCCCATCTGTTCTAATATGAAAGTAATTCAGCACATCCTGTTCCATGAGGATAATTTAACACAGTTTGGACTTTTCTGAGACTGAAGGCTGAATTCTCAGTAAGTCATTTAAAACTTTTTCAGGAAATTGAGATGTAGTGATTTTTCAGTTTACCTGACACACAACCAGGTTTTGTGCCAAAACCTTGAAATAGAAATCACTTTTCTCCTGCACTCCTTAGAACATGTGCTAGTTTAATTTCTGTTGTCAAGTGCAGCTATAAATTGTTGGCTGTGACTGATAAGCAGGGCAGCAAGAAACACACTGTGCTTTGTAGCTTCCAAGTGTGTTTACTACTATAAAAACCAGCTTGATGCAGCCTTAAACCCAAGCTGCTGATGCAGAGTCTTAGCAGGAAAGCCCTCAGAGCAAGCATGTGCACAGAGGAAAAGCAGAGTTGATTGAAACAAGGAGATCTGAAATTAAATGTGATGTTTCTGGTCTTTGTTACAAAACCAGGAGATGGGTCTGACATTCTTCTCCTGCTGCCCAGCTGCTTGGGTATATCCTTTCTTCTGTGCAATCATCCAGAAATTTTTCAGGAAGGTTTTGTTTGTGTTTGTGGGATGTTGTAGGTTAGATAAAAATTCCATGTGTGTTTCAAATACACTTCAAATAAATTTAAAACGTGAAAGAGTTTGATCTTTCTTCACCTTTTGGTAATAACTCTGTTGCTAAATTCTTCTTGCTTCCTCTAGTAAAACTGAATTTGCCCTGTCAGTACTTCAGCAGAACTAAAAAAAGAGGTAAGGCAGAAGCAATATTAATTTTCTCATGCCAACAGGAAAACAAGTGTCTGTCCCTGTGGTCCATCTCTAGGCTAGAGTTGGAAGAGCTGCTATTTTATTTTTTTTAATGCAGTTTAAATGTGTCACTATGAGTGGATTTTTGCCAGTCTGGTCTCTTAAGTCTCCCTGCTCCTCTTTCATTTCAGCTTCTGTTGTGTTTTTAGGGATCCTGATACCATTTTCCTCACTTCAGGATCCTTCAGTGCTGCACTAAGTTCCACAACTAACATCTCTCACTGTGTTTCTTCAGTCTGCATCAGGTGGAAGTCAGGAATAGAAAATCACTTGCTGTGCCCCAGGGAAAACGTGGTGGAGTGAATGCAGCCTCCAGCTCCTTTTCCTTGTAGGATTCTCCCTCCACCCTCCTGCCCCCACACTCTGTGCAGCAAATAACGAGAAGAACAGGCAACCAACACAAAATAAACATTCCAAAGGAAACACACAGTGAGTGAAGTCTGCAAGGACCTGATCTGCACATAAATTCCCCACCAGCTGAGCAAATCCAGCTGCCCTTAGCAAGTCAGGGGTGATGGACTGCTCATGTTTGAGCCACACTGACCACTATAAAAAACAGGGGTTTTTTTGTTGTTTTCTGGGGTTTTTTTGCCATTTCTTCACCAAATTGGCTCTCTGGCTTCAGGAGAAGGATGCAGCTGTCTGGGGGTGTTTCCATAGAGCATCAGAGCCCTGCCTGAAGATGCCAGTGCAAGTCCCAGAAGCTTCCATAGAGCATCAGAGCTCCCTGACCTGCCCTGCTGCACAATCACAGCTGCAGAGCCCTGCCTGAAGGTGCCAGTGCAGGTCCCAGAAGCTGCACTGAGCCTGCTTTGGCACAAGTGCCCACAGAGCTCTGCACAGCCCAGCCCAGCTGGCCCCACACATGGGCAGAACTCCACATGGACTCATTTGAGACTCCTTGTTTTCCAGCAGTTGGTTTTGGTTCTGAATTAAAGGATTTTCATGCCTGCCCTGGAACAGGATTGATTTCAGTCCCAGAATGGTTGGGGTTGGAAGAGATCTCTGGAGAGCCTTTCATCCAAACCCCTGCTAAAGCAGGAAAAAATGAACCATTGCTTCCAATTCCAGCATTTTCCTATTCATAAATACAAGATTTTCTAGATGGAAATTGTGGAAATAAAAGTAAATTCTCTGATTTCAAGCAGCATTTAAAGGGAAGTGTTGTGCATTTGATAACTTTTGATTGTTTTTGTTATTCCCTAAAATCCCCGGCTAAAATAACCAGTATTTCCACAGCACCTTGAAAGCATCAAAAAGGACTGAAAGCAGGCAGAAAATACTGCACCACAGACCAGATACATGCTCACTATTAAAAAAAAAGACAATTAGATATAACTAAAAATCAGAATAAAAGGGACATGCACAGCTGCAGCAAGGGGCAGGGATGGAAGGGGAGCTGTGTGAGGACTCCAGAGTGCACTGACCCTATGGGACATGGGAAAAGGAAAAGGGCAGCCTGAAGTTCCTGCCAGAATTCTGAGGAACAGTAAATGGTGTCTTCACACATTCTTTCATTGCTCACACAGCTGAAGTGTGTGGGGATGATTTCTTTCCCAAATGTATATTAATCAAAATGGTTCAATCTGCCATTTATTTGAAACATGCAAGAAATGCCAGGAATTTCTATCCCTGAATAATGTCCTGCTGTGCACAGTAAGTAAATCTTCCACTAGATTTGACTTCCATCAGGAATCTGTGAAAGGACGTGGCACTGTAACCATGCTCTTGCTTCTGCACAGCAGGGTTGTGCCTTCCTGGAACAGACCTGCTAGTCAGCAGCAGCAGCTGGAAATCATCAGGAAGTTCTAAAAAATGAAGTATTTGATCAATCTAAAAGAATTTTAGTTCCTTTTGTTGTTTATTGGGCAGTTGTTCTTTTACCATGCAGATTAAAGCAAGAGAACAAACAAGTTTTGGGGTTAGGTTTTTTTCATTTAAGAATTTAAGTTCATTTTTTTCCATTTAAGAATCTAAGTTTCTAAATTATATGCCTAAACTCAGTGAATTTTAATAGGATTGAACCACATGCTGAAGGTAAGTTCTTAGTGCCTTTTGGGAAAAAAGAGAAGATTTAAGGCAAGCAGCCAATGATATAACAGGACCTTTTTTCTGTATTTAGGAGGCTCTAGTTCAACACTGGTATTAAACTTCTGAGGTTAATCTAGTTAGTTCTCCTGCATGCTATAGAAAAAAAGAGAGGTGGTTGTCCATATTTTTATATTTTACAGCAGTAATGATCCTTCATTTTCCTGTCCTCACCCAAATCCTGCCCCATCCTTTCTGGCAGCTCTGGGGATGTACCTGGACAACCACAAATCTTCCAGCTCCACACTGAGCTGCTGCCAAAGCTGATTATTTTCCTCATTGTGTGATGTCACAGTTATTTGAGCACTCGAATTTCCTGGGCAGTGGGAACCCCAGTGTTCCATCCTGCTCCCCTCCAGCCCTGCAGCAGAGGGATGGTGTGAGTGAAGCTGGACATCAGCTCTGACAGCAGCAGCTGATGGCACTGGACCATATCCATATCCTAAAAGTACTTACACTTTATACACTTTATTCACTGCCAAGGCAATTAATGAGCAGTTTGTGAGGGGGGGAAAATATTGAAAGGGGAGCAGGGCTAAAGAGGACACGTGAAATTTTGGAGGGGGAAAAATGTACTGGGCAATGCTAACTCATCAAAATAGGCCCTGAAATGGGTAATAAAGGAGATGAAACAGTAAGAGAGGCATCACAGTGGAAAACAACTCCAGCACCATCCGTGTCTGTCCAGTGCACACTTTTCACTCCCTGATTTGAAAGCAATTTTTGACATTTGGGCTCCATCAGAACACTTGTTGCCAGGAGATCACTGTATAGTTTCACAAGTATTATTGAGGACTCACACAGTGCTGTGAAGTAGATCAGTGAAGTTATCTCACTTTTTCAGATGAGTAAATTGCATCACAGAAGTGAGTGATTATTTTTTCTGTTTTCCCTGAGAGCACAGCAGGCAGCTTTAAAGGAAGATCCCAAGAGTCCTGGCTCCTGCATCCTGGTTTAATAACCTGCACTATCTCTGATTTAAGAGAGTCCTTGTAAGTAATTTTGGGGCATTAAATACCATTTCTGATTAGAAGGTGGATGTGTCTATATTTGGAGATAGTTCTGCTGCATTAGAAGAGGAAGGGAAGGTTCTGCACAACAGAATTGTATTTACTAAGGTTTTGCCAATCAGCCAAAAATATTCCCCAGCAGTCTTGGGCTGCTGTTCTTACCTTGATGTCAGGAATGTAGAGAAATATTTGGAAAATCATCAGTAATGCTAAAAAGCTGAAGTTTTCCATATTACCAAGCTCATGGATATCCCAGTTCCATGTGATGCCTCACCCTGAGGAAAAGCTGTGATTCTGAGGATGATTCTGAGGTTAGTCCAAAGACTCCTTAATCCTCAAAGTAGGAACTTGTGAATATCTGAAGTGTAACTCCTAAGAGGTGCAGCAGTGCTTCCCCCAGCTACAGAAATGCCTATTGACTATAAAAAATACATTTTATGTTAGATAAGCAAAGATAAAGCAAAATATTTTTATTTGAGAATGTAGAGAATATACTGAATGACTGACTGTTTATAGAGGTTTGTTGGATGATGCTCCTAATCAAAATGAAACCCCTAATAAATTTCTTTTTTAAAAGGAAAAGGGCTAAGCACTAAGATTTTTTGGTTAAAAAGATGAAATCATTCTGTGGAATGTATGTTTACAACCAATCATTAAAAATATAGAAAGAACTGAAAAAAAAGAAATTACAGGAGAATAAAGATTGCCTCAACTGATAACTAAATATTAACCATGTTCATAAGGAGGAGGGAAATTACAAAGAGCTTGGCAAACTGAGTCGTCCAAACTGACTGACTAAATCAAGAAGTTAAACATCCTTGGGCAAAGCAAACTATGCAGCAGCAAAGGTCATTACTGTTTCCTCAAAGGGTTTGGCTCTTCCACTTTGCAATTGAGCTGGGGTTTTAAATAATAGCTTCAGTGTGCAAACTAAAGGTCTGTGTTGGGCAGAGAGGCTTTGGAAGGAATTTCCTCTCACAGGTGTGCAGGTATTGGGACTGCAGCAGCTCCACTCCAGTGTTTGTGAGGGCTCCAGCAGGCTCACAGTGCTTAAAGATCACAGGTGTGATTAGCTATGCTCTACTGGGCTCACCTTTAGGCCTCAGAAATAAAAGGATTAAAAGAGCAGTGGAAAGATTCCTCTTTTTTTGTCCTCTATGGAGCAGTCTCAGCACCAGCAGAGTGCTGCATCTATGCCATGGCACCTCTCCCCACTGTTCCAGGTTGTTGCAGTAGAATTTCCATTATTGCATCTGTATTCCATTGCCACAGGAGTTACTTCAAAAACAAGAACTGATGTAAAACACCCAGAAACCAGTGATCACCTTGCTGGTGTGCAGGTATACACACCTGTATTCAAAAGTCTGCTAACAATATTGCACATTTTCTGCAACTGATTTGAGCAACAGGAACAATGAGGGTCAAGTGCCCTGTTCACAAGAGGTGCATTGTTAACCTGAGCCCAGCCAAAGCCAAGACTAAGCAGCACTTGAAGCTTAATACCATTGAAGTGAGTCCAGTTAAAGCCAGCAGCAATTTCCAGGCAGTGACCTTGAGCTGTGGGTGTTGCATTATCAGCTGCAGCTCAGAGGGATTTGGTTCAGCTGAGGGGTAGGCACAGACTGACAGTAAAGAAATTATAAGTAACAAGGCACTGCATGGAATGCTCTGTCTGCCCTGCTTTCAGTCCCCATTCCCCACAAAGTCAGAAAATTGATGGTAAATGCACAACATGTTATCGTTCATGGGTGGTTAGAGAATTCCAATTTGAAAGGGTTGAGGTTATTCTTGCCTAGCAGACTAAATGCTAACTATATTCTAGTCCATTTGTGTATAGCAATGGAAAACATGATTTATCTGGGATGTCAGGAATGACATTGCCTTTCATTAGCCATGAATAATGTTATGAGGCTCTGCTCTACTACTAGGTAGGTTCATGTACTATCAATTTCTGTGCATTTATCCACATGCAGAATTAGGAAGGTGGAAATTCCTCAAAACCTTGCTAGGAGAAACCTGTTGAGAGCTTATAGGAGGTATTTATTTTATGTTTTAAAAATTCAATAGACTGCAGTTAATCTGCCCTCTGGTAATCCACAGAACAGTGATTGAGGCAGACACTTAGCTGGTGTAATGTACTGAAGCTCTTCTGAAAGCAGCAGTCAGGCTGCTCCTCTAAGATATAAGAGGCTTAGGCTCAATTCCCTAATTTACAACAGGTCTCCTGTGTAACTTTGGCCAAATTCCTTCTATCTAGATAAAAATAAGGGTTTACAGGTAGCTAACAAAGTTCAAATCCCACTGATGCTCAGACCTCCTACACAATGCTTAAGAGAGAAAGGCACAGTGCATGGAGTGCAGAATTAAAAACACAGTGGCTGCATACAAAGGAGAGGCACCCTTAGCACCCTGACATAATTTTTTTGTGCTTTTAGAATTCTGTGAACGAAGGCATAAATCTCCATATTTCCAGTGAGAATCCTCTGTTGCTATTTACAGTAACAGCAGAGCACCAGTTTCTTATTGTTCCTGAAGACAGGTGGAAATTAGGGGCCAAAAATTCAGTTCAGTCATGACAAAAGGCTTTGTGGGTAGGCATGGAAGCAAAATTTTCCAGTGTCTGGTCAAGCCACAGCTGAGAGCATGTTTCAAGCATCAATTCTCTGGAAATAGGGACTTTGGAGACATTAACAACTCCAACATTTAATCTTCCTATTGTTGCTTCACAACTTCAGTGTGGGATTGAAAGGATTAAGGAGTTAAAGCATTCATTATTGTAGCAATGGGGAAAATCTAAGCAGCTAAAATTGATAGGTTCTGTCATTTATAATGGCTCAGAGCTTGAGCACCAGGGTGTGACACGAGTGAGTGCAGTGGGAAGGTTTGAGCTCCTCTGATCTGTCTGAGCTGTGATCCATACAGGTGCAGCTGTCTGGGGAGATATCTGTGTGCAGATATTCCAGCCTGGAAAGGTCTGCCCTGCAGACAGACTGCAGAACAAGCACTTCCACAGCACTGATGCAAAGCCTGGGTGTCGATGCTCTGTAAGCAACTGGTCAGAAAAGCAATGGTGTCAGTGCTTTTTTGGTAGCTTTGTTTTTCAGTTTGTTACAGAATAAATCTTTATTGTGGACATAGTTCCAGGAATAAGTGAATGGAAAACACTTTAGGGCACTATTCTGCCACAAGGAAGGTTGGAGAAGTGGGCCTGGCAAAGATTCTAGAGGCCAAAAGAAACTGAGAAACAAGGTGGGGAAATATTAAATCAAATAAGGAATGAGCCTTCTGTGAAATGAGGGAAATGTTTAGGGGCAAATTCTGCAGAATAAGAGAGGACAAGCATCTGAGGAAGGTGAGTGTGTGAGCATGCATGCAGTGCATCAGGAAACAAGTTTCATGCTTCTCTCCTGCAGGATCCTGCCTTGTCAAATGACATCTCACCATGAGCTAAAGAGTTATTTGCTTCCTGTTACACTTGATAGCATTTTCTTCATTCTCATCTTCTCCCCTTCTTCCCATTTGACCCATGACAGGTATTAATATCCACTTTGACTATTCAGGAGCATTTTCTGACACAAAATCTCAATTTGAGAGAAGGGTGGCAATTTACAGTTGAGTTAGTTGTTGCTGGATCTCAAAAGCTCCTTGAAGTAGGGCTGCCAGCAAACAGGGATTTGTCAAAGTGTGTCAGGGGGAGCCCAGGGCTGTCCTTAGGGATGAGAACAACCTGCACCAAACCAGGGAGAGCTCCTGCCTTTGGGCTTTGTATGGAACCAAACATGCAGGGTGATCTTTCCTTTTCTACTGGGTGTGTAAATCCCAACTAAAATTCAGCAATGGTGTCTAGAGAGCATCAGTGCCAAGCCAAAGTGTGTGGTTCTCTTTAGCTGAGAGACCAAAAGTACAATTCTGCATTTCTTTTTGAGCAGAGCCATGTGTACCATTTAGGAGTCTTTCTGCTCACAAGATCAGAAGTAGGGAATGCATATAAAGGAGTGTCATTGCAGGGAAAAATGAGTGTACTGAATTAGTAGAAATGATGGAAGATCTGCCTGTTTTCTGCAGTGACTGTAATAGCAAGCAGTAGACATGGAGTGATGTCTAGTATGGGAAGACCTCTGACATATTGATCATGGTGGAAAAAGCAAATCAGCAAATAATTTTGAAACTCTTCTGTATTAAATATTTAAGTAAAAAAACCCCTCCACTGCTGACATTACTGCATCATTACCCAGAGACAGCTGTGGTGAAAGATGAAGTACAGACAAGCAGAGATTTCCAGTTTGTCTGCAGGGTTTGTGCTGTCTCTCAGAGTATGCACAGTGCATCCCAAACCATCCTCAGCTCTTGGAACAGCAGTGGGATTCCTGCAGCACATGAACTGTGCCTTTCAGACCTAATGCTAAGTGTTTCACACATCATTAAATTACTTGTAGCTGCATGGTCCTGCAAACACCACTGCTCCAGCTCCCTGGGTAAAATGTCCTGCACTGTTTGCCAAAAACATCAGTGTGGGGGTGCAGCCAGAGCAGGGAGAGTGTTCTGAGCTTTACAGCTGCTCTGAACTGACATTCAGAGATTTTTACCTTCAGTTCCAGAGCAGCAGCCAGCACTAATCCCACCCTGATGCAGGATGTGCCTTCTGCAACTTCTCTCCTTACTGCAGCTGATTCCAGTGAGCTCAGGCTCCAGGACAACTCATCCAACAGGTTCTGTAAATCTGCAGTGCAAAGGAGCTCCCTGAGAAAGTGAGTGCTCCTCTGCTCCACAAACTGGAGGTCAGGATGGCATAGAGGTGACAGTGCCACAAATGTTTATTTTGGAGATGTATGTTAATCTGTGAGCCCCAGATTAACAAGTGGGGCTGTGCAGAGCCACCTGCACTGATGGGAAATTGCTCCAAATAACAACCCTGATGAGCAAATACTGATTTGTCAAAATCAAAACTGTCCAAAATTCTAGTTCTGAAATTGTCAGCATATCTGCTTCTGCATGTTCAAAATTAAACCTAATGATTTTTTGTCTTTGAATAATTTTTGGATACACTTAGATGAGAAGCATAAAACTGTTGTTTTGTTAAAGAAAAAAACAAAGATGTTACAGAAATCCCAACACTTTCTCCTATTTGTATGGAACTAACACATGACAAAAACACCAAATGGATTTCTGAAGAGGATGGAGCCATAAATTGATATGTATGTTAGTTTAAAACAAAACTGAACAAAAATTAAAACACAAGGCATATAAAGCCTGTAACTTTTTCTCAACCAGAAAACCACCCCAGCAGGCAGAACCTGAAAAAAAAAGTCTCTGCTCAGCTCACCAGACACTCTCCATGGCACCACGATGGATGAGAGTCACTGAGTAGAGAAAGACTCCCAGGGAACAGAATAACTGATGGAGAGCTCAGAATCATGGCACTAGTTTCTGCTTGTTGTTCTTAAAATCCTGACCTTGGGATCCTTTCAGGCCCTGCCTGTGTTTGCTGTAATGAATTTATTTCATTAAAACTTGTTTCAAAACGGCTTTGTCAGGCAATTGAAGTTATTAGTAAAGTCAAGGCATTTGTTATCCCTTATAAGAGATGAAAATTAATGGTTTTCTTCATGAGAGATGCTGTGTAACAACAGTTGCTGAGTAACCAACTAGTCCCATTGTTTACCTTGGCATCACACATTTTTTATTAAACAAGCAACCTAAAATAATAGTGGGTTTTATTTTTAGAGGAAAGAGGAGCAAAATGACCCCAGCAAAAGCTAGAAACCAAATTAAGAACAGACATTTATAAGCTTTTTTAAGAACCAAACCTGTTGCAATTGTTACTTTTATGCTGAGAATTCCCCCTGCACTGCAGAAGAATAAGTGGTGCTATGAGCACTGCTCACTGAAAAGCAGCTAAACCTCCACCAGTCACTTGTTTAATCATCCCTGAGCTTTTCTGCCATGCACCTGCCTTTTGCTACAACCCACTGAAACATCTGTCAGTTTATTCCCCCCCATGAATTAATAATGCTGTAATTAAAGTCCAGCAGAGAGCTCTGAGATTGCTGGTTAATGAGGACAGGAGGGGCTGTGTGAGCTCTGCATGGCTTGGAGAAGGCTTGGATTGGGACCAGGGCTCTGTGGGTGATGAGTTTGTGCCAGTCCATGAACCTTTTGGATGTTTGTTGCAATAGCCAGCACAACTATTTGTGAGCAGTCAAATATTGCTGAAATTATTTAATTTGGATGCAGTGCCCAAAAGTTATTTTCTATATATGTACTTCAAAGGATCTGTGTTTAGTTATTGCTTCTCTCTAAGCACGAAGAGAATGAGAAGCAGCAGTGCTGAACTAAGCTCTTCCTGAGAGATGTTTTGCACTTTTTTTTTTTTTTTTTTTTTTTTGTGGCAGTGGGAGTGTCACAAAGAGAAAAATGAACTTGGTAAAGGCCATACCTGCTGCCAGTGGGCAGAGATTGAGGATGGGAGTTTCTCCCAGGATTGATTTCCACGCTGATAATTGCAATGGTGCCCAACTAATCAAGATTGTTCCTGGTACTGAAAATATCAGCTTGATTCAAGTTTGATGCTTGTTAGTTCCTGTAACCACACATTTAAGATGTGAGGATTTGGAGATTGGCTGATTTGTTTTGTTTTGGAACAGCAGACAAAATTATTTCTAGTTTTATTGCATTTCAGCACACTTAGAGATGAAAACATCAATTTGAAGACCTCATCATTTATCAAGTAATTTTTTAATTTTAAAAAGTGCAGAAATTAAGCTTTTTCAAGCTTGCTTGTAGAAGGCAGAGAAATTTTTATTGGACCTCAGAGTGAGATATAAGAAATTTTTATCATGAACTTAAATAATTTGAAAACAAAGCTAAACTAAACTTGTAGCACATAGCAATGTGTACCATGTGTAATCTCTGTTCTGCTGTGCACCAGTGCCATGTCACTCAAAAAACATTCCTGATTTAATTGGGCAAGTAGCCGAGACTCCTGTAGTGTATTATTAAAGAAAAAAGAAAATAATTTTAAATTCTCAGTGTTTTAGGAGGGGGCCAAACACAGATTTCAGATTCACCTGCAAGTCCCAGGGCAGTGACAGCTGCTTAGGGCATGAGATCCAGGAAATGCAGCAGAGTCAAATGTGACAAAACCTGACTCTCACCCCCAGAAATGCCACCTGACCCTCTCCTACCCTTTGAGAGCTTGGCATTGCATTTACTGAGACTTATTTTTTAATTATTTCAAATTGCAATGCTAACAAGCTGTGTCTGAAGCTCAGTGTGTAAAAGAGAAAAACCAATATGGCTGAGAGGGAATTTTCCTAAGCCACCCTTCACTTCAAGGAGCTGCTGCATGAAAAATGAGGAGATTCCTTGACCAAGTTTGCCCTCTGCAGGCCTCCACCTCCCTCTGACACTGCCAGATTTGTTCCTTTTCTACTCAAATTAAATGTGCAGCTGACATAACAGCACTTGGACATGCTTCCTTATTTTTTAATAAAATAGTAATTACTTCAATAGATATTTGGGTTCAGCTCTGTGTTCTTAGTGTGACTGCATCTCAAACATTATTTAATTTACCCAAATAGCTCCTGATGAGGTTTGCTGCTATCTGAAGGCAGTAGCTAATGGAGATGATGCAGAAGGGATTTGATTTAACCCTGGAGCTGTTTGTTCAAGCAAAGCTCCCAGCACAGCATCTGCTCTAATGAGCCACAGTGAGAATCCCACCGACTGCATCTCTTGTGCTGGATAACAAGGAAGAGTCACTGAAATGTGCTGCTGGTGAAGGCACTGAGAGTAAATGCAGCCCTTGGGAGGTGGAGGAGACAACACTTTGCAGCTCCTCACTTTATGTCTGATCAATAAGGATGTTTTAAGAATGTCTCGTTTTTAAACTAAACCAAAAAATCATCACAATGGTTTTTAATTTTCATATAACAAATGAAAGAAGGTACATGTCAATAGCATAAATCAGTTTATGAGTGACAGTTGTTTAAGTATTTCACTCAGTGTCCTCTGATGTGTGTGTGTGATTCTCTGAAAATAGGACTGAAACCTAAATAAGGTAAAAGTGTGACTTTTAAAGTTAATTAATGAGATATAACTTTGAAATGTAAAGCCAGCAAAACTAAATTAAAAAATAATCTCTGCATAGCTATAGCAATTTGGGATTTTTTTATTTCTAATTGACATAACATCATCAAAATCTCCATTACAAATGAACTGGGAGGATTCCAGCCCTTGGAAGGCTGAAGAGCCAGAGGGGTTTGGTTCCAAGCAGAACCTGAAGCCCACTGGTTCACAGCTCTGTACTAAAAGCTGCTTTCAATGAGTAACTTTAATCAGTAAATTCCAATGAAAAAGTGCTTCACTGGAATTTTTTCCCTGATGAGCTCAATAAAATATGCTCTTTGAAACAAGATCTGACTCACATTGCAGGTTTAACAAGGGATCATTTAAATAGGTCCTCATTACAGCTCCAGTGTTAAAGAGCAAATTAATTAAATACCTAAGTTTAGAGGATATCTTTCAAAATTCTGTGAACAAGAATAAATAAATAGACTCCTGTTTTGACAACTGCTTTTAGCCAAATATCAGGATAACAGAAGTGTGGAAAATTGAGGTGTGTTCATTAGAACAGTCTCAAATTGAGCCTTGCTGGGCTGCACGATGGATTCCACCCATTTACTACAGAGTAAGAAAAAAATTCTTACATTTATGGTACATGACCAACTTGCCTAAGAGTTCTTTGATAACTTGTTTTTCAAAGAGATACTTGCAGGTATACCAAAAGATGTGGTTTTCTCCTGCATTCACGTTAAAACCATCCAGTAGATGGGGCCACAGAGTTGTACAAAACACAAAAGTTTCCCTAGTTTCTCCTAGGAAAAACTCTCCTAGTGCAAATAGAGCTTTGTTAATCCATTAAATTCTAATGTCAGGCAAATAATTTATTTGCTTATATCGTGTCTTAACTGTGTGACTCATTAAGCTCCACTCAAAGCCTAATTAATATGAATCCATGTGTGATACTGATATAATTACAACTCTCAGACAACAAAAATTACAGCTGAGATCTTAATTTTCACTCATCCTCTGTTCGTTCCCAGGTATTGTACAGGTGTGAGATAGGTTTGAAGGGACACAATGGAAGTCGCTGACAGTAATTGTAGAAAGAAAATCCCACATGGGGAAAGGTGGAAGGAGGAAGGTGTTAGTGCTTCCTGCAGAGCACAAAACATGACTTCATGAATGCAGCGTGGGGATTTTTTTTTTTCCCTGTTTCTTTGAGATCTTTGCGTGTATTCGTTTTAAATGTGTGGATGAGAAAAGAAGGCGGGGGTTTGAGAGCAGGGGCTGTGCAGAGCTTTGAGCTGGCTCTGCACAGAGTGCAGCAGGAGGGCTCTGAGGATGCTCTGAGCTTTGCCTCACTGCATCCGTGGGTTCAGGTGTGAAATCCCATCCCGGAGCAGCACAAGGGCTCTGAGGATGCTCTGAGCTTTGCCTCACTGCATCCATGGGTTCGGGTGTGAAATCCCGTCCCGGAGCAGCAGAAGGGCTCTGAGGATGTTTGAGCCTCACGAAACCCCGAGTTCCTCGTGGATTCAGCTCTGAATCCATCCAGGAGCCGGCTGAGCCCCCGCTGCCTTCGTGTTAAACCCTGACCATGGGGCAGGACAATGAGCTGTGTGAGCCGGGGAGCTCCGGGCTGCTCGGGGTCCGGGCTGGGCTGGGCCGGGCTGGGCTGGGCTGGGCTGGGCTGGAGCCCCGGGTCGGGACAGCCCCGAGTCACGGCTGAGCCCGGCTCCGGTGCGTATCCGAGAGAACCCTATCCCATCCTCCGGTGGCTATCGAGGACAGCCCTATCCCATCCTCCGATGGTGTTCCGGAGAGCCCTGTCCCATGCTCTATTGGTTATCCAAGGGAACCCTATCCCATCCTTCGGTGGGTGTCCGGGAGAGCCCTGCCCCATCCTCCGGTGGATATCCAAGGGAACCCTGCCCCATCCTCCAGTGGGTATCCAGGACAGCCCTGCCCCATCCTCCGGTGGGTATCCAAGGGATCCCTGCCCCACGCTCCGGTGGTGTCCCGGAGAGCCCTGCCCCATCCTCCGGTGTGTATCCAGGACAGTCCTGTCCCATGCCCTATTTGGGTATCCAAGGGAACCCTGCCCCACGCTCCGGCGGTGTTCCGGAGAGCCCTGCCCCGTGCCCCGGTGGTATCCAGGACAGTTCTATCCCATCCTCCTGTGGGTATCCAAGGGAGCCCTGCCCCGTGCTCCGGTGGTATCCAGGACAGTTCTATCCCATCCTCCTGTGGGTATCCAAGGGAGCCCTGTCCCGTGCTCCGGTGGTATCCAGGACAGTTCTATCCCATCCTCCGGTGGGTGTCCGAGAGAGCCCTGCCCCATGCTCTATTGGGTATCCAAGGGAACCCTGCCCCACGCTCCGGTGGTGTCCCGGAGAGCCCTGCCCCGTGCCCCGGTGGTATCCAGGACAGTTCTATCCCATCTCCGGTGATGTCCCGGAGAGCCCTGCCCCGGGGGATGCCCGGCCCGGAGCCAGCCCCGCGGGGGCGGTGCCGGGATCGGTGCGAGGTGCCGGGATCAGAACCTGGAGGCGGCCCCGCCCGAGCGCAGGAAGGGAGCGCCCGGTGGGGCGGAGGGAGCGGCCGGATCCGGCGGCGGGGCCGGGGGCCCGCAGAGCCCGCAGAGCGCGGCCGGCACCGCCATGGCCTTCGGGAGGGCTCCGCGGGACCCCTTCGGCACGGCCGTGGGCAGCCTGCTCGGTGAGTACGGGGGGACAGTGCTCGGTGAGTACGGGGACAGCACGGCCGTGGGGACAGTGCCTGCTCGGTGAGTACCGGAGCGGTCCTGCCATGGGGACAGTGCCCGCTCGGTGAGTACCGGGGCGGTCCGGCTGTCCCCGCTGTCGCCGCTGTCCCCGCTGTCCCCGCCGGGCTCTCAACCCCTGCTCCCCGTTTCCTTTCAGAGCGGGCCACGCTGGGGTCGCTGCAGACGGAGGAGTGGGGACAGTTCCTGCACATCTGCGACGTGATCAACGCCACGGAGGAGGGGTGAGCGGGCACGGGGCACCGGGCAGGGACAGCGGACAGGGACAGCGGGCACGGGGCACCGGGCAGGGACAGCGGACAGGGACAGCGGGCAGGGACAGCGGGCACGGGGCACCGGGCAGGGACAGCGGGCAGGGACAGCGGGCACGGGGCACCGGGCAGGGACAGCGGGCAGGGACAGCGGGCACGGGGCACCGGGCAGGGACAGGCGGGGTGAGCCCGGGGCTGTCAGCGCAGGGAGATTGGGGTCGGGTCTCACAAAGAGCGCTGCCTGTGCCGGGCCATCGGGCTCTCACGGGGCTGTCTGCAGGACACACCTGCAGAAGGGTGGTGGAAGAGGTTTGTCGTCTGAGTGTGACGTGGTTCGTGCAAGCTGTGCTGCTCGTTAGGCTGAACGGGTACCCCAGTGTTCTGTAAACCACCTGGGAAAAGGCTTTGAGCGCTACAGCGCTGTTTGAAACGCTTGGGTTTTAACCTCGAGTTCCCCCCGTGCAGTGTGTCTGCCAGGCTGGGGTGAAGTGCAGGCTGGGATCCTGTGCAGGGGATCCGTCCCATCCAGGTGTGGGATCCTGTGCAGTGGGATCCATCCCATCCAGGTGTGGGATCCTTTGCCATGGAATCCATCCCATCCAGGTGTGGGATCCTGTGCAGGGGATCCATCCCATCCAGGTGTGGGATCCTGTGCAGGGGATCCATCCCATCCAGGTGTGCTCCCAGGTTTGAGCTGAGCTCTTGCACTGAACAATCACATCCAGATCTGCTCAGCCGCTGCTGCTCTGAGCTTCCTCGTTTCCACCTGTAAAAGGGGAAAAAAGGAAATTTGTTCTCATGGAAGAGCAGCTTCATCATTGCATTGCAAGAACTCATGCTAGCAGTGGCATATTTTAAAACTAGCTGAAGACTTTTCTCCAGGACAATGAGGTATGGCCTGCTTTCTGCACAGGTGTTTTTCTTTTCTGTATCAACTTTTCTTTCCTCTCATTGTTTTGGATTCCACACTCTCACCCATGGCTCCTAGTGCTTGGAATGTCAGTAATAATGACTTCCTTCTGTTTATTGCCATAAGCAACAGCACGCTCTGACCCTCAGTGTTAGTTTCTATGTAAAGTTTCCACGCAACAGAGCCTTTTTTAATAAACTGTTTCCTCCTGTGCACAGCTTAGGCTTGCAGAGGAATTCCTTGTAGCTTCCTCCTAGGCAGCTACTACAGTCTGTAACAGGATAGTAGGAGCAGCAGAACTGCTGTATCTCATTAGGCAAATGGTTATTTTAATGCAACATCCAGCTCCTACCAGAGCACTTCCAGATGCTTCAGCAAGGGAAGCAAGCAGGAGTGGAATTGTAGTACAGCTCTCTGCAAGGGAAGCTACTTCTCCACTCTGGTGCTCCCATCCATCACTTGATGCTCTGCTGGGTATGACATATGATTAAGAAAAATAGAGAAATGTTTTGAGATTTTTTTGTCAGAAGTGATGCAGTAATGCATCCACTTAATTTCATTGGCTTTGAAATGTTTTCAACAAAGATTTCTTGGTGGTTTTTTTAGTGAAATATTGTATTTGGGCCTGTTGCTCCATCTTAGATTCTAGAGAGATCCTAAAGAGATGTTAGGACATCTTGTTTATGTTGATCATGAGTGTTGGGCTGGCCCTAATAATTGTACACTACAGGTAGTGTAATATTAATTAGGTAAAACTGCTTCCCACATGTGATAACCTTGATACCATCTTCCACCCTCTTCCTCCTACACAGATAAAAGATACAGGTGTATATATAGAATTGAAAATGGCTGGGTTAGAAATGCCCCTATCTCTGGGTTGGAGTGGGCTGTCCATGCATCCGTGGTGATTACTCAGATGAGTTAAGTGCATCCTGCAATTATAAGAGTGGAAGTTGTCCATGACACCCCTACTCTGACAGCACTCCCAGGAGAATATTTTCTAATTGCATCATACATGAAAACCACCGGTCAACTCTTGATACATCTGGCAATTGATGTTTTCTTTCACAGCAATAAAAGCTAGATAAGTAATTCTGTTGTACAACTGTGGAAAAATATCATTTTGGAGCAGACTTTGCAGAGGAGAATAACTTTATTTCTCTGCACAAGTCTCTGGAGTAATACACAGTCTGCAGTAACAAACCTGATTCACTGCTTTGTTGCTCTACTTCAGTGCTGAAGAGATTTTGCTGAAATCAATGAGGCAATTGCTCTGGTTTTATGTGGGTGTAAACACAGGGGTGGATTTGGTCCTGTATCTCAGGCTGGTATTTTTGGTTCTTGGATGAAGTTATTAACTGGAGAACTTCACTCATAACTTTTGCTCTTTCATTTCTTGTCACAGGCCCAAAGATGCAGTTAAAGCACTGAAGAAGAAGCTTTCAAAAAACTGTAACCACAAGGAGATCAGACTTACCCTGTCTGTAAGTACAGCTATGTTTATATTAATTAGACACAAGGAAGGCAAACAGTCTAAACGATAAGGTGGCATGCAAATTACCCCTGACACAACTCTCCAGGATGTTTTCAGTCCTTGTTGTTTGTGTGTACAGCCCTGCCACAGTGCAGATCAGATGGTTTGCTGGCATTCCATGGATGATGCAAATTCTGGTGGGGAAGCTGACTTGCTCTGTGTAGAAGTGGGATAGTTCTTACCTGCTCCAGAGGCTGTCCCTCTGTGAGAGCCCCACCTGTTTGTGGAGACTTGCAGGTTAGGAGATGACAGAAAAGCCACATTTGACCATTCTATTACTCACCTTGTGGTGCTGATCTTAGTCAAGGTAAGCACAGTGTGCAGCAGAGTGGAATGTGTGGTATGTGCCTGGTAAAAGGAAATGTTATCACATATAAATGATAAACTTGAAGGAAAAGGTAACTGTGGTGACTTAGGTGAGGCAGCAAGAGGCAGGGTGAGCTGTGTGAAATTCAAATATTATGGCTAAAGGCTGGAGTGTCTGGGGATATCCTCACTTGACATAATGTGTCCTGTAGAATCTGCCAGTGTTCAGGAGTGCCCCAGGGTTTGGGCAGCTGTTGTGATCTCAGTCAATTTAAGATTTACTGGAGTATGGTACTACAGGAGGTTCTGATACTGTCCTAAGTCCTGAGCTTCTGACTTGAGTTACTCTTGACTACCAATAGTGCCACTGTGGCAAGAGTTATATCTTTTGTATTTTAAGTTCTTGAGGATTTTAGTCTTTTGTTAATTGGCTAAAGTATTTTCTTCACCATTTCCTTTTTTGAGGTTTCAGAGGCCTGTCTGCATCACTTTGAGTACTATTACTCATGGGTTTGGAATTTGTCATGCAAAATCATTATCAAGATGTGCTAATAAATGATTGAAGAAGATGGGTGATGGATAGTACCAAATTGTAGAGCACTTAGCAATTGCCCAAGTGTCTCCTGACAAGTTAGAGATGCAGATAATTGTTAAACATGTCAATATAGACCTTCAGCTCACTCTGTTTCCACACTGCTTCCTCCTCCACTGGCTGATGAGTCACATTTTTGTGTGTTCTGTGTGTTTTGTGTGTTCTGTGTGTTTGCATAATGCAAGCACTGGGTTTGCAGTCTGTGTATCAGGGCTGTCTCCTGCAGGAGGTTCTGTGGTGATTATCTGCCACAGTCTCTGCTGATAAGCCAGGGTTAGGTTTGGAAGCTGTTCCATGGGTACAGCTATGCCCAAGGTGACATTACAGCTTAGCTTCTGACTCTGTAAAAGTGGGAGAAAGATCTTGTTCCAGGTCTGTCCAAGGAAGAACTCTATCACACTGACCTGGAAGCTCATTGTGTTGCAGATGGAGCATGCAGCAGGCTCAGCTGGAGTGCAGTTCCTGTCCTGTTCCAGCCCCTTTGTGTCCTCCCCCACTCCATGCACACCTGTAACTGCCTGCCAGGCAGGCACATCCTCTTGGCACAGCTGCTGGCTTTTGTTTGCAGGTTTCCCTGTATTCCTTTATCTTGTTTCTTCTTTTCCTTTTATTTAAATAAGTTCCAGCCTTTCCTCTAACTCCCTCTCTCTTTTTCTAGTTTTAGTTCTTGCTTCTTTTATGCTTTGCCTCTCCCACTGCCTCTGGCTTTTTTCTTTTTTCTTTTTATTTTACCAGTACTACCATAATTTTAGCATGTGTAAAATCTTTCCTTTGATGACCTCATTGCTGGCCATGTGTGGCTTTTACCTTTCCCACATCACTCTTCCTGTGTGCTGTATCTTCTGTTTTTATCTTCTTAATTGCCTTGATGAAATTGTTCCTGTTTTCCATTTTGAAATGCTTGGATGAAAACAACAATTGATTTCAAATGGAAAAAAAAGAAATAATTTTCCTGAAACACAGCCCTTCCCTCCCTGTGCAACTCTCATCTCTTAAAAATTGTTTTCCTCCCAGAGTTTTGCAAAAATAAGGGTCCTTTTTGGATGGACTGTTACTGCCTGTGTTTCTTACAGTGAATGTGGTCCTCTAGCTTTGAGACTCTACATCAGATTGTCTCTCCTACCTACATTAGATGAAACTAAGAAGGATCTACAAATCACATTTCTTCAGAAGTGCACTGTGATCCACTTCTCTCTATTCAACCTTGACATCCTTGAATTTAATATTTCTGATGAAGCTGCTTGAGGAACCCATCCCCAGAGGATACACACAGAGAGTGGAGTGTGAAAATCTTCGTGGAAGCAGCTGGACTGCACATGTCAGCCCAGATACTGATCCTGAGATGGGCTGAATCTCAGCAGTGTGTTCCTCCTCCCTGCTCTTGGATGATGCTTTATTTACCTGGAGAAGAAGGCTGAGTGCCAGCTGGGTGATGTGCTGGCTGTGCCTTGGCTTCAGGTGCTGCAGTCACATGGATGGAGGTGTTTGTGCCAGGCCATGGAGTTGCCTCATGCCCAGCCCTTGATAACAGAGAGATCAGGGCTGGCACTGCAGGTTGTGCAATCAGGGTGAAGAGGATTAGAACTTTCAGGCAGGAATCAAGCAGACTCTGTTTGTGTTACTTGACTTTTTCTTGCTGGTATACTTTAGAAACACAAATTCTGTTTATGTAGAGTCCTGAGACAGCTGTTCAGTTGCCTGCATAGATCTCCCTTGGTTTTGTAAAGCTGCAGTGCCCCAGTTCTGATCCCTTAGGAGCTGAGCAGCACATGGGGAAATTGTTTGTTGGATGTGTCCCTCTCACTCCTGCATGCAAAGCAGTGGGCAGAAATTTAAAATTAAATTACTGCTTCACCTCTGTATTACACTGTTGGAAAATATTTTAAGGAAGTCATTTTCCCAGAGAAATTGTGGATGCCCCAACCCTGGAAATGTTCAGGTCCAGGTTGGATGGGGCTCTTAGCAGCCTGATCTAGTGAATGGCAGGGAATTGAAACTGCTTGATCTTGAAGGTCCCTTCCAACATAAGCCATTCAATAATTGCCTAGAATTAAATTTTGATGGGTATTATTTCCTAAGAATATTTCCACTTTTCCTTTTAATTGTGTGTAATTGTGTGTAATTTTTCTGGTGCAGAAAAAATTCAGCATGGCAAATGCGGCCTTCAGATTTTAGTTTGTTTAATTAGTCTTTCCCAAAGTGGAGGATCTGAAAAACAAAAGCATGAGAGAGTCCTCCAGCTCCTCAATTAAAAGGGTTCTACTCTATTTTATTATACTTTATTGGATATGTTGACAAAGAAGAAGAGAAGAGGACACTGAGTGGGAGCAAAAGAAATCCAAATCTCAGTATTTGAATTGTGAAATCTGAAAAACTCAAGACTTCTGAAAATTCAGTGTTTTTGAAATGCTGCACCTTGGTGAAGTGAAGCCAGCCCCTGCACTGTAATTGGTGAGTGGCAGCTAAAGCTGCTCATACTGGTTTGGTTTAAATGCTGCCCTTGGAAACAGCATCTTGCACTTCCAAACCCCAGCTGGGCAGGCACCAGGATGTGTTCAGTGGAGTGTAATCCTGGAGATGGATTAATGGCTTGTTCCCCTTGAGTCAGAAATGTGAAGAAACTGTTCATCTGGATTTTCCTGCACTAAGTGTCCCTCACAAGCTGCACCCATTGCTCAGCTTGATGGACCAAAGGCAGCTTTAGATGTGCAGTGCCCTGAAATGTTGTTAGATGTTTCAGAGATGTTTTGGGTGTTTCAGAGTCCTGAGCTCTGAGGGAGGTCTCTGTTGATGAGGAACAGAGCTGATTTTCTGCTGTACTCACCAGCTTCTCCCATTTTTTGTTTCTGCTTCACAGTTTGGCTTCACCTGTCTGTAGATGCCTTTTATCATTTTAGTTCTGGGATTCAATCCTGTAAAGCAGAGCCCTTGGATTACAGAGTTTGCCTTTCTTGCTCAGTGCAGATCTCTGGGATCAGTTATCCTGGGACACAGCAGCTCTGTCAGTTCCAACACTTCTCACATCCTGTTTGCCATTGACAGGAGCTTTAATGGTTTGATTGAAGTTAATTTGCCAGTTTTTGTTATTAAAGCATGTTTCTGCTGAGTTTCCATTGTGCTATATGGAGCAGTGGTTGGCTTGGCCAGCTTGGATCTGTTCCTTCCAGTGGAAGTGCTTGGGACTATGAAATCCTATTTGCACAATAAATACCCATATTGAAATTCTAATGAAAGGTGTTATTAGCATGAAAGTGGCTTGCTCATGAATAGTCCAGTTAAAAATAATTGAGTCAAATTCTTCCTTTTCTTACACCAGCTTAGTTTTACCCTGAGTGGTCTGGGCTGGCATAATTGAGTGGAGGATCCAGACCCTGAGTTCTGTACTTTCATTCAGCTGGTAAATACTCAGTCCCCGAAGTAGGGAATTAATAATAGGGAGTAGTATAACAAGTTTCCCATGCACTGGGTTGAAAATATTTTACACAAAGCATCTTTGAAGTACTGCACAGGCAAATGATTTGGTTTATTAGCATGTATTTCATGTACTCTCTATGAAAAGTAATGTTTTGAGCCAAGATGTTTTTTGTAATTATCTTTCAGTTAGCTTTTTGCACAGCAGTCTGTCAGTGTCTCTTTGTTCTTCCCTGTTTTCATTTTGGCAATGTATTTTCTTCTGGTCTTAAACCTGTTCTCCTGTAAGTTTCTGATCACACTGAGAGAAATATCTCTAGAAAATGAGTTGCTAAAATGATTTAGTCAAATGTAGTCTGCTCTGAATAGGGAAGTGTATTTAACCTACTTTTATCAAGATCACAATATCATCCCTTTCAATACATGTATCCCTTTAGAATATGTCCTGTCTGTTACATGATTCAGGGGAAGTTTTGTCTCAAAACACATGAAATTTTACAGCCTTTTGTTAATGTCACCCTTGGCTTTCAACTTTCTATCTTCCCTCTTATGCTGGGAGGGAAAACAAAGCTACAATTGAAGAGAAAGAAGCACAAGAGTGAACATTTTTCCCTGTGAGGGTCATCATCCACCTTCAGATTTGGGCCAGCCAAGACGAGTTCTGTTCCTATTTCTGCACCTGGTCTGATTGACCCCATTTTCCTGTCAAGTCCCAGGTGACAGCTTTTGGCATCTCTTCTGCAAAATGGGAATTGCAATCAGCCCCCTCCAGGTGTACAAGGGAGAGGTGTTACATCCTTTTCCCACCCTGCTGTGTCTGACAGGGCAGGCACTCTGCTTGCAGGGATCCTGCTCTAAGCATTTGAAGCAGGGTTTTGGAAGCTCCTTCATGAAGATAAATCTGACAGCTGGAACATTTCGGCTCATCTGTTTCAAATCAGTGTGACCTTTGAAACACATGGAGAAATTGTGCTCCAAGTTGGTGAATTTGTTCTTTCCCATTTTATCATTAGTCTCTCATTTTCAGGGCAGATCAGAGGACAGGCATTTAGTAATCTGATTTTCTTCTCTTGCAGAGTTCTTCAGAGTCTGTCAGACCAGGCTACTGATGTGCTAGGCATGAATTAATTCTATTGCTGAACCTGTACAAGTAATTTTTTTAAGATATGGGCAGATTTCCTGCTGATAAAGTCCCATGTGTTCAGTAAGTTCTGTGACATAGAAACAAGTGTGACTATGCTTCTCTGTTAAAAACAGTGTCACCCTGGCTGGCACAGCTCCTTTGGGCTCACAGGGAACTGCTGTTTCCCTGGAGTGACCTCATCAGGCATTCTAGTGAGCAGATACCTGTTCATATCCATTCCTACTCTTCCCTGTAACTCCTTGAAACAAATTAAACAAAAACAAACAAAAGCCATCAGGTTATTGGTTTTTTTCCCTCCTATTCTTTGTGTAATAGAAGTTTTTTTGTGTGTGCAGCTGCTTGAGATGTGTATGGAGAACTGTGGCCCAAGATTCCAGTCTTTAGTTGTGAAGAAGGATTTCTGCAAAGACAAGCTGGTGAAACTGCTGAACCCAAGATTCAACCTTCCCATCGACCTGCAGGAGAAAATCCTGACCTTTATCATGGTGAGTGAGCTGTGAGTGTCCCCAGTATCTCTGCCATGTGGTAAATGTTTAACTGTGCAAGCTGTTTACATCCTGGGAACCTCTTCTGAGATCTGACCTTAACTTTGGAGCTGTTGTGGCTCCTGTTGCACTGAGTGGAATTATCAGAGTGGAAGAAGGGAATGACCTGTCCTTAGAACCACACATTTTAAAAACATTTGTCTGACCCACTGACTGACCATTTCTGTGGCTCTTGCTGTCCCTGATATTTCAAAACCAGGTTTGGGCCCGAGGTTTTCAAGGGATGGTGGATGTGAGTGAAGTAAAAGAAGTTTACCTAGAACTGCTGAAGAAAGGAGTGGAGTTTCCATCCTCTGACACCAGCAGTGCTGGATCCAAGGTGAGGAATACAAGGACACTTCAGAAAAGGGATGTGTTCATTTTATGGGACACACAAGGTGTGATTGATCCTTTTTTATTAAAATGCTCCAGGGCAGAATGTGACCAAACCACTTAAGCACTTGAGTAGGAATCAGTTTCAGTTATACCAGCTAAGGTAACAACCAAGAGACCTGACCTATATATTAGTTTATTTTGTTTCCAAGTACAGATTCATGGATATGTTCTCAGAAATGAACCATCTCTGTCTTGAGACTTTCAAGATCTGTGCATGCTGTTTACTTCAAAATAAATGAGTGCTTAGTGCTCCAAACTTGTCAGCTTCTGAAAGCCTCAACAAAAATGAGTAAGATTTTTACAAAAAGCATGTACTGTTAAGAATATGAACATCATCTGTCTTTAAGATTAAATGGAGAGATGTAGAAATCTGTAAGAAAAGATTATTGTCTGCATATCTCTCCAGGTTTGCACAGTAAATGTTATTTAAGGCTATGTCATAGGTAGTATTGTGTGGCATTTAGGACATTAAATATAAGTATGATTTCAGCAGCAGCTGAAAATACAATACATAATTTAATGCCATTCTTTCTAGATTTCTTTTTTTTAAGAAGAATTTTCTCAAGAGCTTTGGGCAGTGTGAAAGCCATCCAGCACTGAGTGGCATCTTGCAGTTACAGAATTAGATATCTATAATCAGTGCAGGCAGGAATAATTCAGATTTATCCTGAGTTTGATCTGCTGGTTGAATAGTGGAGTGCACAGAAGCTCATGTATTTAAAGTTGTTTGAACAAGCTGTGTGAAGAATGCTCTCGATAGATACTAATATTTTAATAGATATTTTTCCTTTACCTAGTACATTAGAGATTATCTTGTCTACCTCATGTACTTGCCAGTTAGAATCAGTGGCAAACCTTCTGTTTGTCTCAGCAGCCCTGAACACAGTTTTTACTCAGTCTCCAGAAGGTGAAGGGTTGGTAGTGGGTGATGTGGGCTGGGGTTTATATTTGAATTTTTTTTTAGCAGTCAGTTTAGATGCAATGCAGGTGAAGCTTTCTCAGACTGTTCCTGTTTTTCAGTCCAGGAGAATTTTGTATTTTATCTTCTGCTGCTTCCAGATGTGATCACATTCCAAGCTGTCCTTCATTGCAAACTTGCAGTGGCACTCTGGGAAGGACTCTGCTCTTAGATGGCTTCATTATTCTTTGCTAATCTTTCTTGAGCCATTTCCATGATGGAACTTACTTGCAAACCCTTTTAAAGATACTTGAATTCCAACCCTCATTGCATTACAAAACAGCCATTAGATTTATTTTTGGCTCAGCAGATTCCCTGGGAGCACTGATGATGAGGAAGCTCCTGCCCAGGTGTGCAGCCTGAGAGATGTTCCTCTCTCAGCAGGATGCCTGCTGCAATTTTGTCCAACCCAAACTCTGTTTTTTTTGTGTTTTCACAGATTTCACTCTGTGCCAAGCCATCCCCATCCTCTGCCAGTCCTGCCAAACGTTCCTTGCTGCCCCTTCCCACGGGCCCAACACTGCTGTTGACTCCAGAGCAGGTGCAGCACTGCAGGCTCAGGGGAGGGTGGGTGCACCTGAAATGTGCTGGGGATGTGTGGCTTGAGCAGCCTGGGTGCACTGCAGGGACCCTCAGCTCACAGGGTGTAGCTCTGGGCTCCTGCTCATAGCGTTGTGGAATTGCTGCTGGAGTGTGTGGATATCTAATCACATCTCACAATGCTGTTATGTAGATTGAGAAAAGCTTGTTCAGAGATAAGTGAGAAAGCCAAACTTATTTCACATAAGGCTTGTGTGAAGAGGTTTTATAAAAAGCAGGAAGGAAAGGAAAGTTCTCTTCCATTCCTGCTTGCCCTGTATGTAACTAAAAGGAGGAACAGTGGCATCAGTGAGAGGGATTAGCTGTAAGGAAAACAAGTAGAGCTATCAGGCTTGGATCTTAGCTTGAGTGCACATTTAAAAGCTGAACTAATTCTGTTCATTTCCATGGTGTGTTAGAGTAAAATAATGCTAATTAAGTCCATATTATACCTAATGGGAAAGAAAGTGTGTATTAGAGGTAAGAATTATTCTGCTTGCTCTGTTCACCTACACAATATTCTCCTGTTGAATTCCAACAGATTGGGAAACTGTACAGTGAACTGGATATGGCAAAAATGAATGTGAGAGTCATGTCATCAATATTGAAAGATAATGTTCCTGGCTCTGAAAATCCAGATGATATGAATCTTTTACAGGTATGTGATAATTCATTGATAGGGGTTATTGGTTTGGTTATAATTACTTTTTGAAGTATTATATCTTGTCTTTTAACATCTGGATTCAGATTGACAAATGGAGCCCAACATCAGATTTCTGTCTCGTTTTGCTCAGCTTTCTTCCATCTCCTTCACCTTCTCTTGACATCTCAATAGTCAGGAAAGGACAATACAGCTTGCAATGCAAATTCAAGCTCTAGGGAATTCCAGTGGCAAAGGAATTTCATAATGGAGCGTTCTGTGTTGGGCACGTTCTGTCAAACAGCCCCGAGAACATTCCAGCTGCAGAGATGATGACACAGTGTCCCTCTCATATCCTGCAGTTTGCAGAGCTCTCTTTATTATCACATCCCTCAGAGGCAGGCTGAGGGCCAGTGAGGAGTATGAAGGGTTGGTTTTGTGTGTGTGACCTCAAAGGTTGGGAGCTTGCTGTGCCACAGAGGAATTTGTGTGCTCATAAAGTGTAGCCTGAAGGAAGTGTATTGCAATAGTCCAGGGATGGGACAGTGAACCTGGACATGCTCCTTCTGTGATACTGTGTGCTTCTGCTGTGTTTTCCACTTCAGAAATTAAAATTTGGCACTGCAATAGTGACCTATGTTAATGGAAGCTTTTCAGTTTCATGTTGTCTGTGAGAACTTAAAAAGCTTTTACCACATCCTTCTGTTTCTAACCTTACCTCCAAACTGCTGCAATGAGGAAGCAGTTTTGGCAGTTTTGCAGCATTAAGTGATTTGAAGCATTTATCTAATTTTTGCAAGCCTTTAGTGCGCTTTTCCTGCCTAGTGTAGAAATTTTCCTGTGCACCAAACCCTAACTGGGTGCTGTTGAGAATACACTGGTTAATTATGCTTGTCCTCTCCATGACACAGTTGGGAAACAGAAAAAGTTTTTCTTTTATTTCCTGTCCCCTGCAGCATTTTTGTATGTGGGTGCACAGATTCAGCTGCCCACAGTAAACCAGTGGATTCTTCTTGACACTCCCAGTAATAAAATTGTTGGCAAAAGGTTGAGCACAGGGTGTGGAGTTATCATATGTGGGAGAGTGAATGAAAACTCATTCCTTTCACTGTTGTTCTTTCTGTTCTTTTTCCCCTGTGCCCAGAGTGGTGTAAAACATCAGGTCAGGCCAGCCTGATCCTTGAACAATAGTTAATATCCTCTTTGTTTGTGGCACTACCTGGATTTCTTGGTTTGGACTTTTGTTGTCACAGAGCAAAGTCCTTTATTAAAAGAGCCTCTTGTCTAGACTTTGAGTGAGTTGGAGACATTGATTTTAGTCCTTCAGATTATCTGGAGTCCCTCAATAAAAGCTGTAACAAGGTGAACTCCATCAGTGTTTACAGTTCTGTGTCTTCATTAGTGGCCAGGCTCCTCTCCTTCCCCACCCTGCTTTGGACAAGGCTTAAAAAACATATTTCACTGGAAATAATGTGCTGGCCAAAAAGTGTAGTTAAAGAATAGTTCAGGATCAGCCAAGAAGAGTCACAAAATTTTGTACTGGATGGTGAATATAGTGGATGGATGTGCAGGAATTTGGGTCCAGATCAGCAGCTGGTAAGAATTAGCACAAATGGATTGGAATCACTGATGATTGCTATTACAGCTACTGCTCCATCTTCTTAAAACTCCATTTTTCAAGCAAATCCATGCCTGAAATGAGTGTCTCAATTTCCTTCTCTATTGAGTATTGACACTTGCCAGTCTGCCTGTGTAATGAAGTCATAAGAAATGCACATTTTTTAAAATGTGGATCATGTAGTAAAGTGTGGAGTTGGGGAGGTTTTAAATGTAATTACAGACATTAGGCTGAACATATTTTTGTGTGTTTTGTCCTGGGCTGTGAAGATACAGTACTGAAAAATACAGCACTCACCAAATTTCCTTTTAAATAAATGATTTATTTATGTGAAGTATTGTATTTTTTTAAGGAAAAATCAGATCACTTTGAATATTAAGCAATTTCTGAACAGTAGTGTGCAAGTAGAGTCATTTCCCTCCTCCTTTTTTGTTTGCTTCTTTAAGCAGAGCCAGCCTGCATTTGCAAATGCATTGTGAAGGAGAAAAAATGTTGGCTGAGTTTAAGTTCCTGTTGCTAAAGAATTTGTTTCTTTGAACATGCATAATCTGCAGAGGGGAATAATATAAACAGTCTGTCTTCCACTTCACCAGGCAATAATGCAAAATTCTGCTTAATAAACTCTCATAATTCTCCTATCAGCTGGTTATCTAAGGTTTGTGTTACTTTCTCAAAAATCCATAGATTAAGTTTATCCAGACTTCCCATTTAAACAAATAGTTGGAGTTTGAGACTTGTCACAGAGCACTCCTGACCTTTAGACTAATATTGTCTTTTCTTCAAGCAGACATTGAACAGGATTACATCCAAGTGTCCTGCTGAGTTTAATCAGCTTCAAGCAGGATCAAATCACATTGGCTCTGCATCACCCAGAGGGGTCTTTGTTATTTTGCAATTTGTAATTCAGGCTTTAGAGACAGGTATATCTTTAGAAATGAAGGTGTGTTGAGAGGTAGAGGTTGTGTGGAGTGATGTGGTGGTGGGAATTGTGACCCTGATTGCAGAGATCAAAGCCATGGCCATTGTTCTATTTGCAGTGGTTGGTACTTGTGTGGTTTGTGTAAATCTTAGCTGTGATCTTATCATTCATCTCCAGAACTGGCACACTGAGAGACCACAGTTAGGATTTTTAATGTTTTTTTCCTTCCCTTGCCTCGGGCAGAAATTGTACAAGACCTGTCGGATGATGCAGGAGAGGATCATGGAGCTGTTGGTGACAGTGGAGAATGAAGATGTGATTGTTGAGCTCATACAAGTGAATGAAGATCTGAATAATGTCCTCCTGGGACATGAGAGGTAAGTGCAGGGCCCCTCTCCTCACATTTGGAATCCTACCTGAATAAATGCACTTAATGGAGAGATGGTCCCTGTGCCTAGTGTTGATCCTCCCCATGGATTTTATCAGATTTTATCCTCAAATTCAGAAAAGAAATATGATTGCAAAAAGAGAAAATTATGTATTTTCTGCCTCCTAAACACTTCAGAAATGGTTCAGGAAAGTGATTAGGAAACATTAGAGTGGTGTAAAGCAAGTTAACAACATGGGCAGGAAATCAGATGGAGGCACACAGAAATAATTTGGAATTTGCCATCCCTTTCTGGCAGAGTCCAGTGGATTTGTTAACAGCTGCTACAAATCCTTTGGTGCTGGTGCTTATATCTGTTAAGTGTCTGTGCTTCCAGGAAAGAATACTTGTCCTCCTTTCTAAACAATTTTGACAGCTTTGCTGAAGGAATTGGCCATGGAGCAGCCTTCTGCCTCACTGCACACTTGGGAGAGTTGCTTGCTGCTCTCAGCTGGATTGAAACATTCTGTTCTGCTTGTCTTACAGCAGAAAATGGTTCTTTCTGTCACACATGAAAGCACAGCACTACTCCTGTTGACATCCTGGTATTTGTCTGTTGTGGCACTGGTAGCATGACTGAATGCTGGCAAAACTGAAATTAGTTTTCAGGTTAAGATTCCAGTGTTGTTCTCCAAAATATCACATGAGTGTACTCATGGAGAGTGTTCTGATTTAATAGGAGATACTCTTCCCTCTTAAGAAGTTGATCTCTTCCATGGCTAAAATGTGTTCTAGGAATCATTATGCATCAAGTACAGTTCTTTATTAAATTTAGCAAATTTATATAATTTAGTCATCTTTTCTTTTTGATCCTCTTCTGAGTGCTGCACTGAAATTATCACTAATTCTTCTCACTAATTCTTCTAAATAGCAGGTGTAAACTTTGGGCCTAATCAAGGCAATGTTAAGTTTTCATTTACTCTTTAATCTTGTCTACTGTAGTGTTGGTGGGTTTTACTACAACTGTGAAAGAGCTCACTTCTTCCTTTAGGAGGTTTTTCCTTTTAATAAGCAAAAAAAGGAATTTTATTCAGCTTTTGTGTAAATCCATTGAAGTCAGATGTGAGCTTACATTTTTGTTACTCGTGATGAATACTGGTGAGGCTGGGAACCTCAGACTGTGCACAGGAACTTGTGGATATAATTCAACAGATTCCTCACTAAAGACATGGTGATGGAAAGAGTGATTAATTTGGATGGAAAACTACTGTATTTAACAATGTAATGCTATGGTTTGTATGATACAGATCTTCCTGAGTGCAGATCCATTGCACTTCAGAGTGGATAAGTATAAAAATGTATCTGGTTAATTTTGTGTTCTTTGGATCTCCCTCTGAGCAGTGAGGTGTGTAAAGGACCAGCTGATTTTGATGAGCTGCATCTGTTTCACGCTGTGTGTGTTGCTGGAGGATGAGTTGTGCTGCATTTTCTGTTTCTGATTATTAGTGTAGAGTCCAAATTAAATCCAGAGCAGTCTCCACTGTGCAGCCAACAGCCTGTGTGTAACAGTGCCTCCCTCTAGTGTCTCTGCAGCTGCTTGGTTCTTCCTGGATTTCACATAAATACTTTCTGCTGTACAGTTGGAAAGGTTTTTTCCTGCTGTTTCTTCATGCATCTCTTCTCTTTTTCTGGGCCTCCCTAGTACAATGACCCTGAATAGGAAATGCAGTTGGATAAACTGTTTATATTTTGTCCATACAACTCTAAAACACAGTGACCTTCTGGGTGTTCAATGTCACCTGTGTGGGTCTGCTCTGGACCCACAGTAGCACTGTTATCACTCCTAGAACACACATATTTATACAGGTATAACTATATTACAATTTATATAGGTATAATACATTTTGTTTCCATTTAAAAAGAAATTATTGCAAAGGCCTGCACTAATGAGAAGGGATATTCCCAGTTACCTGCCTGGTGTGAACAGAGACAATGCACTATCAGAGGAGTCTTGTTTTTGATTAGGAAGAAGCAGATATCTCCATTTGTGGGGCCAGGGACAAAGCCTGGTGTTGAGTGGAAGGTGCCAGGAGCCAAGCCCTGGGATGGGAGTCAGAGTGGCCCAGGGACAGCACCTGCAGTGCTTGCTTGGTGCTCTGGAGCCTTTTGGGAATCAAAAGCTGATATAAGTGGTTTCATACTCTGAAGCACAGCACAGGAATGTGAGAATGAACGTTTAACTCTGCACCTCCAACAGGTTCTCACGGAACAGAGTTCGTTTCCTGGAGAACCAGAGGATACAGCGTGAGCAGGAGGAGGTAATTAAGGATGAGCTGCTGAGTGCAGGACTGCAAACATTCCTTTTGCTCTTCCTTGTGAGAAATACACTCATGATGCATGCAGAATTTTATTCTCTAGTTGAGAGGTACAGGAGACAACAGACTGACACCACTCTTACTGATTTTTCTAGTCTCACTTGCAGAATTTTATGTAAATTTATGTAACTAAAGTAGCAATGTCAAATGTAAGAGGGAAGTGTGGGCATGAAAAATGAGAGACAGATCTATTCAAATGCTGGTTTATTGCCTCTCCAGCTAAGCATAATTATCTGCCATGCAAAAAATGAGAAACCATAGGTTCTTTTCATTTGTTTCTTGTTAATGAGGTAGAGACTGAAATACTGCTGCACTTGGAAAATTCATTTCTATTGACTTCTTTTCCTGAGTCAAAGCTTTCACTGAATTGTGAATAATGGCTTATAGCAAATCTTTAATGACTGTGCTTTATTGATTGATAATTATGGTTGTTAATCATATTGCCCAAAGTAGTTTTGCACATTTTTCACCTCCTTCTCAGCCATAATTGTGCAGTCATCTAGGACTGGACATGAAAATGCATTGTGAATGCTGAAATATTGCTGACAGTTATTAAAAAAAGGTGGAAGATGGTTTTGTTTTCCTTGAAAAGCCACTATTACTACATTCTGGTTCTGTAGGTGGATGGTTTTGCTTGATGGATGCACTGTTGGGTTAATTAATAATCCAGATGGTGCAGTCTGTGCATTTTTATGTTATTAAGGAGACTCAGAGTTTAAAATGCATCTTCTTTTATTTATTTATTTTTACTCTGGTGTTACCAAACCTGTATGATTCAAGCATGTGGTTTTATTAAACCTTTGCCTGGCTATGTTTTTAATTCCAACACACTGACAGGAGAAAGGAAGGGAACTCTTTTCTATATCCTAGAAAACATTACTGTGGTTTTGATTTTTTTTTTTCCTATCCAAAATAGTACTGGAAAAAATCAATCTCCTAAGTACATATCAAATCTCCTAAACACAAGTAAGTACCATGAAAGAAATTGTACAGGATCAATCAGAAGATAAATATCAAACCTGTCTCTAAACAAGATCAGAATGGCTTTTTAGAATTGAGTCCTTTCTGTTTTCTACTTCAGAACTGGTTTTCTTTATTTTTTGAAATTGATCTTTCTGAAATGCATATTTTCTTTCATTAGCTGCATTTCACACACAGAGTGTCCTGATCTTCTCTTGTACTTACCAATTTTTAATACTAAGATTTTAAAAGTTTTGCAAAAACAGCAATTCGTTTGAAACTATGCAAATTCCTTTAAAAAAATCAAAAGAAAACACTGGGAAAAACCCCAAGTAACTTATTCTTTTTCAAATGTTAAGCTGTACAGGAAACAGCCATCTGCTCCCTCGAGTGATCTCCTTGGCCTCTCCATAGATTCTCCATCTCCTGTGTGTGCAGCAGTGCAAAGTCACCCTGCAGTGTCTCCTTTGGGAAGTAAGTGGTGATTGCCCCTTTCCCTTCCCCTCTGATTCCCTAAAACAAACCCACAAGGGCTTGCTGGAGGAGTCAAGAAGTTCCTATTAAGAAAGAAAACAAAGATATTCCTTAATTTTAAGGATGTTCCTTTAATTTTCTTGAAAGGAGAATTGAAGTTTGTTCATAGGAACAGAACTGTAAGGTATTCTGAGGTTGCCTGTAATTTTTTTTGCAAGAATCTTTTTCCCCTTTTACACAGATTTGAGTAGAACATGCTCTGTTTTCTGCTGAAGTGAGGCCTGTAAAACACTCTGTTCTGTAGACTTGGCAGGAAGAAACAGGAGATTTTCAGGAGTGTTAGAAAGACTTGGCTTTAGGTACCCTGAATTACTGTTTGCAGAAGCCCCTCCTTTACCCACTTTAGAAAGTCCATACACTAAAGCTAAAGGTGTAAATCTCCCCCGGGAATAAATCCCTAGAATTCCATTTTAATCCTTTACAAACAGTGACAAGTGTTTTAAGTGGTGTCTTCCCATGTAGAGCTCTGCTGATTATCTAAATATAAATCTCTTGGATCTAAGACTTTTCAAAATCATTAAAACTTTGCCTTTCATGTGATAAACAGCAATTCATTTCAGACTCTTTATAGGCCTTCCAAACAAAAAATTTACTCTTTTAGTGTTCAAAGTACAAGTATCTCCTTTGCATAATAATGTTTAAATAGCCATTAATTATCTCTCTGAATTTCAGATGGCCTATCTGCACACCCTGAAGATAAAACCAAGCCTCATCCATCAATTTACCCACAGCTGGATTCAGCAACTCCCACAAAAGCTCATCAATCCCTGTGAGTAGTGTCTTATGAAGGAATGGGAATGGGTAACAGATCCTTAGGGGCATTAGTGCTCTGTAATTCATCTAATGAACATAGGAAGCTCTGAGGACACAGATTTACTGCTTTTACATGTTAGTCCAGTGAAACAAGTGAGAATTGCCTCTGTGCTGGACATTGTGTGAGGGGGTTCAAAATACACTTATGCCTGCATCAGTGTTTTGTCATAAACAGACATAAAAGTACCTGACTGTCAGCAGGGAAGGGGAGAAACATGGAACATGAATGCCTGTGCTGCTCTCAGTTGTGATGCACAAAAAAATAATGGAACAATCAGAATGAATGAACAGTTTTGATAATTTCTCTCTTACATTCAATGTATTTCTCTCTCCTAGATTTGCAGCTGAAGCACAAAGCAATAGTTTAAGCAGCCCAGCTGGACACATATACAGCAATGTGAGTACTACTCATGTTCAGGGTGATATTCTTGTCTGGCAGCTGCCAAATGACAACTTCTGGATTTACCCCAACTGCAGTCCCAGTGTGATGCAAAGATCTCTTCTGAGGCCCTTCTCCACACCTCAGGGAACATTCTACTTGGTAACCAGGTCAGCTTTCCTCTTCTGCTGCCACAGCTCCTAATGTGGAAGCCTGTTTCCTTGGGTGCAGCACAATCCCAGGGGAATTTGCAGAAAGCATTTGCTCTGTTAATTGTGTTTAATTTGTTGCTATGTGAAGCAAGCTGAGATTGCCTGTTGCCATGATGTTACTCTGGTGTACTTTCTATCTCAAATAAGAGATTAAAAACAAACATGCAAAAAAACCCCAAAAACCTCAAAGCCCCCACAAAAACACAGCACACCAAAAAAAAAATCTCTTAAACCCCACCCAAGTACAGTGCAGGACAAGTGTCATGCTGCACAGAAACACCCATTACAGAAGGAATGGCAGGAATCTGAAGGGACTTTGAGGTAATGTTGTGAAGGCAGTCTGAAATAGAAAAGATGAGCTCCCAAAGCGACATGCACAGTTCTTATTTTAAACTGCAAATAAAAGCAGATGTTTGAATCTGTGTGGCAGAACAAGTCACACAGAAGTAAATTATACCCATGTACTATAGAGCACTAAATGTTGCTTTGAAGGTTGTGTGGAGAATTAAGATTAATTGGGTTGCTAACTGTTGGCCTTGGAATTTTACCTGCAGTAGTCAGAGAGTTTAAAGATAAGTCAGCAATTATGTAAGTTAGGTCAAACCAGTTCTCTAGAACTATCTGTTTATGCACTGTTCTGCTTCTTGTCCTTAGCTGGCGACTCTTTTAAGCCCAGTGCCTCTGAACCCAGTAAATCTGCAGGCTGGACAGACTGTGCCATCAAATGGACCATCACCAGCAGGTAACAAATACTGCAAATCACCTCTTTCACATTTCATTTTCTTGCTAGAACTTAGCTGTTTACATAATGGCTGTTAGTGACTAGGAACAGCAACAAACATTGACAAAGTCATATTGCTCGTGGATTCTATTACACATCTGTCTATTTTAGCATGTAAAGCAGCTGAATCCATAGCAGATAATGTGCTACTTTCAAGGAGACTAAAAACATGCAGTAATCATGCTTTCCAGCCTCTTTTAAATCTGGATGTGTCTGTCTTTATTCTTCAGCTACATCAAAGAACAAGACACAGTCACCTCATTACTATGAGATTATGGAATTTGATCCCTTGGCTCCCACTGAGTAAGTAACTTTTAAAATAAAATTTTAAAATTGTGAGGTACCAAAGGCAAAATAGCTTTTTCTTCTGAGAGGCAAAACCAGACCACTCTAGGCTGGCTTAACTGAGCAATTGCATAATTGATGTAAATGACAGTGGCTGCATTTTGTAGGTTTTCTTCCAATATTTCTGGTATAACCAATTAAGGAATAAACTGTAATGTGCTCATTAACTGGCATCTGTAAAATGGAGGAGTAATGCTGTAGCAAAATTACTAAAATCTTACCCAGTGATGCAGAAAGGTGAAGGAAATATGGTCAGGGTCCTACAGGAGAAAATTGATTGAACTTCACCATAGGTAGTTCTGGAACAAGGTAACCAAAGGAATTCCTGTTCAGAGCAATCGTGTTTTTTAAAGAATGTTTTTCTACTCCTTATAAAAAGTAATTTAGTTTAAATATAAACTACAAAAGAAAATGGATGCTGTGTCTCTCCAGAAGGTCAGAATAGTGAGACAGCAAACTAATGCAAAACCTAACAGGCAGAACTCCCTTTCTAACAGTAAATTGCAAAAAAAAAAAAAGTTGATCTATCTATACAAAACTTATTTCTAAGGAGCCAGTGTATTTTGAGGTAGGGAAATCTCAACAGTTTCTATTTTTTTTTTTTTTAATTAGTGCAGTAATTGCACAGTGGTGCACTTGCCATTTGTTTTGCAGTCCTGTTCCCAAGTTTTTTTGATCAAAAGTGACAATGTCCAGAGGTCCCTCATTAAATATACAATCAGACAATCAGAGCAGGGTTGGCTCTTTGCTGCCATGGAAACCTGGGCATCCTGCAAGGGAAGCTACACTGCAAACTTTGGGCAGGATTTCCCTGGTGCCTTGTGTCAAAATGAAGTGTGATCTAGGAGTCACCCTGCTCCTTCTCTTTCAGAGCTATTTATGAAGAAATTGATGTTGTGCTGAAGACAGAAGTTAAAAAGAACACAGACTGAAGGTGGAGGTGGAATCCTTTCTTGAACACTCTCTGGTGCTGGTCCTGTGCAGTGCTTCCTGTAACTACAAGTGAATACAGAAGAGGTTTTGCATTTTGACACAGTAATTAGTGTTGGAGCACTAAGCTGTGTGCAAGTTGAAGAGTTACTTGGCTCCACACCTCGGCAATTTGTCCTACATGTTCAGCTGTGTGTTCTCCAAGGTCACTTGCATGCTTAATTTAAAATATTTTGGGGCCTGTAAAATGTGACTTCTCAATTCATGTGTGTATGAAGTAACACCTGACATCTGGCACAACTAAACAAAAAAAAATTACATTCACAGAAACTGCAGAAAACAGTTTCCCTTTTGGCATCACTGCTATCTATGTTCATCTTCCTAGAAATTTATAAGGGAGTTTTGAGAAACAAAAATGCTTTTCTAAAATTGGCCTCTTGGTAGATGTCTGAACATGTGCAGTGTTGCTTTCCTACATCCTGAACAGAGATTTTCCTTTCTAATTTTCTTCCTAAAAACCCACAACACAGTTGGATTTTTGTCTTGGGAAGAACCTCAGGTGGGACACTAAGTGCTGTCATCCATAATTAACAGAACAGGAAAAAAAGCTGCTTGTTTCTATGCTGTTGTTGTTGCTTTTATTTACTCAGTAAATATTGCAGGGGGATCAATTGTTTCTTTCAATGTTCCTGCCCTGCAGAGATTATTCTGGTGAAGGAAATTCAATCATCTACAATGCAGATGAGCAATAGTTACACATTTATTTTAATTAAGTTGTTTAATCCTGTTAATAACTGTTTTATCTTTTAGTAAGTGCCTTATCTATTTTAATGCTGAATGTAAACTCTGCACTTTAATGGGTATAGTTCTCTGAACTTATAGCTGATACAAAATTCGAGAACTTAGTTCATGTTCATACCAGATAAGCTAATTTTTTGAGAAATAACTCCATTTTAAACATACCTTATGTTAACTGTTTAAGGGATAAGAAGTTCTCAGCTGCTTTTGCAATTTTTGTAGCATAAAATTCCAAATAAAAGCAAATGCTTACTGAGAAGTAAACGCTTATTGCTTCCAAGATTTCTGTATTTGTGTATTCCCTGAAACATAAATGTAGGTAGCACTGGGAGTACTTTAGTGTGAATCTGTGCAGTTTGCTGCAGGACCATTAGAACAACTTGCTTCTATCCAAAACAACCTTGAAGAAGTCTGGGAGTTGTGTAAGCTGAAGTGGGAAGGTGAATTGCTTTACTCTTTTTTGCAAAGTTGCAGTGGTCTGGCCAGCAGCTGGAGAAAACAGCTGAAAATAGGAACTGAGATGGATTGATTTATTGTTCCCCTACAGCTGGGTTGTATTGGCAGAACCCTCACAGTGAAGGGTAACAAATCAAGCTGGGCTGTTCAGTGTGATCCAAAATGGGTGATTGCTGACCCATGCTGACCCTCTGTGTTTAAAGCAGCACAGTGGTCAGAGATGCAAGGGAACTGGCTAATCACCAAGGCTAGAGCCTGCCTTATAGAGGGAATGTGCTCAGCATCTGTGCAAATTTGGGCTTTCAAACTCGGGGAGAACCCATGTTTTTATGGAATTGCCACTTGCTGGGGGATATTCCTTTTCTTCTAAAGAATGTGGCCAGAATAAAGCAATGGGTGGAGAACTGCCATAATCACTTCAGCTTTCAGAAGGGCAATGGACTAAAGACAACTGAGGTAAGAAATTGGGGTTTTTTTCCCCCTAGCGTGAACTCAAAGATTTGTCTTGATGTTACTTTTTTTTTTTTTCTTTCCTGAAGTATGCTGGTAAAGCTTGCTGCTATCTTCATACAGATGCATTTCACTTGTGTGGGCTCCACATGTTCTGCTGGATAAAATGCATTAGAGATGGAAGGATGAAAAATTTTCAATCTTTAATATACAAGTGAAGACCTGTATGTCATCCAGGATCTGTTTAACCAAAACAAGTAATTGGTACAATAATGCATTTTGAAGGTAGCATCCATTTATTTTCAAAAAAACAGTTTTTGAGTTACTGTATGCAAATAAAATTGAGACTTAAGTAACTGGAAGCTATTTCTTAAGTACCCATTGCCTTTTCTGAGTCCAAGCTAACCAACATCAGCTTTGTTAGATCTTCTCTGCTGGAAGGGGTAGAAAGACCTGGTCCAGCAGAAGATACTGGCTGATAGTAATTTCTGTCTGAAAATGAGCAGGTTACCTGAACTCGCTCTGCAACATGCTCCTGGTTTACAAGGCAGTGATAATGTGTTATTAGACCTACCCCAGAGATAATGACTGAAAGTCACATAAATACAGGTTTATGTGTTCTGATGGTAAACAGAGAGTCCCCCTGAGGAGCTGCTGCACTGCTGGGCAGGCTCTGGCCAGCTCAGCCTCTGGATGTGCTGATTCTGGTTTTTGGGGAGACACCTGTGCTGTTCATTCATTCAGCTGCAATTCAGAGCAGTTGTTTATCCACTGCCCTCCCCTCAAAAGCATGTCAGATACAAGCCAAGCTTGTCTCTTGTGGAGATGCCCAGAGCAGAGCCCTCATTACAGCACAGACACCTCAAATAGGGGGACACAGCACAGAAATGAGCTGGTGTTCCCAAACAGAAACCATCCCACAGATCTGATGTGCTTACACTTCAATTACTGTTCTTGTGATTACAGTTTTAGAGCAGTCTGCTCTTACCAAATGAACTACTGATTCAGTAATAACATGAGAGGGTGCATCACCTTCTGAATCATCATCTCCTCCTGTGCCAGGGAGGCTTACACAGAAATAACAGTCTAACTTTGTTTTCTTATGAGATTACCTTAATTTATTATCTGGGTTTACCTCTTTCTAAAATAACTTCACTTGCAAGTTATTTTCCGGAGCCAGCAATGAAAGTTTAGATGCTGAATCAACTGATTTTTTTCTTCTGTATTTAAATTAAAATATTAATTTACATATTGGTTTAAAATTTTGCCTTGTGGTGTTCAGATAACATCTTATAAAAAGATGGGCTGAGAAAACCCTCTCTATTTCAGGAACAGTGTGTTCCTTTTCACTGTCTGATGAAGAAATACTATCCCTAAGAAACAGGGATACATTAAGTTGGTTTCCAAGAAAAAAAAATAAAATATATATACTTTCATAACAGCATGTGCCATTGGAGGTTTAATAATATAATTTCTGCACAGTAGTCCTGTAGTTTTTTCTTCCAAGGAAAATGGCATCAAAACTGGCCCTCAGATGTAGCAGAAGTCACACTTTGTAGAGAAGGCCTGTTACTGATACCCAGGAAGTGGCAACTTCTGTCCTTCCTTTGCTTCAAAGAAGGTGTAAGAGAGGGTGATCAAATCAACTTTAGCCATTTTAGGGTCCTCTGCAAACTCTGGGTCAATGTAGAAAAAGACAGGCATGTCCACTTCCTCCTGAGGATTTAGCCTCTGTTCTTCAAAACAAAAACACTGCAAGTGGGAGGGAAAAAAATCACAATTAGACAACAGTGATGATAAATTTTATCTCTGCCAACATAAGAGAAATCTTCATGGTTTAAAGTAAACTCTCATTCCCTGTACACCTCTAAAATCCTGGGAAGGATCAATAAGATGAGCAACAAGACAGCAGTTCTGTTACTGTGGTGATATAGGAAAAAATTAAATTAGCTTTTAATGAACTGTATAAAAGTGTCAAGGGCCAGGCCAACTCACATCATTCTACCTGCCCTCAGAGTGGTACTAAATAACAGATTTTTGGAGCCACTCTGATGGGATGAGCAGCTTGGTATGAGGGCAGGCTAAGAATGCATTGATGTACTTTATCATTTAAAAAATATATATATTTTCTTAAAATGTTGGCACATAAAGAATGGTGTCCAGGATTAAAATGCAATTTATGGGGTTTTGTTTGTGTAAAGGAAAATGCAATCTTTGCTTTGTTCACACTTACTTGTATTTTATTGAAATACTGTCCTGCTTCAAAGGGGACAACGTTGTAGGTGGAGATTCCAATTATTGGTTTGTCAGTCGGATTTTTTGCTTTATAAAATGCCAGTGCAGTCTCTCCTGGTACCACCTGTGTAACATAATTCTACAGTGATTTTCTTTGCTTTTAAACCCACTGCAGCCCTCCACCCCTCAAACCAAGTTCTTTAGGCTTTATCTACAATTTTCTCTTTTGCTGTTTCAAATTGGTTATTTCACAAATATTTTTGATTACGTGCCATTCACCCATATGCAAAACTAAAAGCTTCAATACTGTTCCATGTGTTTATAACCTCACCCATTTTGCCTGTGTCTTCTATTATCCGCAGCAATTCAACAGCACACAGAGCTTTTTTAATAAGCAGATTTAGATACGGTGTGCATTTAATTTCTGAGGTTATTCTTTCAGTACTAGACTCAGAAACTATTAAGAAGCATGATTCCTTATTTTGAGAACTAATTTGAAACAGAAAAGTTAATTTGTGATTTTTTAAATATTGAAAAAAAAGTTCCCCTAGGAACTTTTATAGTTATATATCCTATAGTTATAGGAACTATAGGATACAGCAATAGGAGAAACAGTACAGGTTTAGATATACTGTTATACTTTATATATTTTTAAGTATTTATATACACTTTTGCAGTGTATGTGGTGTATATACCATGAAGTGCATACTTATAATTTCAATAACTTTTGATAGCTTAATGGGGTGGCAGACAGGCAACTACACACAGTGTCCTGCAAAAAGGACATTGCCATGTTGGAGCATGTCCAGCAGAAGGGCAGCAAAGCTGGTGGAAGTTCTAGAAAACATTTCTGGGGTTGTTGAGTCAAGAGGAGGCTCAAGGGGAACGTGACTGCGGTCTAGAACTACTGCCAGGGAGGTGGGGATCGGGCCCTTCTGCCCTGCTGGCACGAAGAGGAAACGGCGCGGGATTAGACAGGGGAGATCCCCGTGAGACACTGGAAACATTTTCTGCTGTTGGAAAGGGCTGCGCAGGGACGTGCTGGAGCCCCGTGCCCGGAGCTGCTGGAGCTCCATGCCCGCAGTGCTGGAGCCCCGTGCCCGCAGTGCTGGAGCCCCATGCCCGGAGCTGCTGGAGCCCCGTGCCCGCAGTTGCTGCAGCGGCTCGGGCCCGCTCGCAGGCCCGGTGCTCGCTGCATGCCCGGGGCTGACGGCTCCGGCCTGCCCGGCTGCGGCGGGGGAAAGGCACAGTGACTCACGTAGATCTCGCTCTGCTGCGGTTTGAAGTTCCACTGGATGCTGGCGTGCGTGTCGGCGTTGAACGTGACCCTGATGAGCCGGTCCCGCACAGGCTCCATGCGCTCGATCCGCTCCGCGCCGCCGCCCGCGGCCGTGGTCCCGCCGAGCCCCGTGGCCTGTCAGGGAAGGGCGGTGAGGGATCCGCGCCCCGTGGCCTGTCAGGGAAGGGCGGTGAGGGCTCCGCACCCGCGGCCTGTCAGGGAAGGGCGGTGAGAGCCCCGCGCCCCGTGGCCTGTCAGGGAAGGGCGGTGAGGGCTCCGCGCCCGCGGCCCCGGCGCCGCCCGCGGGCCCCCCGTACCTGGCAGTAGAGGCGGTACAGCGGCACGGCCGCGTACGACAGTCCCACCATGCCCACGGCCGCCGCCGCGATGTAGCCCACGGCAGAGCGGTTCCGGCGCCGCCACTCCTCCTCCTGCTGCCGGGTGAAGGGGTTGGAGCCCCGCACGCCGCGGGTCCCGCAGGGCCCGGGCCGGGACAAGGCCCCGAGCCGCAGCCCGCGGGCACAGCGCGCCCAGCCCCGCCCGCACAGCGCCATGGCCGCTCGCGGGGACTCCGGGGACAGGCCGCGGGCAACGGGGAGGAGCGGGGGAGGAACTGGGCGGGATGGAGGAGGAACTGTGCAGGAACGGGGCGGGAGTGGAGGACGGGCTGTAAGCGGACGAGGGCGGGCCGCGCCGCCATCGCCTCCTTGCCCGCCGCGCCCCCTCAGCGGGCGGGGAGCGCGGGGATCCCGCCGGGGGTGTCCCCGGTGTCTCGGCAGCGGCACGGCTCGGGCACAGCCTGGGTACGAGGTAATGCAGCAGCCCCAGCCCGCCCGGGCTGTGCTGGACGGGAGCGGGGTCACCGGGAGGGGTGGCGGTCCCGCGGGCACACGGCACCGGCGGGCCCGGTACCGAGGGATGTCCTGGCCCCGCAGGTACCCGGTTATCCCGGTTATCCTGCTTGTCCTGGTTATCCCTCAGGTTCCGCCAGGCTGCTCCGGGGGGTCCTTCGGAGGCCTGCAGTTTCTCCCCTTTTGTGGACATTTGACACCGGTAGTTTTGTTGCTTTGTTTCACGTTATTTTCATTTCTAGGGGGTTGGTTTTGTTCAGTCCCAGGTTCACTGCGAAGGTAGCGAGCGCAGTTAGTGAGCAGCAGTAACCTGAGCACGGAGAAGTCAGGCAGCTTCACAAACAATAGTTTTCCACGCTGCTGGTGCCATGCACTGTAATAAAGTTTGCTGTAGCAATACTTAAATTTACTGCTTTAGAGCTGTGCCTCTCTTCTGTGGTGGTTCCAGTGAGGTGGATCACACAAGGACTGGCAGCTCCTGGTGCTGCTTCATTTTCCGTGTTCAATAAGAGAATGATAAAGGTTCAGTGTAACCATACTGTGGCATTTCCACTATGTTCAGGTTACTCTTTTTTTGGTCCTTTAGTGAGCAAAACCTGAAAATGTTTATTGTAGGAACATTCGTGTTATTCCAGAGTGGATTTAACATCTTTTTCACACAAGAAATACCGACACACAGGAATTGATAATTGATATGGTTTTGTGGAGGCTGACAGTGCACCTGGGGATTCTGCTGGACCAGGGTCTGTGGTGTGACACTGGTGCCCCTTTGCCTGTGTGTTGGGAGAGTTCCTTGTCCCTCTTGCCTTGGAAATAATTCCTCTTCTGGGTTGTGGCATGTGAGGTGCACCTCACAAGGTCAGGAAGATCTGCTACTACTGATACAAACATTTTTTGCATTAATGCTTTTGTAGCAGTTTCTGAAATTATTGTAGTTCAATGTATCCAGGGCTGTGTTTCCTGTCAACCTGTTGTATGTAGTAATAAGAATAAAATGTGAATTTCTGGGAGTTTTTGCTACATTAGTGGTTTGTAAGCCCCTTTTGTGTGTTTTGACCTATTCTTTGTACTTCACATGCCAAGTTCAGAGACACTAAATACCAGAGAGTAAGTTGGAAAAACATGAGAAGACAAGACACACAAAACACCATTCCCTTTCCAAGAAACTTTCAATGGAAAAAAAAAAAAAAGAGATTGTCTTTACCTTCAGCAGTTATGTTACATCATCCTAGAACTGTAATCTGCTTTTTCTTTATTTAGAAGATTTAAGTCACAAGGAATTCAGGTTTACCCTAATTCCTACCTTAGAAATTAAGAGGAAGTTCGGATGTGAAAAGTTTCAGTATTACTACAGCAAAGTCCAAGTTGTTAACTGTTTCCAGCAGTGATTTGTATCAATTTTGTGCTGGAGTTGTTTTCTTTCAATTTGATTTCAAGTAGTCAGTAATGAGTAAGATTGTTTCCAATGTCTGAAATAAACGTGGCCATGTGAATTTCAGAAAGTGGTTTCTCTTTTTATTGTTCATCAGTTTTGATCCATTGTAGCAGCCTGCTCTTCACGTGTCAGAATTCTTCATTTTGAACTTTTATTTTAATAGTGCTTCTAAGAAGATGTCCAGTGCAGATCCCATCACAAACACAGAGAAGGAGTAAGTACTTTTTTTTCCCTAGATGCAGAAATACAATTACTGGATTATAACACAAAAATTCTTGCAGTTTCATTGGTAGGATCTTGTCTTGATGAAGCCTTAAAGGAAAGTAACTTCGATATTGAAGCTGTTTGCAGTAATGTTGTAGAAAAACTGACCCCAATACCAGTGAATTTACACATTTAGGGAGGAAATGTCGCTTAACCTTTTAAGTGAATCAGCATTTGGTTAGAACTAGTTTTGTAGAGATAAAACCCTGCATAGAGATTTCTTAATTTAATGCTTCTGAACTCTGAAAACATATTTTTATATAGTAGATCACTTTGTACATCTGGGGTACCTGCAGTAGCATGGCTGAAGGTTTTGTATTACAGTGCATTACTTTTTCAGAATACTCTGTCTCTCTACCTTTAATATTTTATATGTAGTACTTAGGAACATCATATTTTTACTAATGCCATGGGATATAAATAATTATATTAATTCTATAAAATATAATCTTAAGAGTTGGGTCAGATTCTAAATGTCAAACATGGATTCAGTCATAATTGAAAAGTGTAACTCCATACCCTTTCCAAAGTGCCAAATAACCATGCCAATGCTGTCATCAAAACCAGAATTAAAACCAGGCACAGGCAGCTCTTGCTGGACTTACCATGTTTGTTGTACTTGTGCAACAGAATCCAGCAAAGAGTATTCAGAAGAATAATAAAACAATTTAACATAGATTTAGAATTATGCCACCTCATAAATGATTGCTTTGGAAAGCAAAACCACAAAACATTAAAAAAGCTAACTTGCTTTTTACTGGGACCTGAAAAAGCCAAAATTCTGCTTGTCTGATGGAAATTCAGGGTGTGATCACAACAATACATCTTTCAGACAGCTGTGGCTTGCTAGAGTCATGTGAAAGATGAGTATTTACATGAGTATTCCTCTCTGCTGGATTCCAAAGGCAGTTTTTCACATTAGAGATGAACAGGAAAGGCACCTAAAACTGCACTTCAGCTGCAGGCTGATGGCAGACTGTCATTTTCTGTACTTTTATTTTTTATAGGAGATGGCATCAATGCTTCTAAGAATGGACCTGGTTCTATGTTAGCTGAAGTTTACCTAAACTTTAAATCATACCTTTCTTCCCTATGCAGGGGTTAGCCTCAAACCCTTCATGCTTCTCCATAATTACAATGTTGCCCAAGCATTTTCAGGCTTAACAGTTGCCCTATAATGACATATGTTTTCTTTTAATCTTTATAACCTAATCAGTAGAATGTACTTTGGATGATGAGTGGGTTTGGATGGCTCACACTGAGTGCTCATCCGTGTTATGTGATACAGCATTCCTTTGCATGTAGTCCTTAAAATGTGAATTTAAGGTTAGTGAAGCTGGAAGGCTACAGTTGCGTAATGAATTTGTATGGGATTTTTTGTAACAGGGCTTTGGTTTCTTTGTAACAGAAAAGATCTTTTGAATCGAACTTCCAAAGATTCTGCAGATCTTTTTGTCATCTGCTAAATTATCCTGTAATCTATCTCAGCTGGAAAGCACTGCAAAACTTTCCTTGGGAAAGGCAATTGTAATTGTAAATGTGGCCAGAATGGAATCGTTTTCCAGCTGTTTGGAAAAGAAGCCTACTTAACAACAAATGAAAATTTAGTCTTACTTATTCATACTAAATTTAATGGAGTTTTGAGATACAATTTTCCTAGATCTTTCTGGAAGTAAAAAGTATTTTATGTTCCTCTGAGTACGTTCTTGAAAGGCAGAAGACTGGCAAGAGAAGCAATGATGGTGTCATTCATTCAAAGCAGCACAGAGGCAGAAGCCTTGGGGGTGGGTTCAGGAAGCTGAATAAAGCAGAGTTTACTTTGAAGAAAGGGAGGAGGAGCAATTTTCTGAACAAGTGATGTATTACTTGTAATAACTCTAATAAAATGAGAGCAATAAACCTAATACTACTTTATATCTGCTTAAATTGTTCAGAAGTTTGTCATGTCTGGTTTAATAAAAATGACTTCTTACTTTTTAGCAAGGAAATTGCAGAGCCTTGAGCTGTGTGTTAATTGGGGGTTTTCTATAGCAGAAAATGTGACACTGGTTGGTCTGAGTGATGTATTTTGGCAAATGCTTCTGATATTGATACCACAAATCGAATGCCACTGGTGTTAAGAACAGAGGTCATTTTGTTGGTGAAACTCTATTAGTATTTTATCTTCTGTAACCTTGCCTAGAGCAAATCTAATTGATATGAGGCTTAAAACACCAATGGTTTTTCTGTAATGCTGGTAACACCAGCAGAGTGAGCTGACTGAGAAAAGGCAGCAAATGAGCAAATTTTCATCTCTGAATGGATGCAATCACTGTGCCTGTGGGGCTTTTCACAATTTGGGATCTGGGAATGCTGCTTTATGTTCCCATTTCCATCTCTGATCTGCTCCTTAATCTGTGGTGGGTCACTGTGTGTGCATTGCAGGCTCACAGGACTGACCACTCTCTGAACACTGTTCAGCACGTTGTCTCTCAACAAAGGTATCCTTTCCCCAGAAGGATTATCTGCTAATGAAACCACAGTCACTGCAGCTTTAATAAAGAAAAAAGGTGCTTGAGATAAGCATTTGCATTCCTGGCATAGCTGAGCCCTCCTGCTGCACCTCCAGACCTGACAGATGCCGTCTGATCACAGGGTTGCTCCTGGCTAGAGAGGATTTACCTTTCTACTTAAAGCCCTCAGTGAGCACAGGATAGTTGGCTTTCATTTCAAGCTGCAGCCTTGTTATGATCTTTGGAGAGAGGGGGAGTAGTAGGGGCACTTCTGAGGCAAGCCTGGAAGGAAATGTTCATTTACCAAGCTGGTGTTGATGCTCAGAACTTCTGTCTGCAAGAGCCAGTCTCCTATCACAGGGTCTGACCTCTGGAACAGGGGGGACACTTTTGACTTCTTCAACTAAATAATTCTCAGTGTAATGACACAAAATTGGCAGTTTCATTTCCTTGCACAGAAAAGCACGTCAGCTTCAATTTCCAGAGAAAATATATAACCCAGGTTTGGTGTTGACTTTTGACTCCTGTGTCTTGAAAGTCTAAAAACCAAATTAGATCATGGCACAAGCCAGTACTGTGATTGAGAATGAAAATAGCATAATAGTATTCATTTCATTAATGCTTTCAGTCTGCTTTGTTGGCTTTCCCTTTTGTGTGGCTGTGCATAATCCAGTCTGCTAGGAAGATTGCTTTAGAAAGGTCATGAGTTACTGCTTTTTGACCTTGTTTGCAGGGAGCATGTAAATAAATTATTAGAAGAACAGGAGGAAATAAGTTTCTTTTAATCATCACATTTGTCTTTGGCTGCTGGATCTAGCTTGCTTAATCACAGTGTAGTAAATTTTCTCCTTTGCATGTATCAGTCTGTAAAGTTGTTCTCAATGGCCATTCCAGAGAGAGAAAAAGTCAGCATTACCTCTCTAGGTGAATTAGTGCATGTGACGCAGAGGCTTTCAGAGAAGATTAAGTGGGCAGAGACGCTCGGCTGGAGCTCTGTGTTTGGGTTTTTTCGTTGGGAGCAGAAATCATCCTGCTCATAACCTTTATCTGGGTGAACTGGAAACCTTCAGTGTGTTTTGGTTGTGTTGTCCTTGTTTTTCCTGCTGTGCTGAAGGATGTCCTTGCTTTCTCCAGGGGCTGAAGATGAACCAGAGCGTTTTGATGGGCTCTCTCTCTTATACTGGTATGCTGAACCATTCGGTTCTGAGGGCATTGCTCTAGTCTGTAATTGGGCAAAATACAGGAAAGATAATTTAAAAGCTGTGGGCATTTTCAGCTTCTTTTCATCAACAGCCAGAGTTTATAATTTAGATTTTTGTGTGTCAAGTAATATGTGTTTTGTGAGCAAAGTGTGTTATTCTCCCATTGATAAACATAGGTAAATATTTTGTTTGTGCACATAAATGACTAATAATTGGTCAGGAATAGAGATCAGAAGAATATCTGGAGCTGTATGTTCTGATAAGTACTAAAAGAAATAAAAACCAAAGTTGTTGAACTTCCTTGTGTATGCTGCTAAAAAGTAATAGAAGCAGATACATTTTAATTGCCCTGCTGGAGCATCTACACAAAATGTTGCACACTTAGTCTGTTAGCATTCAGCTGGAGTGTTTAGTATTTTTTAGTGTAAGAAGTTACAGTTTTGGTGAGTTTTGGTTGTTTATTTCATCTCTTGCCTCACATCTTCTCTATGTGCCAAAACCTTGCTTACAAGTATTGCCTGACCTCAAAAAATGAGTAACAACATCTGATTATTTAATTTCCATCTTTTTCTGCACAGAACATTCAATTATTTTTTGTTACTACTGCAAACTGATTTAGGAGCCTGTTTCCTTATGTATGCAGTTAAGCATGTTTCTAATGCTCTGGGAGAAATATTTTAACATTTCATGAATATTAGAAGTGATGATATAAAATAAATGTTGGATGAGTGCTGAATCCAACGAATTGAAATTGTTAAAGCTCTGTTTTTTATTAGAACTATGGCAAGTAGTTTGACTTGCAGATCTAAGTTATATGGGGGGAAAAAAAACCCTAACACTGAAAGTCAACTGGATATGATATGTTTAATGAATTTGGGGCATTTGAAAATCTTTGTCTTTACTTTTATGTGATAATTTTAAACTGCTTAGTCTTTGGAACATAAACAGACCTGAGTACCTTGTAAAAGTTGTCTGTCCAAAGTGTCAGTTCTTTCTAATTGTAGGTGGCAGCATCACAGTTCCAGTGTTACAGAAATACCTTATTCCTCTCCACTGTGCATTATTAGTTGTGTGTTCTCTGTATCCTCTTTGTCACAATCCACTTCAGTTTCATTAAGATCTCTCTTCTGAAAGTATTGCTGGTTACTTTTGAAAATGTAGATCCTTTCCTATTGTCCTGTTCTTAGAGTTGATATCTCATGATTGTTTTATTGGGTAGTATATAAAGAGGTTCTACAATTTCTGGTGAACTCTGAACTTCAGACTTGAAGTCTGAGATTTGATCTTTCCAGATTTCACAAAAGTAAAACCTCTGTGTTGGTTTGTGCAAAGTTGAAGTGACTTTTGTTCTTGCTTTTTAATTTTAACAAAAATAAACTGCCATGAGAAAAGTGCTGAGAGGGAATGGCAGAGCAAAAACAGTAGCTGTAGTAGCAAAATGCAAGAGAAAAAAAATAGAAAAATTGCCTATTTTAAAGATCAGTGTACTGTGTTTAAGATTTCAGAGATGGAGACAAGTCAGGACAATGCATGATGAGTATGCTGTCATTCAACCTCAAACAAATTTGTGGGATAATTGCAGTGACAGTGCTGGGTAGTAATGCAAAATACTCTGCTCTTCTCATGGAGCAGGAGGTTGTCCAAAGGATATTCCTAAAGAAATATCAGGCTTGGGGATTTTTTCTTCCTTTCAGGCTGTGATTAAGTAAAAGCAGTTTGGTTGACTTTTAGCCTTACAAAGGGTACCTTGTGCTCTGACATATCAAGGCAAGGTCCTGTGCAGTCCTGTCAAACACAACAAATACACTGGGTCTCATTATTTCGTTTTAGCCTGTGAAACAAATATTTCAAAAAATACTCCAGTAAAAATTATACAGTGCTTGAAGCATAGGTTTGCTTTTTGTTTCTAAAGGTTATTAGAATTATTAGGTTTCTTCTAGTGGCCAGCCTTTCTAAAGCAAAGGGTAATTTTGCAAATACTTGGAAATATGAGGTTTTGGGAAACTGTTGCTTTTCAGTGCTAGTACTTATCCCTTGATAAAAAAAAAATCTCATCTAGTTTTCTTCTACAAAACCAAAAGAACTGCAGATGTTCTTTAGAAGCTGGATCTCTTGGCTAGTGCTAGAATTTTAAGAACCTTTGAACCTTCTGGATTTCTCTTTTCCTTGTGGCACAGCACCTTTTAATGATGTGCTCTGGCTTTTGCAGATGTACCCAGTTTCTGGCATGGAGTTCAGGCTGTGTGCTGGATTAGGTTGTGTGGAAGGATTTGGGTCACTGTGTCCTCCACTTTGATCTTCTCTCCCACCCTGCTAATGAATTCTTGTTGTTCCATTTCACTAGAACCCTCTAGAAAATACAACTCTCTATCTAATGTAGAACAATATGTAGGTCAAAGCAGAAAAAACTCAGTGGTACTTCTGCTCTTTTCTAGAAGACATCTGCTGAGTCTTCTCCAAAAATGGTGCAGTGGAAGGACAGAGGTGCTATAATTCAACTTACATTTTTTTTACACATAATTCATCTAAATGAAAATAAAACCTGGTCAAGGATAATCTGGATTTATTTGCATTCTTAATACTCTGTGTTCTCAGAGCAGTGTGCTGGTCATGAGTCTGATGAAACTGTAAATTGAGGTTTCAAAAATCTAATTTTACTTTATATTCTTTTTTAATTCTGTAGCCTGACCAACTGCCTTCAAAATATCCCTCTACCTTTAGACAATTCCAAGTGCCATTCTGGTGTTTTCACTTGGGGTGGGAAGGCACACAGAGGATCAGGCAAAAGAGTTTGAAATAAGTCCTTTTTTTACAACAGAGAAAGAAATCAATGAGTGAAGAAATCAGGAGATTTTGGAAAAGATTATGTCCATAAATAGCCACAAAATTCTATTGTAAATATCTTAGGAAATAACTTTATGTTCTGCTTTAGCTGTGCTTTTGTTCAAATATTCATCACCTGATGAAGACTGATTTTACAGAATGTTTTTCTTGCCTAAATGTTAAGGCGGACCAGCTTGTGGAATTTTGTTTATATTTAATCACAATCTTTTCATTACACAAAATGGGATTCACAGTTCTGCCTGAAATGCTTTTTGGGGAAAAGGAAGTAAATTCTGTATATTTATTGTATCATTTCAACTGATATTTGTGATGAGTAGATTGATTTTTAGCTGGGAAGATGGTGGCTCAGAGATGTCAAACAATATGAAGTTGTCAGTTGAACAGACTGGTTTGGGTTTGTATTTGAGTTGAAAACACAGTCACTGTGATTTCTGTTAACACAGTTCTACCTGTATTTCCGTTTTTAATTTAATTTAATGACATTTTTAATTTAATGCCTTTATTTTGTTCCTTAGGACCATTATGGGCCCTCATGGAATTAATCGAGCTGTTCACCGCATCTCTTTCTCTGATTGCCAGAATGGATTAGGTAACTCAGCCTGCACACTCTGTTATTCTGAATAAATTAAACCTAAAAACACCTGGTGGGCTTTGCTAACTCACACTTGGCATCAGGAAAGTTTATTTGGCTGCAAATACATTTAGCACAGTAGGTGGAGTAACTAATTTTTCACTTTTGTATTTTTGTTTATTCAGGAGTTAAAATTATTGGAGGTTATCGGGCACAAACAGCAGAAGATTATGGGATTTTCATAAAGAGAATTTTACCTGGAGGGGTTGCTGCTGTAGATAGTAAGTAATAGTAATTTTTTTTGGCAACAAACACACTGCATATAAAAAGCTGCCAAAAGCAGTCTTTATTTTACTTTGTGGGCAAGGGTAGTATGGTTTAGTCAGGATCCATGAAGTTTTGGCTTACTTTAAGATAGAGAAATGAAACTTGGACCGTTTATGGGAAAAGATTTTAATACACTCAGGTCTTGAAAATATATTCAAATCTAGATATGGCTGGTGAAGGCAACTGGGAATCTTTCAGCACTGTTGAATAAGTGTTGAGATGCTGAATCACTTTTAATTTATAAGATATAAGTGGGGTTTCCTGTATAGAACTAGTATCTTTAATTAGTTCTGATAATTTTTGTTACTATTTTGTAATAGAGATTTTCAGGAAGTTAAAAAATAGAATTTTTTCTAAAAAATATTTTAACTGACTTTATTAATGTCTAAAACATTAATATATCTACACATGGTAACTTACAATAATGTTAAGAGCAAGATTCAAATAAAAATTGGTTCCACAACTGTGAAATACAAATTCTAGTCTCAAAAATATTTATGCTGTGTATAAATAATACAAATAACTAAATGACAGTTATTGTCAGTGGTTATTCTGTTGTTAATAAAACTGATTTATATTTCTAGTCTTATCTCAATTGCCTGTCTTACTTAGCATCAAGTGCCAAGAGTCATAAAGTTGTTTAATGCATTAAGTCACATAAAAATTGAAGGGAAAATTCCTGGTTTAATAGAATATGTTCCCCATTTTCTTGTTGATTCATCAGTCACTGTTGGTTTCATTTAAAGGCCGTTTGCTCACTGGGGACCTAATTTTAGATGTCAATGGAGAAAACTTGGTTGGAGTAACAAATGAAAGGTATGTTTGTTGTGATTGCTGAATGTTTGTTAGAGCTTGGAATGTTATACATGGATTATTTTGGACATTATCAGTGACTGATTGAAAGAGCACAACTCCCCTGAGATCCTTGGAGTTCAACTTGCTGTAATTTATCCTTTAAATCTAATTCAGCCAAACTGTTGTGGAAAAGTGAATGACTTTATATGTTTCTGTAACAGCAGAATCACCTGGTTTCTTAATGACACAGACTCCAGGCTTCAGTTTAGGAAGGACATTGAGACACTTGAGCAGGTCCAGAGGGGGCAATGAGGCTGGGGAGGGGCTGGGAACACAAAATCTGTGAGGGGTCTGGAACACAAACCCTGTGAGTGCTGGAACACAAACCCTGTGAGGGGCTGGAACACAAACCTGTGAGGAGGGAGCTGAGCTTGTTCAGCCTGGAGAAAAGGAGACTCAGAGTGACTTTATCACTCCCTACAACTCCCTGAAAGGTGTTTGTAGCCTGGTGGAGTTGGTCTCTATCAGGCAGCACTGACAGAACCAGAGGACACAGTCTCAATCTGCACCAAGGGAAATACATTTTGGATATTAGGAATGAGTTTTTTATGGAAAGAGTGATAAAGTACTGGAATGATCTGCTCGGGGAGGTGCTGGAGTCACCATCCCTGGGTGTATTTAAAAAAGACTGGATGTGGCACTCAGTGCCATGGTCTAGTTGAGATGTTAGGGCTGGATTGGACTCATTGATCTTGAAGGTCTCTTCCAACCCAGTGATTCTGTGATACAGAATGTGTGTGAAAACAGCAGCAGAAGCTGTTAAAATACAACTATCTGCTCATTCAGTACTGGTGAATGGGAATGATGGCAGCAATCATGTAATGGCACAGTGAAGGGGAAAGAAAAAGCTGTAGATGGTTTCTGTAGCTGGATCTGTAGAGATCAGTGCAGCTCTCAGTGCTGGAGATGGAGACTGAAAATTCCAAGGTAAATGACTGTTTGTATTGCTTGAGGGAGATTCTGAGCCAGGCACACCAGAGCAGCATCTTCTGTTGGGATGGGATGTTAATCCTGAAGGAGCTCAGGAATGCAGAAGGGAAAGGGAAAGGGAAAGGGAAAGGGAAAGGGAAAGGGAAAGGGAAAGGGAAAGGGAAAGGGAAAGGGAAAGGGAAAGGGGATGGGAAAGGGAAAGGGGAAGGGGAAGGGAAGGGAAAGGGAAAGGGGAAGAGGATGGGGAAGGGAAAGGGAAAGGGAAGATCAGTCCCAGTTTATTTCTCCCAGCAGATGCACCACAGCCTGTCTTTTGCTCCATTCCCCACTTTGTTTTGCTGCTGCCAAGCTCTTTTCTCTGTATCTGGCCATGAAAATTGTTAACCACCTTAATTTGTCCATTTTCCTGCACTGCTCACTTCTAGCCAGCTCCCTGGTGTATTTATTTGGCCTTTTTCTGCTCCCTTCTAGAGCTGTTGACATCTTGAGAACAGCCTCAGCCTCTAATCACATGTCTCTGCTCGTTGCTAGAGATGAAGAAGCAAAGTAAGAGAAAAATTGTTTTAACCTCAAAACCAATAAAAATCCAGTGCTGTGTCTCAGGGTGGGTGGGTGTGCTTGCATATATTTTTATTTCAGATTAGTTTTAATTGCAGAATTGTACCACATGTCACATTTTTCTGTGTAGTGTTTGATACTAGTTCATTCTGAGATCACTTGCATCAATCACTTCAAGTAGCAAGCTCAGGCCAGCTTCAGTTTAAAGAGGAGGATTGTGATGTTATGTTTACAGCTAATGCCATTTAAAATTATCTGCTGTGATAGTTTTTGAAATACTTCTCACATATTAAAATAATGAAAAATGAGGACTCCATTAGAGCTACCACAAAACTATAAGATTTAAACTGGTCTTGCCTTCTGACAAAAGGCAGATTTAGTTGTTTTTTTCCCCTCAGAAGTTTCCTTTTCAGTCTCTAGCTTTGAATAGTTTAGATAAGTAGGTTAAACTGTTCACTGCAGCAGGTAGTCCAAAATATATTCATTTTAAGGACATTTATGTTACATATTGCTTTAACCTGACTGTTGAAAGTTAAGCATATAAACCAGTCTTGGCAGAGAATCATCAGCAATGTGACAATCCAGGTCTGTATCCCCTTTTGACTTAAATCTGGGGAGAAAGCAGCTGTTATGTAACTACTTTTGATTATCATTGTGAGAGTATCTGCTGTTATTTGCCTTTCCTGGGATGTTCCACTTCCAGAGTAATCTCCCATAAAGGATTTTTCTCTAAATTCCTTTAGCCTTTTGTCCGAGTTAAGCTTTCTCTTTCTGTTCCTTTATTTTTTTGTATTTGACAGACATCTAAATCACTCTGTAGCTTCTGATGTCTCCTTTTTTCAGACTGCCCAGATATATGTGAGGTCCACTCTTAATCTGCTTTTATCTAAAGCATACTGGCCTAGTTCCTGTAAACTCCTTGAATAATTAAAATCCATCAGTCCTTTAACCATTCTAGGGGGATGTGCAGTAGCCTGTGCAGTCCCTCACCAGCCACCTGTGAATTCATTTCTTGTGACTTTATATTCTGTGCTTAAAGATTATTTGATGTACATTCAGCTGTGTTTATGTGTGGACTCTGGGCCAGCATTAGTATAATAAATGTTCTTTTTTTAAAAACAATGCACCCAGCATTTTTGAGCAACCTTCAGAAGTGAAACTGGAATTACCTGGGAATTACTCTCCTTGCAATCAGTTAATTTCTTTTCTGACTAATTCTGTAATACTAATTCAGTGATGTTTTTGGTTTCCATCACTCTAGATTATTTATATCTTTTGATTCAGTTATCACTGAGGTAATCAGAGCTCAGATTATTAATTTTTTTCCCTTAAATTAGGCGGGAGTCAATATCAGATGAATCAAGTGTTTTTGTATTCTCTTCAATGCCTGTCACACAATGTGTGCATCTGTGCCAGTCTATCTCAATATGATTGGTGTCTGCAAGGAACTTCTGTTTTTGGCTTTTAATAGTTAATAAATATTTCTTCTATCCTCTTCTTTAAAGGAACCACATCTTTGTCAGTCTCTTCTGGCTTCTTGCTCAGTAAAACTGAACTAAAAGCATTCTTTAAAAACATGAGTATGCTATAGATGCATTATCTGACTCCTTCTAATATAAATAAATTGTTCTGGAACATGTTAGTACCACTGTCTCATTATCTGTTGTTGATTGTATTACAAGTTTTTAAAATTTTGCAATTCAGGGTAAAGAGAGGTAAAAATAAAACTTTTTTACCAACAGTCCATTTGTCCACAGTCTGTTGTTTTCCCATCTTTATCATGCATTACATGATTTTTTTTTGCCTTTTCTGACCATCTGACAGGGCTTTCCTCTTTCAGAGGAGGTTGAACTCCCTTCTCTGAGGAGGAGCAGCTGTTCAGTACAAGCAGTGCAGGTTTCACAGCGTCCATTCAAACTCACACCAAATCCTGACAAAGAAAATCTTTTTATTGGCACAGGAAAGAATTCCATGACCTGATGGATAAGTATGGCTCTCACAGTGACACCAGCTCTGCAGGAACTTCTCCAACACATCAGTTAGCTGGTGAGAGATCACTTCCCAGCCTGACACAATCCTGGGGGACAAAAATCAACCTTGCTGGAGTAGAAACTTGTGCTTTAAATTCCTTATTTGAAGGGAGAAAGTGACTGAAAGTCAGACAAAACACACAAGTACCTTGAGGAATTTGTGTATCACTTTCCCCAGCTCTTAAAATAAATATACTGATAGCTAATTTCAATTGTAATTAATTATTTATGTGAAAAGGTTTTGGTATTTGTAGCTGAAATGTGCCACAAAATGCTAGTAGAATTTGATTTAGAGCACTATAAATTCTAATCTTTCTGGAACTGCTGTGTAATTAAAATGCCTTTATATTGCATGGGGGATTAGTCAGTTTTGTATTTTGCACCCGATTTGAAAAAAATAATCACTTTTTATGTTTTAAAAAATTCTTTCTAGAACCCTGGGTGGCTTTCAGTTCTTAACTGTGCAGGCTGTTTCTTGGATGTCTGATTGCTTAGTTTGCTTGTTTTCTAATATGAAAATAGTCCTATTAACTTACTTACATGAGCTGAATTTTGTGCTTTTTCCCAAATGTGGCTTTTATTATTATTATTATTATTATTATTATTATTATTATTATTATTATTATTATTTCTTTTTTTTGAAGCAAAATCTGTAGACAGCCTTTCTTCTGGGTCATCTTCAAGGTCACAGAGTCCTCAGCTGCATCCAAAGGACAACATCACCAGCAGCAGCAGCAGAAATAATTCTGTCCCACCACCATCCCCAAAGCTTCCAAAGTAATCTCTAAAACTAACTGTACCTCTCTTGTGGGAGCTGCAGGAAATGCTCTGTTTGGCTGGTCAGGAAAATTTGGGTTGAACACTAAGGGTTAAAGTTTGTTTTTTTTTTTTTTTTTTCTTTTCTAGTCCTGTAGCTCATAATACCATCGACATTGCAGGCTTTCCCTTTTAATATGGCTTTTTTTTCTATTTATTTTTTGTTTGTGTGGTAGAAGAGGATTAATCAGGTTGATTTTTTTAGTGTCTCCTAATGAATTAATGTTCCTGGCTTACATTCCCATAAGCCTTGGGATATAATATCTCTGTATAGTAGAGGAATTTTTAGCCTTATAAAATAGAGTATTGATTCTTTTTGTAATTGTCAGAAGTGCCTGAGATTGCTGATTTTGTTGTAAATAGTGTAATATTTGAGCAGAAATTAAATGTCCGCTATTTCTATTTGTTACTGTAATAGATATTTGCAAAACCTGTAAGATAAGGACAAGTTATTGCTTCAATCTTTATTTCCTACTTCTGTGAAGTAATTCTATTTTCTTTCTCTTTGTATGCCTAGTGACAGTGCATTTCAGATTATCTCTGTTTGCAAAGGAACAAGCCTAGGTTTGAATATTGTAGGAGGAATTAACAGAAATGAAGGGCCTTTGGTATACATTCAAGAAATTATTCCTGGTGGTGATTGCCATAAGGTAAAGGCCTTTTTTCCCTTCCTTTCCTTCAGACACCTGTATTTTTGTCTTAATTTAGGACTTGCTTTGGTATGCTACATCTGCAGTCATATTTTAAATATAAAATGTATTTATGTTCCTGCTTGCAGAATTATCTCACTGCACTGTAAGTTACATGGTAATGAAAATTTGTTCATAAGTTCATTTGAGGTAAATGAGCATCTTATTCCTCAGTTTATGTATGAGAAGGTAAAAAACCAACTTCTGTAAGAGAGTGCATGATACAAGGTAATTCAGGAAGGATGGACACAGCTACAGACTGCACCTCTTTTTAATTTTCATGGACATTCAAAAAATCATATTTCCCTGAGACTTAATTTAGATGAATCCTTGCAGTTGGAAATGATTTTGCAGGCAAATTAGAAAAAAATATTCTGAAAGTGCAGACTAATAAAATGTATGAATCAGTGTCTATTACTGTTTTAATTTGTGACAAATGCAATATGTAAATCAGGGGGATTTGTCAGTGTAAAAAGTAAATAAATAATGTAATTAGCTGGTTCAGGTACACAGAATTGTTTATCCAAGTGTCTCCTCTGGCATCCTGAGTAATTATGGTTGTTTGGAAGTGTAGATAACCAGCCTGTGCCTCTGGCCCAGCAGGAGTGGATGAGCTCAGTTCAGGAGCAGTGAGTTTTGCCCCCAAGCAGTTGATGACTATTTGTTACTGAATTTTTATAGACTAAATTTAATCCAAAATGCAAGCTGGAAGATAAAAATGCAATGTTTTTCGAAGATAGATAAATGGTAATAATTCCCCTTTTATTTTCCTCACTGTGAACATATAATTTAAAGCCTATCACACATAATCAATAGACTGAGGCTAAGACATCAATTTTCAGTAGGCTCTAATATTAGCAATAATAGAGGTAATTTCCCAGTCCTGATTATCCTATTTGGGAAGGTGAAGCAGGAAGCATATTTTAAATGTCTGCCACGTGAGGGCACCATTGAAATGGATATCTTAGAGCATGCTGGATGAAAGCAAAATAAAAGATCTACAGCTTTATTCTTTAGCCAAAACCAAAAGAGTAGATGACCAAAAAAAAGGTAGTAAAGTACTGGCATAGGTTTGAAACAACACAGCTAAAATTGTGGCATGTGGGTGTTAAGTAGGTAAAATTATGCTGGTCTCAAGAAGGTATTTTACAATTTTTTTTCACATATATTGATTTTTTGTTTGATTTCTTAGGAGCTGAAGAGCGGAGACATGTTCTGTGTAATTTGATGTGTATTACATTAGACAAATATCATAACTAACTCTGTAGCTGTAGGTGAATTGCATGAATTTCCAGTTAAATTGTTGAGGGCTCTGTTAAAATGTGAGTAAAGAAAGCTCTATCTCAGTGAGAAATCTAGCCTAGCATGTTTAAAGTCTTATCTTAGAGTCTCTGGGACAGAAATGTGAGATGCTCTTGTGCTGGTAGAGAATTGCAATGAATTCAACAGAAGCACAAAGCTGACAATATTATTTCTGTCATGGTTTGGACTGGTGAGTTCTAACAGAACAAATTGGTTTTCTCATTAACATGGCCAGTGAGTGTCTGAAGAGTTCCATGTATTGCATGAACATTTGCTTTTGAAATACAAATTAATCCAGCTCAGTGCTGAATTAATTAGTAAAGAAACTTCCTAAAGTCAGATGGGTTGGTGCTAGAAAAATCAGTTGTTTCTTTCCTTGTTTTTTGTTTTTTTTTTAACAGAAATGTTTAGATTCTTAATACAATTTCTGAAATCTGCTTTCTCTGATGAGTTTTTATAGTGACTGCTTTAATGGTGAGGGATAATGGTTTAATCTGTTTATTTCTGAAAGATTTTCAAGCACAGACAGAATGCAGAGCTGTTCTTGATATTTCTTGTCCTAATAGAACCAGGAAAATGTATCCAAGTGCTGTGGCTGTACAGTTCTTCCTGTAGAGTTAACAATTAATATAAAGTGGGTGGGTTTGGTTTTGTATTTGTCTATTTTAGGATGGACGATTGAAGCCTGGGGATCAGCTTGTGTCCATCAACAAAGAGTCCATGATTGGAGTCTCCTATGAAGAGGCAAAAAGTATCATCAACAGAACAAAAATGAGGTATCTGTAACTGTCAAACAGCCAACCATCCAAAATGGTTTAATAGATGATGTCTGTGATCAGATTAATGTGAAATGTGGTTTTGTGAGGGATACTCATTTTTTAAAATATCCAGTCATAATATTATTTTGTAGAAAAGACTCAGGTGCACGTTTTAGACCTACAAAATTAGGATACTTTAATGTTTTAAAAAAATTACAGTATTTGTCTTTGTAATGATGGGTAACAGAACATCCTTTTGGAAAAATTGAATAAACACACACACAGTATTTGGAAATGTATAACTTTTGCAGAAGTATAATTTTATGAATAACACAAGTATACAGTATGTTGAAACTTTTAAAATTTTAATTCTAGGTTTGAAAATTTTTGGGAGATTGCTTTTATTAGGCAGAAAAACATACCCAGTCATGCAGAGAATCTGCAGCATCCTTTCAGCCTCTTCACATCTTCTGTAGCACATGGAGAGCAGCAGGCTGCAGCACTTGGTCCTCTTCCCTCTCCTAATGGGAGGCAGGTTTCAACATTCCCTCCAAATGCTGTGAGTACTTACTACTCCTCTTAGAACAAACTGAGCAAATGGTTGTTCTTCTTCTAATTGTAATTGAGTTTCCATTTTAGTAAGAAAATGACTGTCTATTTTCCTGCACAACATTGTCTTTGGAATATCAAAACTTTTGGAAAAACACATGTGAGTAAACCACACTGATGAGAGGAATTAGGTGACTTGGGGTAAGAACACAAATTACATAAGCATTAACTGTGTTCTTAGATGCCAAGTTCTCCTTTAGTGTTTCTCTGAAGTTTTGGAATTAGATATAAATAAATAGTTGTATGTTTTAGGGATAAAACACTCCCTGTTTATTACATATGTGTGATACAGTACAATCTCACACTTCTTCTGTGATGATGAGATTTTTCCTTAAAAAAAGCCCTGGAAGTATGTGGGGTTTTCCCCCTTTCTTTTGGCTAAGCAGCAATTGTTTTAATTCATACAGCTCACCATTAGTGTAAAGAAATACTGTTGACCATGAGAAAGAAGATTTTAAAACTAATATTTCAATTTTTGAAAGAACATTTTCAGTTTATCATATTTTTAAAGCTAAATAAAGTATTGCCTTAGGAGAAGGAAGAATAAAATGTTCTCAAACACAAAGTCAAAACAGATGATTCTCAAATCTTATATTTGTAGGTAAAATTCTTGCCCATTTGGGTTGCCTAGAGAGACTTTACTGTCTTAATCTGTGAAGTTTTTCAAAACCCAAAGTTTTGATGAGGCCCTGATCTGGTTTTTCCAATGCTATTCCTTCTCCCCACCATCCCTTCCAAGCCTTTCTTTTTCTCCTGGGGTTGTTTTGATGTCCCAGCCCTTTTTTCTTCCCCCAGTCTTCCTTCCTGTCCTTTTTTCATTAACGTGCATTTCTGGTTTGGCTTGTGATCTGCTTTAGAAATGGTATTTCATGACTTTTCATTTCCTCTTGTAGATGGAAACTGGAGGCAAGATGGGAGAGCAATCTCCAATTACTGCTGTGGACAGCAGTCCTGCTGATGTGTCTGCCACGGGTGAGTGCTGATTTAATTCCCTGCCACCCTTTCCCTGTTCTTTCCATAGCATTCAAACAGAACATAGTGCTTAGTGAGACTCAGTCTCTTAAAAAAAGGGAATATTACACTGTTTTTATACTCCTAAATAAAGGACTGAAATCAATGGATTTTTAGTAGCTTCTGTCAGATATGACTTAGATTGTTTCTAACAAACAACTGAAACCAAACAAAAATGAGTGATCACAACATTTTCTGTGCAGCAGTAATGATAATAGACTCAGTAGAAAGCAGATAATGAAGACTCACATATAGATCAAGATTAGGTTGCCATAGAAACTGTGCTTTCTTAATTTAATGAAATTCTGGGCACGTATGCTGCTTGCATGGCTTTTTTGCTTAAATCAGGCCAGCATATTGAAAGGATAGAAATAACATGCAGCCCTCTTAACAGTTCTTCAGTTAATAACAAATACAGTATATCATGTATATTTCTGTTTAATAGTCATGACATTCAAACAAGGACAAGAGTCACATTGATCACATCTCTAAATATCTATTTGGAAAACGACATTTAAGGAAGAACAGGGTTTGGAAATTTGGTCAGAACCAAATCTGGGCTGAACAACTCTAATTCCTCTATTTAGAAACAGTGAAAATGCAAGAGTGACACAGAATGGGAGTCCCCTTTGCCACTCTGATAGAGCTGACTCTGTTCAGTATTTCTCTGTGCAGACCTGAACTTTATTCTTTTTCTTCTGGCAGTAGCAATTAAACATAAGTTGAATTTCTGAACTTCATATCTAATATACTGAGGAAAGGAAGAACAAACACACAGGGTCTGATTCATTCCAGATGTCTCTCCACTGATGTTATTTAAATTGTACCTGCATTTATTATACCCCATATTAGATATTCAAATTGAAAATGAAACAGTTCCCATATTGCAAATCTGAGTAGTTGGTTCCCTTCCTTGAAGGATGAGCTGACCAAATGTGGGCTTTTGAAACTGGCAAAGTTTTACTATTGAAGACACCTGGAAATTATTAATCACACAGTTTTTACATATTGGCCATGAAAAACACCACAACTAGCTCAAAGGAACAAGACAAAAGTCTTATTTTTTTTAATATATTCAGAAAACAATACTCTTTTAAAATATAATTCAGTACACAGGAGCTTCTTTGTTTGAAGACACCAAGAAGGGCAGAGTCTCTGAGCACATCTGAAGAATACAGGGAGCAGAGCAGAAAGCACAAATCTTACAGCTCCAGTTTGTTCTGCTTCTTGTCATGTTTAATTTTCTCCTTATTTAACAGCACATCCTTTGTCAAACCTGCCACTTCTGTCATGCTGCCCTTTTTCAAGGATAAACTTTCAAAGATAACCTTGAAAAATTAAAGCATCTCTTAGATGAGATGCTCTTTGTTTTTTAGCACTTCATGAAAAAATCAGCATAGTTTTGAGAAGTTTTTGCACAAACTCACACACGAGGCTTTTTCATTCTGAGCTGGAGGGAAATTGAGCCAATTCCACCAAGGTTCTAGCCCACTGTCTTCAGAATTTAATATAGCATGTGAGAGGTGTTAATGTCAGAGATTTTCAAGATATTTTGGTTTATGCTTTTGGCATGTAAGGAGAATGTAAATTACGTTGAGCTTGGAAACAGATCTGCTGTGAAACTAAAAAAATTTTTAAAAAAATTCTCTGTGATTCCTTCTGTTCCTTTAGAGAGAATCTCAAACTGCAGGATCCTTTACTTGTCAAAGGCTGGTTTTGCTTTCAGTACCTTTTTAATTCATTAATGAAATGATGAATTATGTTTATAAATAAGGAATGCAAACAATTATTTATTTTTTTTCATACATCTAAAATCCAAAGTGATAGTTCAAAAACCTATGCAAACTTATTTTCCTGACTGTAAGGGTAGAAGGGGCTGATGGGTGATGGCCTAATGGATTGGAGTTCTTGGAAAAGAGTTCATTCCCAGGAAAAAAAACTGAGGAACCTGTTCAGCCTAAGCTCCCTGCACACAGCCCATGTTTGGGACATGGACCAGGTCATTCCCTCTCTTTTCCCAGTGTTTTCTGGATCACTCCCTGTGCTTTTGGCAGCTGTCACTGACACTAAGGGTGTGTCTTGGAGATCTCTCTTGGAATTCACAAGTGTGTTTCCCCTTCTGTTTCCTGACTATCTGTGTATCTCTGAGAGAAAATACCACAAGGACAAGCCATATGCTTGATGGATCACTCAAAGCTATTCCTGGTTATTTTCTGTTAATTTGCCACTTGTCACTTCTTTATGCAAAAAAAAAAAAAAAGTGGACGTGATTAATACCCATAATTTTTGTTGATTTTGTCCTTTAAAAAAAGAAGTCAGTCTAAGGATTAACATGTATTTTTGGCAAGTGGCTATTTAGCTGGCATTTATTTGATGATCAGAGCTTCAGAACAAATTTTTTAAAAGCAGTAGTTGCCACTACTTCATTATTACTTTATTTTTTTTTTATTTCTTAGTTATTGCCCCCAGCCAGAATGATGATTATGAGCCCCAAGGAAAGAACTCGAGTATTCATCTCAAAACAGAAAAGCTGGAGAGGGTAAATACTTAAAATCTGAGTTCTCTTTCCTCCCCCTTCATGATGCAGGTAAAAAAAACATCTGGACAATATTTTTAAGCTGACAAACACTAAAGAATAAATGACACACAGTGTTTTCTGTTTGGGTAGTTCTTTCATGTTGCAGGCCAATATTTCAGTTTATATATTTGGCAAATTACTGTTTTTGTTAATCTAATTACTGATTGACTCTTCTGGGAATCAGAACATCCCTCACAATTTTTAAAGCAGTTATTAAAGACAAAGGGGTTTGCTTATTACACTTATCTGTATTCAAGGTTAAATAATATATGAACATCTCTCAATTAGAAGGAAAAGTCACTGAGTGGCTCTGGAATAAAAGTGTTGTCAGTGAGAGTGTACAAGGATACAAAGGCTCTTTGAAGTGTAGCTCTTTAATTACTCCCCCATGTCCCTGCAGTCATTATCCTTTTTTCACTCCAAAATAAGTTTTTTCCTTCCAGGCACTGAATTATCTTGGGATTCAGCTCACAGATGAACAGCAGCAAGCCCTAAGGCAGCAACTTCATAAAGATTCTAAAGGAACAGTGTCTTTTGGAGGTAATAATTTGTTAATTACCATAGAAAATAATGAAAAGTAGGAATACAGAAATGATAGATAATAACCATAAATATATTTCTGTCAGTATTGGGTTGCTGCTGCAAATAAAATGGTAATTTGAGGCAAGAACCTTCTTTTACTGTATGAAAATAAGCTTGAAGTTATGAAACAGTAATGTGAATACAAATCACAAATTTATCTTATTAAAAGCAGCCTTGGGAAAGTTTTATTTTGTGCTCACAAAATCCTGATTTTTTTGTTTTGACAATAAGGAACTGTAATTTTTCAGAAATTTCCAGGGAGTGTTTTGATGGTTAAAGAGGCTTCTTGAAGTGAGTAAACTGATGGATCACTTAACAAGAAGCAAGAACATTTCAGCTATTGCACATAGAAACAGGTTTGCAGGGAGACCATCACACTTCTGCCAGCTAAACCTAATTCTGATGGGAATGAGTTGCTTCTGTTGATTATAACAATTTTGGTTGATGACACTGACAATTTAAAAATATTTTTCAGAAACTGCTAGACATGATGGTTCAGATGCTGAAACTGATAGAAATTTCACTTTATCTGAAGTCTGTGAAAAACACTAGTGTGTGGAAAATTGTATTTTCTACTTAAACATCCAAAAAGATCTTCAGCAAGAAAGATAGTGGATATTCTGTCAGATTTTATGTGGAGTAAATTGACCTTTACATTTCCACATGTTTGTCAGTGTAGCAGAATTTTTTAATTCAAAATGTATGGGCAATCCAAGTCGTGTTGATTGTGTATGAGGGACTGTTTGTATTTACAACTTTCAATTTGGTCAACATCAATTTTACCAAGCCTCTCTCAGAGGTTTAAAGGGCCTGAAAAGGAAATTATGAGCTTTGAGCCAGCAGGAAATTTTTCCTTTTTCCTGTCTCCTCTGGTCAGGTGAAGTCATTGGGAAGGGCAGGTGTGTACACCTGGTGTGCAGATTTATTTCATTTTGCACAGACACCAGCCAAATGCAGAATCTCAGGTACTTTGAAGGTGAACTTCACTTTTGCTTTCTTTCCTCCTTCACAATGTGATTTGAGGATATTTCATTCCACTATATATTTGAGCATTTTTATTCTTACCAGCTTTACCAGAATTTTCTCTTTGGAGTTATCTCTGATTTTCTTTTTTTGACTTTGGAAAGCTTAAAGGGAGTCACTGCATTTATCAGAGTGGCTGTTCATGGTGATGTTGCATCAGGGAGCTGTTACCAAACTGAACTTCAGGGCTACAACAACAAAATCTAATTTTTTTCCTAGATTTTGTTGAAGTTTCAAGGAATCTGCTGTCTGTGCAATCAAATGCAGCTCATGATGGCCACAAATCTTCAACCTTTGGGGTCAGTGAATTTGGCAGCTTACAGGACTCACAGGTAAAATATGTGCCTGGTCAATGTTTTAACAGCTGGGAGGAGATGATTGCAGATTTTATTGTATGTAAAAACTCCAAATCTTGGGCAGTTTAAAACAGCTCCACAGCATGGGGTTCTTTAGGATAACCTAGTTTCTGTGCAGCTTTTTTAAGCAGCCTAATTTGCAGAAAGCAATTAATGTAATTAAATTGTGGTTTCTTGTAAGTCTGGACAACATTGATTTACTGAGGTTTCTTAATAGAATTGGATTGTTACAACGTGTGAGTGAGAAACAATTACTGGGCCCAGTGATTTGAACTACTGCTACAGTGAAAATCATTTTATTCTAGAGGTGACTTGAAAAAAGAACATTTTTAGTATGTGAACACTAAAATATTATTTAAGTATTTTTCTGTTTATAAATATTATAAATCTTATTATAATTAATATTATTTAAAATATTAAAATAGTGATGTGTTCTTGATACTTTTAAAATGCTTTATTAATCCATTTTAAAATTAAAAGTAATTGTTCCTTTGCAAGATAAGTCAATTACAATTTTTATTAAACATTTTTAGCATTTTCAGATCTAGAAATCATCCTAAAATTAAGATTTTCTTCTCGTTTTATTAACAAGAACTTTTAATATTAGATGTTAACGATTATGGAAGACACAGTTAGGAATAAATTCCAACCTTATGTATTTGTATACACACAGTTTGTAACCTGTGATTCCTTGGAGGATGATGTGGAAAAACTTAAGAAAGAAAGAAATGAAGCTTTAAAAGAAATTAGCAAATTAAAGGTAACACTTCATTTTTATTTGCTTTAAATTATTCAAGGGATTAATTTTTTTTGGAGTAGTAATTTACTGGTTTTTTTCCATTTGATGTGCAGTTTTTCATAGAGAAATAAAATGGCAGTGCAAACAGTCCTAATCATGTTTGAAGATTGCTTGCAGTATATTTGTGGAGACAGTGAATTTTAGCTGTTACACCGAATGCTAACACATTTTTTAATCTGATCCACGGAGAAATGGGACTAAGCAGACATTTCACAGAAGTGAATTTGGAGAAATAACTGATTTGAATGGCAATTTTATTTAAAAATGTGTGATGTTAGTAACTGCAGAGTCTGAATGTGTGCTGATACTTCTGAAAGGAATCAGAACTGGAGGATAAATCAGTCTGTGTGCAAAATTAATACATATTTTCCCAGACATTACAAAATTCCCAGGTCCTAAAGCAATAAATATTATTTCTTAATGCCCCAGGTTGCTACCACATTCCCATGGTCCTGAATTTCTTTTACAACAAATCATAAGATAAGAAATTCTGTATTCAGCATACATAACTCTGGTCCTTGGACAGGAATACTGAACTTGGGATAAAGACAATTAAAAAGATTTCCTCTTGGTCCAAAAATTTTTTTTCTGTAAATTACAGAAGTGTTGGGTTGAAATGGCCAGAGATCAGTTCTCTGTTCTGTGCACAAGGATTCTTCTTCTGAGAGCTTTGTAGTGAAATGAAAGAACACAATTTGCATTGAACACAGTTTGCATTGAATACTGACCAGCAGTCCCTAAATTGCTGATGTGGAAAACTAACAGTGATCAATCTATAAGGAATTGTCTTATTTCTTACATTCTTTTATATACATCCCAGAAATGTTCAGTAAATAATTCTAAAATACTCCAGAAATTTAAACAGCATCAATTAAATCATAGGAAAGTTAGCTTTCAGTGATGGTTTTATCCCAGGTTTTATAAAAGCTGTGGAGAGAAATTAAGTATTGCTATGTGTAATTTTGAAAGAGCTAATTGCTTTAGGACCAAAACTCCCTTTCAAACTTCTTTTTTTTTTTAACAGGAAGAATTGTCTGAATCTGTGAACTTGCAGAAACAGTTAACAGAGCAGCTACAAGGTGTCAAGCAAGTACGTTGAAGTCTCTAAAAATTATAATTATTTAAAAATTTTTAATTGTTTTTTGTGGAAGGGAGAAAGGAGCATTTATTTTCCTCTTGGTGCTCATATATAGATTATCCTTTCACACTGATTCCAAGGCACTGTGGTTATGACAGAGCTTTTGGTTCAAAGTGGAGAACTGATCCTTCAGTTTTCAGAGCAGTAATCTATTTCTCTGCTATTGAACTGAGATGGAAATGCTGATACCAGCTGGATCAATGAAGAGGGATAATGATGTAGTAGAACCTTTCTAGTCCTAAGTGTTCCTGAAGAGATTTTACTGTTCTTAGGCACCAGTTGCCAAATTTACAGTCCTAACATTAACTACTTTATATGTCAGCCAGTCTTAAGTGGGAAAAAATTACCAGGGAAAAAAGTTGTAGCCAGGTTTTTCTGAGGAAAGTCTTTTTTTCTGCCTCCAAATCTATCTATAATTATGAGCCAATAAATCAAGAGTATTTGGCTTCCTTGTGTCTCTTAAAGGAAATTCCCAATTAAATGTAAGTCTCATGTCATTTATAGCCTGGGTTCAATCCAAGGAACTTTCCTGTTCCCTGTTTCTCCTGAACACCCTGTCAGCTTTTCCTTCTAATGAGCTGGCTGCTTTCCTTCCCTCCTGCACTGCTGCACCTGTACTTTGCAGGTTTCTCATGTCAGATGTAAAAATGCAAGATAAAACTTAAAAATCCCCTGTATTAAGATTACTTTTATATTTTTGCTCATAAGATTCGTTGAACACCTTAATTATAATTATGATTTTTTTATTCCTTGAGAGCTTGCTTGGAAGCTTTTTCCATTAGTACTGAGTGGTTTCCTTGTGTACACTGTGAGAAATAAATTGGGTTATCTTCTGGATGATTTATAACTGAAGATTGTTGCAGTAATGCACTTGAAGTTACCATTCCCTAATGGGTTGTTCTAGCCCAGAACACTTGTTCAGTGTATTAGTCCAGATTAAAGCTATTGCAGAGCACAGTCCCAGCACAAAGCTGCTTTTCCTTGGCCAGGGCTGCTTTAAGATGTTTGAAGTGGCAGCAGTGCCCATTTGCCACCACTCGAGGTCCTCCCACTTTTATTTTTCTCAGGTACTGTCGTGGGGTGGTGAAATTCAGCTTTGCCCTGCAAACCTCCCAGGGATAAATTCTGATTTTCTTGTAGGAATTGAAGGGGTTCCATATAAAGTAGTGAAAGAGAAAATAATAAATTACATATAATTTTATAGCACTGTGTGATTTATTTTAGGAGATATAAGAGGGCTTTTAATGGACATTTTCTTCTGTTCATACTTAGTGCATGTTCAAGTGCTTTATGTATATTATATATATATATTTCTGTTGTTTTTATATTTTTCTGTTGGCACTGAGATTCATGGTGATAATTTTTTTAAAAATAGGCTGCTTATAGTATAAATTGCCATTTAACATCTGATGTGCCTTCCTGTTTCAGCTGGTTAGTGAAAAGAGTTAATGAGTAAATTATTGAGCCTTAATGGCCTGATTAAAACTAACAAAAAAAAATTAAAAAAAAAACCAATTTAAGTTTGTGCTTAAGATCTTCTGACTGCAGTATAATTTAAACATTTTTTTAAAAATAACTGCTTTCCTCATTGAAAACTCAAAACCCTGAAAAAACAAGATTTTAAATGAGGATTTAGGTTATCAGTCATGTATTGGGGTATATTTTGTGGTATTTCTCTTCTCTACTAATTGTGAATTGCCGAGATTACAGATTAATTAAGACAAGGCTACAAATATTCTGGTTAATGAACATGCTTTGTTATTAAACAGTGCTTGACTCAGTAACTAACAGCATGAGTAAACTCTTAAGATTAGAAATGCTGCTAAACTGGCAGTGAGGTAGTAATTATTTTCTAATATTGGTAGGTGACAATTAAAATTCCTTAATTGCTCTATTTTTGCTTTGAAGTTGTGATATAGCATTATATCTTTGGGGCTTCCTTGAAATCCTGTGTAAGCTGAAGCTGGCACAAAGCACAGAAAGGCACTTTTGAGTACCTGAAGTGTTGCCAAGAGCATGAATGTGAAATCTGTGATGATGTCTTCTGTCTTCCTGGAGGAGCTGGACTGGATCCTGTGCTGCCTGAGAGTCCTGGGCTATTTCAGCCTGAATGATCCCTTCTGTGTTACAGCTTTTTTGGGGCAGTTTCTGTCAGCTGGAGCACTCAGCTAAACATGGGAAATGGGAGAGGTTGTAAAGATAAGATAGTGTTTGTGGTATCCCAGACTCCTGGACTTGGCTCATAGGGCTGAGATTTGCTACTGTGGTTATTTTCTCTCAGGGAAAAAGAGGGGCTTTGAATGGCTGCTGTTTTGGAAGCAGTATCTAATTTATTTCACCCTGCCTAAAAGAAGTATTGGGTTTATTTCATTAGTTTTTAAAATTTTAATACATAGTAAAGATATTCAAAGTTCTTTTAAAGGATGATTGAATGAAAGAATTTTTGTAGAACTAATCAAAAAGCATGATTGATTTGTAACTACAATTTTCATGGGGTTTAAAAGAATATCTTAGTTCTGGTGTTTGTGGTGGCTGGATAAAACTTGGATAAAACCTTGTGACACTCAAATTTATCCAAGGAAGAAATAGAACCTGGCTTAGGAAGAAACAGGTACCTTGAAATTGCTTTTTCAAGGATTCAGCTTCTCTCCTCCAGCTGTTAGTTCCTTCTTGGCTGTAGTGGCTTCATACCAGATCTGGACAGTGAGTCCCATGAGACATTTAAATAAATGAAATATTAGCAGCTGCAGATCCCTAGCTGTTGTGTCTTAAATCCTAGGTTGGTTTGGATTGGAGAGGGCTTTAAAGCTCATCTCATTCCACCCCTCCCATGGGCAGGGACACCCTCCACTGTCCCAGATTGCTCCAAGCCCCATCCAGCCTGCCCTTGGATGCCTTTTTCCTACATTGGAGTGGGACAGAGCTGAAGTGGGTGTTACCCATCAGTTCTCACCTGCCAGGTGAGAGAGCCCACTGTGTCCCCACACTGCCAGCTCCAGTAACTGGAGGATGGGAAAACCTGGTGGAATCATTTCCCTTTGTGCCCCCCTGCTCCAGCAAACAGCTCTGGTGTGTCAGATGATTTTACTAATTCAGTTGTAGTGTGTGTAATTGTTTCATTGCAATGTAAGAAGCCATTGTTCCTTAATTATTCCTTTAGGTCTTTCACTGTTGAAATCTGGTCATACTTAGTCTGCTATTACAGAGAAATTAATATTCAACAACTGGAGTTTTCAAAAAATAATGGAGGAGTAAAGGCAATTCTGGATTATAAGAGATTAAATCTTTATCTCAAGGAGGTCTTCTTTCAAAATGAAGACCTCCCTTTTCATAATAGCAATTTTCTCTTCACTTTTCTCATGTCAGTTTATTTAAATAATTCCTAAGTGTAGGTTTTCAAGATGCCACCCTTTTTCAAGGCCTCTGTGCTCATTTATATTAGTCAAACTTAATGTCAGAGCATCTTTTCACTTTTGTCTCCAAGATTTTTTCCCTCCTCCAGCCTGTTTCCCAAGGATGCCTTTGCTGCTGAAGGCTCCCAGCTCATCCCAGCTCGTCTTGCTGTGGACTCCTTTTGTTTCTTACAGTGGGAACAAAGTGCCCTCCCCAAAGGCAGTAATTTTGACCTCTGTTTCTGTAGATTGATAACCTAGAAGTCCCTGTGCTCCCTGAATTGTTTCTAGGAAAAAGGAGTGCCAGGAGCAGCAGGAGGGGTGCTTGCTGTGCTTTCAGGGAGTGTGAGCAGTCAAACACACAGCTGTGACACCAACATGAGCAGTGTCACACCCATGGAGCAGCCAGCTTGGCATCAGCCTGTGATTCCAGGTGCAGCTGCTCCTTATGTATTCACCTATTGCTTCCAAAGGAAAAAAGGAAATCATTCTACTTGCTGTCAAATGAAAAGTCACTAAAATGGATCTCTTAGTGCCTGTGCCCTGTATCACAAACCTGTGGATTATACAACACCAATGGCACTGTGTTCACTGATGGGGCTGCTGTTCTGCATGTGTGGGTGCTCTGCTGCTGCTCTGAGAGACCAGGGTGTCCCTGGCCACGGGCCAAACTGGTATTGTATTGTATTGCAAAGATGAGGAAGATGATGTACTGGTTATATGTACTGAGATTAGCTGATTTATGGCCTGGAACATATTGCTCATTAACACTAACAATGTAGAGTCATTAAAAGTCATATGAAGCTGAGATTGGTAGATCATTTTAGAGAAAGAACATTATCACAAACTGTGGATGATACAATTCCTCCAAAGCCATCTTCCCCTGGCCCCTGGAACTTGCTATAAAAGATAAGGTATCCTAGATACCAAGGTTGAGCCAAATTCCTTAAGAATTTGGTCGCTCTCCTAACACTTTGGAAGATAATTGGTTAGAAATTAGTCTGTGTAATTGGTCAGTTCACCTTTAGAACTTCTCACTTAGATTGGATGCTGTTCTTTGTATAAACTTTTATTGGTTGTAGTTTGAATCCTCCCTGAACCTATAAATATAAATAAATATATAAACCCTATAAATAAAAATAAACCCTATAAATATGGCTGTGTGCCCTTTGTTCTGAGAGAATCCTGCTTGACCACCCTTCCCATGAAATAAAGATTCTTGTGGAACTCATCAAGTAAGGCCTCCAGTTTTTCTCTGCTGGCTAAATGTGAGCTTTTCTGAGAGACTGCTAAATGTTAGCACTCTCTGGTCCTGGTAAATACCACCAGGGACCAAAAAGAGAAAAGCCACAACAGACTATAGGAAAACCTGACTTGAAGGATATTGATTGTACAGAATAAATGCTTCTACATTAGGGAATAATTAAATCTACATTTTCAAGTTTAACTGACCTCTCTAGACATTTCTATTATGACACCTGTTATATGTGATTTCTTCCACAAAACAGGAATATCTGGTCATCTAGGTTTTTTAGAAACAGCAGTTTCAAACCTAGCTTCTAGAATGTTATTTCCTCCACGTTGAAGAGCCATAGTGTGTTTCTCCTCTACCCACCTGTTTTCCCTCCAGTTCCATTCCCAACCAGGATATAATTACAATAATAAGATGTAATAGGCAGACCAGGAATAGAATATTCACCTAAGTATCCTTAACTGAGCAGCTTCTCCAAAAACTTCCAGCTCTGTGGATTTGTGAATTCAAATCTGCTAACTTTAATTATTCAGAAAATTGATATGAAGTGACTTTTCCTACAGATTAATTAATAGCTGAGGGAAAAGATGGTTTAGTGGTTTTGGTGCCAGTGAGCCTGCACATTTTGTGTGAGCAGTTTGTTTGTTTTATTCCTAGATGAGTGTAAACTCATCTGTTGTACAGACATTTAGTTTGGCTTTCTAATTTACTAATCTAAGTTAACTTCAATTAATATTCAGGCCTGAAACTCAATATCTTTCTTGAAAGATTTTGCAACAATTAAGGATTACATTGGCTGCATTAAAAGTTAACAGTTTCTGATTTTCTGTATGTTATTTATATATAAATTTTATCTAACACTCTTCTGTGATAATCCAGGAGATTAGGAGTATAATAGGAGCAGGAGCAAGGCAGGAAAATAGATTTTATTAAAAAACCTGATTCTAAGAAGAGTGTGGACTGAATATTTGCATTAAAAGTCCATCTGCATGATGTGTGAGCTGTGAGTAGAATGTGAATTCAGGCAATAATAATGTAATGAAGTAACATCTCATTAAGGTACTTTTTTGGTATGGAAGCAGTGGGACAGATCAACAGCATCTGGTGCATTTCAAGAAAACCTTTCATTCAAGTAGGTTTTCAGTAATTATAGAACTTGTTATTTAAATTATTAGGAAAATTATTTCTCTATACATCCCTGTTTTTCATTTGCACATCATATGTTAAAAATCAGCAATTAAGCCTTCCATGAACACTCACAGGTAGCCCTGCTGCCAACTGCAGTACTTGTGAGCTAAATCTGCTCTTTTTTAGTAGCTGGAGTTGTAACTTTTCCACTGAATTGTATAATCTGCAGGAAGCCAAGGCAGCTGTGGAGGAGACAAGAGCCCTGAGAAGCAGAATTCACCTTGCAGAGGCTGCACAAAGGCAGGCCCGGGGGATGGAGATGGACTATGAAGAAGTGATTCGCCTCTTAGAGGCTGAAATTGGAGAGCTGAAGGCTCAGCTTGCTGAGCATTCTGGCCAAAATAAAGTAAGCAAAGCCTGTCAGAGTTACCATGGTTTCCTTGCTGTTGTCATGTATCTTGTTTTCATTTTCTTTTCATCTGCTTTTCCAAAGTAGGTCAGTGTTTGTCTTGTATTATTCAATAACTGGGATGATGTGTAGTGTACGAGGCTTCCTTTATCCAGACATCTTTGGGCTGCACAAACAGGAGCTCCCAGCATATGTGGCTCATAGGTCAGGATGGCACATCTCAAGCATTAAGCATGGAATAGTTTCTGGGCTGCAGATATATTGTCTTTAAAAACTACACCTTGCATATATTTGTATGCTCTTGTACTCCTGTGAAAAAGGCCTTCAGGCTTGTTTCTGCTAGACAAATAACAACCATGTAAATCCAGTCCTGTTCTAAAGTAAATTTAGATTTAATCAAGGTAAGCATTTAAATGCTACTAATCCTGCCAAAAAAAAAAATTAATTGAGCCTTATATTTTAAATCTACTTCATCTTCAGTGAGGCAGTTCAGAACAGGCTAAGAAATAAAATATTTGAGGCACTTCAAAATTTTTTCTCTATAACTCCTGACCTGAGCATGTGTTGACCTGACAAGTGCAAGCAGGTTGGCATTTGTGAGGTTACCTTGTTTTTCTCATGAAAAATGGATGTGCATATGACCTGGTGAAGAAAACCCACTGAAATGTTGCCTTATTTCATCCTGAGAATTAATTTAATATTTCAAGACATTAGAAGATAAAGTCAAGGTCTGTGGTTAAAAAGCTTGCAGAAAACATCTTAGCAAGTCCCTGTGGTTCCCAGGAGGAATTCCTCTCATCTGATTGTGAGTGATGAGGTGAATCACACCCTGGATGTTCTTTCTGAACATCTGGGTGTGATGCCCCATCTTTTATGTCAGGTGTTCTTGCAGCACTGTTTGTTTTCTAGGACTTTTATAAATAGCCAAATTTTAAGAAATTCACTGGGTGTGGGTTACTTTCCTGGTGGTTTGTTACAGAGATTCTAGCTTGAGTTCCTGAAATTCTGACTTAGTACTACAATACCTGTGTGGAGATTGGAATCTCTGCATTTCTTCCCCAAAAGCAGCAGTATCCAGCAGGTACCAACTCTGTACCACAGCCTTTTGTCCCATCCTGCTGTAAAAGGGGAGGCAGTTACAGGCACCAAGTTTCAGGCAGGGTCACACCTGTTTGGTTTTACTTTTCTTTTAATGCCCAAGTAAATCTAAAACACACCCACTAAACAGAATATAACATATCTTCAGGCATAAATAAAAATCAGATTGGTTCCTCTTGCTTTTTGAGTGTGAAAGAGTGAGGTCTCTCACCAGCTCTTTCTCCACAGTGGACAGTGAAGTTACCAACAGGAGGTGTTTGAATAAACAGACTCTTTGACATTCAGGGTGATGGTTTTACTGCTTTGTACAGTGTATACAAACAAATTATTTGCTTGCAGTGAAGTTAACAAGACCTTGTGCTCAGTAGAGAGCTGGGCTAAACAGACATGCCCAGGTACATGTGAGGACTTCACTCGTGCTCCTGTCACAGGAGCAGTGCCAGGGGCTGTGATGAACCCCAGGGCTCACATCTCCTACTCTGAAGGAGGCAGGGATGCATGACACTGATCAATAGGTTATACAAGTGCATGCAGAGACGTCCTAGGGGGCAATTTCCTCCAAGATGTGCCGTAATTACTGTGCTGGCCAAAGGACGTGTGGATGCAAACTTGGGGACTGAGTTTGTTCTGGCTGTTTATGGCACCCTGATGAGAGAGACTGTCATCATCAGGTTGGTGTTTTTGATCCATTCATCAGTCAGTTCAAGCTCTCTTAATTTTCAGCCCTATCCCTGTTGTTCTCTTCCAATGTGAATTTACCTTTCTTTTGCCAAAATCTGTTGCAGTTTGGAGCTGATTTGCCAGCTGCTCAGGAATTCCAGTTACGTGTTTCACAGAAATTTAGAAAAGAGTGTGTTAAACATTCCAAACACTCTGTTCAAACCATCTCTCTGTGTGATCCATGGGAGGAAAATTATTAGACTAAAAGCCTTAAAATACCTTTCCCAGGAGAGCATTCAAGAATTGAGAAAGAGGGTCACAGTGCTCGACTGCCAGCTGCGGAAATCAGAGTCGGCCAGGAAGACCTTTGAGGTGGCCACTGAAAAATTGCTGCAATTTGTAGAGGTAACTTCACCTTATTTTCTTTTTTTCCTAACAATAATTTATTTGGAAAAGGTTTGTGTTGATGTTTGTGAGGAATGAGCATAGTGAAATGGCTATGAACTAGTTTGCAGAGATCCTTTAATTCCTGGAAATATAGATGATGTGTAAGTGTACTGATCCACCCAGAGATTTACATAATCTTTGGGTTTTGCTACACTGGACATATTTAAATGATCAAATAATTTTTTCCACCTAAATAACATCAATTTCTGTGAAACTCCTCAGAAGAAAAAGGCAGTATTTTATAATATGATAATTTCTGGCATGTTATGAAACAACAACAAAAAAAGTGATGTTGTTATATTTACTTTGTTTAAAGGGGTTATAATATTGTGGTTTTTACTTTTGCATTTCTGTCTGGGAGACACTAAACTCTAACTGCAAATCAAATCCCCCACCCCCAAACAGAACATCAAACTAGAAGCTATTAACTTTTTGACTGTGATTTATAAACTGTTAACTTCTTGACTATGACCAACAGGTTGTGCATGAAATACTTTCAGATAACTCTGCTTCCTCAACAGTTTTAAGGTAATGAAATGGCAATATTAATAGTGAAAAACTCTACTATTGTTTCCAAGTCTCAAAAAAGTACCTTGCGGCTATTTTTTGTCCATACTTTTGCTTTATGTTCTGAGTGTCATTTTATTGAAGGAGAGGGAATGGCATGAATTATAAATTAGGCTTTCAGGATACAGCTTCATTAAAAACCTCTGAATTAAATTAAAACAGTTAGTAATTACATAGCTATGATTGTCTGGATGTTTCCATAAAGTAATTATAATGTACTAAGGATTAGTTAAAATGCAAGGAACCTTAACAGTGGGTTATATGTTTTTAATATTTTTTTTAGATTCTCCTAGGTGATTTTGCATCACAATGAATCCAGTAGCATATAAATAAATTGATAAAATGTGTATCCATTTACATTTTATTAGTTTTCTTGTTTAAAAAGCTGCTGGGAGTATTCAGGAAGATTTAAGCAGCCTTTGGTCCTTCAGAAGATTGGCATGATTGTGCCTATATATCTCAGATAGCATTCCATTAATATTTATGTAACAGTAAAATTGTTCAGTCTCTTTCCTGCAGTTTTTTTTTTTTTCAATACAGCTCTCAAGGAAATTAAATTTATTTAAGTGAAGTGAACTGGAACTTTATTTCAAAAAACCTGTACAGGCTCAGACCAACTAGGATATCATAGATAATCAGTGAGATGCAGTTCCCATTGTCACTGCACACAACAGTGATGTCTGTTTTAGTAAGTTCATCAAATTTATTTTAGTGAAAGGATTAATTATCAAATACTAAGCCAAGGTGACAAACTGACTCACTAACAGAGAAGATAAGAGTTGGGTCCATCAAGCAGTGTCCCTTCTTAAATGCTGGAATGAAAATCCCATTCAAGTTCCTTTCCTGACCCCCACTGAGCCCTTGACACTGCATTTGGAGTGAATGTTATTTGAACTGAGCTTTCCAAATAACTTCATTGTTCAGGATTGCTGCTGGGGCAAACTCACTGATTTGGGAGCACGAACCCTTTTTGTTCATACAGTGAGAACAAACCACTTTAGAAAAACAAGTTTACCTTATTAAAAGGAGCACTTTCATTTATCATCTTACAAATAAACACTTTATTTTTTTTTATTATCTTAGTGACAGGAGATCTTTGTCCACTAAAGCACTTCTGGCTCGGCTGGGAAGGGTCGGACCCACTGTCACAGCAGCTCTTGCAGCAGAAGCCAGGGACCTTGCCAAGTCTGTCCGTGCCATTTTGGAAGTAGATTGTGAGTGAGTGTGTCCATCTCTGTGTGCTTTCAAATCTGCTATCAGTTCTTCAGCCAAGAAGATGGATAATTTCATTTAAAATTGGATGTGAGCTGGCAGAATAAATCATTCCTAGCACAGAAGGACAGAGCAGGTTCAGTGTCAGCTCAGGATGCATCTTCATCAAACTATAAATAGAATATAGAGGACATTTCTTCACAGCAAAACTTAAAGCACAAAATTAATGCCCAAGTGAGGAATGTGAAGATTACCAGAATCATGTAAAACTAGCAGAATTTAGCTACTTTAATAGTTTTTCATACTAGAATATTTGCAAAATGTTCTTCTACTGGATTTACATGAGCATGTAGCAAAGTGTTTTAATGAAGATGTTGTTGCTGTAGGGAGTGAGTGTAGGCAGCAGCTCCATTTGGAGATATCTGTGTATGTCCTCTGGTCATGAACAGAAATCTGTTCCCATTGCTGAAAATGAGGGTAGTTCATGAGAGTGACTGTTATAAACTGCATCAGTTGAACATCTAAGAAACAGCTTTGAATTATCATATAATTCCTGGTTCAGATCATTGAAATGATTGTGTATTTTGATGGTATTTGCCTATAGTTGAGCAGGCATGTCAGTTCTAATCCAGCTTAAATGCATTCATTTACAAAAATTTACAAAAATGGAACAAATGGATGTCACAGGAGGTTTTGGAAAGGTGGTTAATTATGATTGTCCATAAAATATTTGAATAGCTTTGATTGTTTAGGAATTAATTGAGAAAGAGACTGAAAAAATAATTGCTGAGAAAATAAGATGTGAAAAATAGCTTTTTGACATTATTTATGAAGCATTTGTTTATTACTCACTCTGTGGCAAAGAAAGCAAAATAAGAAGATAAAATTTGTTCAAAAGTGTTCAGAATATTAGAGTTACTGATGGAGTGAAAAGAACAACAGTGACCAGGAGAGGAGATAATTGGTTTTCCTCCAGTGACAATCATAGTTCTGTCACACTGAATTGGTTTTATTACACTGCACAGGAAATTGTGTGAAGAAAACCTTTTGGTTCTAAATGCAGCTAAATTCTAACATGTGGTCATGTCAAACACAACAGGTAAAATACATGTTAGAAAGCTCTGGAGCCACAGCAGGGATCCATTTTATGAACCTGAGAATTAAAAATAAGTCTGCAGAGCAGGATTTAAAGATTGGACGTCATCTTTCTGAGTTCATTCTGGTTTGGAGAGCATTACAGATAGATTTGGGCTCTGACAAGCTTGGGTATGAGATTAAAGCTTTAAACCTCACTGGCTCTTCTCTCCCTCCAAAAAAAAAAAGCAGTGTAAGGCAAAGGAGCTATGGAATAGCATTCTGTCTGCAGTGTTCTCTGCCAGCTCCTCACTGAGTGTTTTCCATGTGATCTGAAGTTTTCTTGCAGATGGGCTGTCATGGAAAGGGGGCTCTTGTGTCTGTGGCATTTCATAAATATCATCCATCAAAGAGAAAAGTGTAATGGAGACTACAGTGCAGACTGAAGGGTTTCCTTCTTCCAGAAAGGTGTCCACAACATAATAATTTGTTGTTGAATTCTTAGAGAGAGAAGTGGAGTTAATATTTTTGAGGTTGCTAAGTGGATCAGAATGTCTGGCTGGGCAACCTTTGTGATACATTTTGCCTTCTAAATAGAACTTCTCTTTCATTATTTGCTTCATCCTTGTAAATATGAAGTGAAGGAGCCCCAGCCAAAATTCATCTTTGATTCATTTGCAATACATGTGAAACAAAGTCTGGGTGCCAAGAAAAGGTTGTAGAGTGGCTTTTGCAACAGAAAACTGCTTTCTTTGTAAAAAATCTTCCTTGACAACCAGGTCAAAATGACATATTTATGAGTTATCCACACAAACTATCCCCTTCCTCTGTAATAGCCTGACATTTTGCCTAAGGGAAGAGGCTTGAAGAAGTTCAGTGTATTCCTGAAAATCTTCAAGTACATATTCCTTGTGATTCTGCTGCAGATCAGCTTTCAGCTCTGCAGGCTGAGTGACAGCTCTGTGAAGGCACTTTGGTGATTCTTCAAGTGAAGACTGAAAAAAAAACCAGCTCGTTTTCCAGGGTTTACTACTTCAGGATCCAAAATGCAAATAATGAAGAAATAAACAGAATTATCATTCTCATCCCTTGCAAGAACCATTCTGCATCTTGTTTAAAGACTGTGAGCTATTTGTTGAAACCAAGCCTTGGGAGGGCATTGTGCTTTACAGAATGTGAGCATCTCCTGAGCCCTTGAAATTGCTTTCATCACACAGAGGGTAATAATGCCTCAGTGAAGAACTGCAGCATTTAAAAGTAGTTGCTGTTTGCACTTAGTAGTCCATATGGTGCAAATCATGCTAAAAAGAATAGAGATAGCATTTTCTTATTTTCTATGACAAATTTAGAAAAGGAATACTCTGGGTACTGGTAATGACCAAAATCTGATTAACCCTGGAACATTCTCATCTCCTCATCAAAGAGCAGGCAATCAGCATTTTGAAATAGGCACTCAGTATAACACAGCTTTCAAGTATTTTGGCTGCTGATTTCCTCCCTCTGCCTCTGAAACTTCTGTCCAAAAATACAGTCTTGCTGTAGTTGAAACAATCCCAACCATCCACATCCAGGAAGTGCTCTGAAGCCAGGTTCTCAACTCAAGCAGTGAATTTTGAGCTATTTTATCTCATCACATGCTTTTAATTTGCTCTCAGCCTGGGATCTGACACAAGGCAATCATGATGAAGTTCACTCAAATGATCTCCAGATCAATTCAGATTCCAAAACTCCTACTTAATTTACTCATATTGATCTTGTCAGTCACTATACATTTGATTTTGAAGATTCTACAGGCAGAAGTTTAGTTTTCTGGAATTTATATTCCTTTTCCTTGAATGCTGACTAGATAAAAGAAGATAATACAAACTGCTGCTGCTCAGCATCCCTTAGTGCTTGTTCTCCTGATGGTTAAATTACTTTTGATTTTTGGGCAATGCCTTACATCTTTGGCATTAAAAGCTGAAATATTGGATCTATCCCTTTCTTCAGTTTAGGGATTTTTCAGCTATATTGTGCTGAAATGCCAAAACCATTCTGCAGTCAGGAAAGTGTCAGTTATCCCTTCCCATCCTTTTGACAGTGTGGGTGGAACTAAGCTCTAAAGTTGAGTAGCAAGGCTTCACAAATAATTCTGCTATTTTGAAAAGAGACAATATTATTAATTCATATTTCTTTTGTTTGTTGCAGACTTGGTGTGTTCATTTATTACAACAAAATAAATACTATTTATTTGTACATTTATTATACATTATTTATTTACACATTTTTTGTTATTTTGTTCCTGAATCTCACATTTTTTGAGCACAGCAGTGCTGTAAGTTTGTGCAGGTAATTAATTGGCTGTAGTTTATCAGCCAGAACATGGGTTGTTCCCCCTCCACTTTTTACCTTATCTGTACATCAAAATCCAGCTGTAACAAAAAGAAAAACAAAAAAAAAAGTGAGGGTGCTAAGCTGTAGCATCATCACTGATGAAATATTAAAATTTAAGTGCTTATCTGTACTTAAAAGCAGTGCCTATAATCTAACAGAAATAAGTTATGCCAGTGCAGCCAAATCAAGGCTAATAAAAAAATAACAAAAAAAAACAATAAAGAATAAGCAAAAAACCAAAAAATACCTAAGACCAAAAAACCCTTTTGCTGTTTCACCTTTGGCTGTGGTTTATTGTTTTGTTTGGTGTTAGTGTTAGTGCTGGGTGTGAGTACAAGTGCTGCCTGACAAGCCATAAAAACATTTCCTAAACCCTGTTTCTCTGGCCAGGATTGCCTTGGGTTTACAAGAAATACTTCAAAGGAGATGAGAGAGGAATTTTTCGGTGCATAATATAATTAAAATGTATCACTTCTGTGAACACAAGACATAAAAATGCCTTGCAAATGGGAAGCAGAACCAATGTCTGCATGCAATGTAAATCACACAAAAGCTTAGAAAAGTAGCACTCAGTGCTTTGCCACCAAGGCAGAAAAGATTGAGCTGGGAGGGACCTCCAGCAATTAGGCCATGCATCCATGTGCTTCCAGCATCACAAATTATTGTCATTAGCTCAACCAAACAGGAATTTGTCTAGCATATCTCAGTGCCTCTGTGGGCCAACTATTGCTATCCTTAATTATCTTTGCCTCTAGAAACCTTTTCCTTTGGCCTAAATCCTCCTTGCTGTGGTTCAAGCCTGGTTCTGCTTGTCTTGACCCCTGTGGTTGTTAAGGACACCCCACTACTTCCTTTTAGTGGCAGTTTTTAACATATTTGTGGCAGTTTTTAACATATTTGAAGACCATGTAGCATCTCCACCCTGTTTGCTGTTTCCCCAAATAATGACACCAGTTTGCTGAATTTTTCTCTACAGCACATCTCTCCTGGCCCCTTCCTTAACTTTGTCTTTTTCTTGACTTCTCTCCAATTCATCAAGGTTGTATTGAGTTCTGTATTTGAGAGCTTCCTGCAGGAGACAAAAATGGAAAAAGCTTTTTTGCTTGTGGTGTTTCCTTTCCCCAGTAGCTCCATGCTCCTGGTTCCTGTCGAGTTTGGGCTTTCTTCTGCTCCCAGAACCAAAGGCATGTGGCTGTGCCACTTCCCTCTGGGCAGCTGATTGCTCACACCTTGAACACAACACTTTGTCTTTATTCCAATGCACCCCCTTTACTTCAGACATTTGATCCAGCTAGTCAAGCCCTTACAAAACTCTAATCTTGTTTTTCAACGGCATTTCAAAGAAAGGTGTCCTCTTACTGATGGGTTTTAAATCCTGAATTATCCCCAAACTCCCCTTCCTTAGACTAAAGCCATGTTTTGTTGAGTGTGAGTGAGGAATGCCATTGTTTTCACCTAACTGGCCCTACTTGGGGGTATTGTTACAGGGCTCATTTAATTTGGTGTCCAAGAATCTGAACATTACAGTAATTATGGACAAGCAGAGCAGCCAGATAAAAGCTGACACTAATAAGGACAAAATAATTTTAGACCCTGACCAAATCAGAAAATACATTTAAATATCAGTTATGAATAAGTTGCATGCTGATTTATTGGTGATTGAATCTGCATGTTAATCCCCATGTTTCACAGCAAGGGAAAACACAATTCAGTGTCTAAAGCTTGTATTTCAAGACAGTTCTTTAATGTGACCTAGATTTCAGAACTCTGTTGTTGCTGCTAGAAAAGCAAATTATTCTCTCTCCATTCACTTACCTTTAATGAGAAAAGATGAGTCAGCTTTTGAATAGCACTGCCTGTCCTGACTTTCAAATCAAAACATTTTAATGATGAAAAACAAGTGATATTATTATATCTTAAAATACAGATAACCTAACAAGATTAGTGCAGTCTCATTAGGATAATTTCCAGCATCTCTGAGAAAAAACTTCATTAAAAGTCTATGGACTTGTTTAGTTCAGACTGTGACCCCTTTATGAAAAAATTAGTTGACTTTGTGCCTCTTCCCATACAAGTCATATTTGTTCTTGGTAACTATGGAGACTGAAGTCAAAACTCTCCAGATTCAACAATTTTACTGGATGGTAAATACTTCCTAAACTGTCTCTCTATTAATTTCTGTTGACATAATGCTTAGAATTTTGATATTTTAATCCTTCATTATAGCATGGTGTTTTGACATAAGGGAGGAAACAAACTTTGAAATTCTGTGGCACGGAAATGCAAATTGTTCCCAAGTCAGAGAAAATACACAGGGGAGGCAGGAATTGGTCTCAGCCCCAGCTCAGTGTCTGGAAGCCAGAAAATACCCTGGTGAGACAGGAATTTATCCTTGAGGGCTCATCCCAGATCCAAGTGTGACATCCTGCTTTTTTGGCTGGCAGAGGCAGCTCAGCTGCAGCTGGCTGTGGGGAGAGGTGAATACCCCAGTGTCCCCTGTGTCACCATTTCAGGTGCCCAGCACCACAGTGACCGTGGCAGGGAGCTGATCCACAGCTCTGTGTGTGCTTTTGGCAGGCAGTGCTCAGTTCATTTTCTCTGAGCATCCTGAGAGATCTGGATTGATGCTGACAAGGGGAAGGGGGATGAGCAGCATTCCCTTTGTTGGGAATCAATGTGTGCTGAAGCTGTCAGGGCTCATCTTGTCTCAGAGGGCTCGTAGGCTTTGCTGTCAGCTCCTGCAGTTGTCACATTTTTTCACTTCTCCTCAGTAGGTAGGAGTGAGAAGCTGAGGGCCAGCAGAGTTCCTCAGACATACAGAACACAAGTGTGTTCATTTAAATGGGAAGGAGTACAAGGAAAGTTGATTGCCAAGAATGAGAGAGGAAACTTTTTTAAAAGTGTGTTTTAAAAAGAATTTGCTAGAGGAAAACATGGTGCTTGTAAAGAGACCTAAAGGAGGTACAGAATGTATGTGTGGCTCACATAGATGTGTCAGCTCGTGGCATGAGGCATATGGATCATTAACTGGGAGATAAGGAAGGAGATTTTTGCCTTGCTTTAGTGATTGCTGTGGGTATTGTGTTTGATGACAGAGATTTTCCTTTCCTTTACACTTCAGGTGAAGTTCAGTATGCTAAATGGAGGCACTTTGTGATTTTTTTTTCTCCCTTCGGATTCTATCTTAGATTTTAAGACCTTTTAACATTATTTCTAAAATATTTTAAATTATTTCTAAAACCCCTTTTTTTACCTATATATAGCTACAGGCATTTTTTTTTTTTTATCAGGCTAAAAGGATGGCTTGAGTTGATGTATTCTTACAATTCTTGCTTCAAAGGGAAAAAATATGACTTTGGTCAGTGCTTGGTGTGAGATGAGCTGAGCAGAGAGTGGTTCTGTCTCTCAATTGTAGGTGGTTCGTGCCAGCCCCTTCTGCAGTTCAATTTCATCATCAGTGCAAAAAAAGTGAGATATTACTTAGCAAGAAAGGCATATAATGTAATACTATTGCTTTTTAAATCTCAGACAATTTCTGCTCAATTCTAATTTTAGGCAGTCATTTCAATTTGTTACCAATGAATGCTTTCTAATTAAACTTGCATTTAGGATGGCATGCGTCAGTGAGCACTGGGAGCTGACAGTGATGGAAGTGGGTGGAGAACACAATGGATGTGACAAGAGAAGTTGATCCAGTAAGGAGAGGAGATGCATGAGTTCCGGAGCAGAGGAATCAGGGCAGCAAGAAAGGAGGGAAAGTGGGGAAAAAGAAATTATTTCTTGGGACATCCAGTGGGGTATTCCAGGCTATTCCTGGTTACCTGCTCCTGGTGGTGAATGCCCTGTGTGCAGAATCTTGTGTTTCTGGAATAAGAATGAGTTATTCCAGGTTCTTTTTAATCAGCTGAAAGTGGCTTGTACCAATTGAGAACAAGAATGTCCCCCAGAGAGTACTTCCATGAATTTCACTTCTTTTAGCCTACATGGCATTGGTGTAAAATTCCCCAGTGAAGGACTGTTTCTCTAATTTAACAATTAATAACATGTACCCTGTCTTCTCTTCAGCAGTTTGAGGTTCACAGGTATAAACAAAATTAATTTCAATTTAATTTATGCAGCTATTCCTCCAAAATTGCTTTGTAGCTTGCAGTGCATTCAGTCAGCAGTGGAAGCAATAATGTGTTCTGGACCCATCCCAAGTGGACAGCATCATGTTAACAGTCAATAGTGGGAAACTGAAAAGAAAAAGCCTGCAATTAATTCATAGAAATGAATATTTAAAAAAAAAATCTGGAAGGAGCTGAGAAAAATGTGATGGAGAACATGCTTTTACCATTTTTCAACCTTAGGGAGTACAACCAGCCCTGTGATCCTCGGGTGCTACATTTCTCTGTGTCACTAGCTGAGACTCACTACAGAAACCTTTAACACTGAAATAAAACAAAACATCTTTAACTTGGCAAACTAAACAGATGGGAGCCACTGGAGGACATGGAACTGGAATTATTTCTTTTTCTTTGCAGCCTTTTCTGTGAAAGAGGTGGATTTCTGCATTCTGCAGTTTTCTGATTTTTCTGTATCACCTCCACCTTATCAACAGATTCTTGAGCACAGTAAGCCAAATAATTTGGAGTGGTTGGTAATGCATCTTTTTGTATTTTCAGCCAGTAGCATTTTAGAAGCAGAGTAGGTAAAAAATGAAAAAATCAGTGTCAGATAATCAGTATGTTAAATGCATTTATTAAAGCAAATAGTAAGAGCCTGTAGATCAAATATTTGGCCAGAAGAAGCTGGTATGAAACTCCTCACATCTTTCACTATCCTTCACTTTTGAGAGTTTATGCTCTCCTGAGCTAATGCCTAAATAAATGTATTGCAGCCTTGACTGAAATGTGGCAATAGTGAGGGACAAGCACTTCATGGTACCTTCACCTCCTCAAAATGCATTTTTGTACAACTGACTATCAAATGTGTGACATGGAAAGACTTTGGAAGCTGGTTCATTGAAATAAGCATATTGAAATAAGCTGTTATTTGGGATTTTTTTTAATCCAAGTTGCTAAAGAATTACTTTTTTTTCCAAGAGGTGATTATTTTATATTGCTTTGACTAATGCTGACCTTCTGCACAGATTAAAATGAGCATCAGTTCCTCTGTCTGCTTCTCATCTTGTTAACAGTCCAAATTGCTTGGAACCTACAGTGCCTAAGAGTTTAATGAAAGTAAATAATTATTCTTTATCTGAAAATATGTACTTTGGGGTTTTTTTCTGTTGTTTTTCCAATATTCAGCTTCTGAAAAGGTACAATTTTAAAGGTAATTCTTTATCCTTAAAGACACATAGCAGGAACCTCATTGCTCAGGTGACTGCAGCTCTCACTCCTTTCTGAACAGCTTCACATTAAACAGAGTTTGTTCTAACTTTGGATTTCCTTCCTTCTAGGTAGGAGAGGAAAATGTCTGTACTGATGTCTGACCACATGTGCTGTTTGAGGTCATTCTTATTTCCTTAAATTTTAGTCAGTTGACTGGTCATTGTTCATAAATTGCAATTGCTCTTGCATTCAAACTGTTTCTAATTAACTGTACCAAGCTTTTCACAGACAAGTATTAGAATAGAAGAAAGACATTTATAACAATTTGTAATTTCAGAATTCCAAAAAAGATCTGAAAGTTGTTCATATAATCCTTCAGCATGAAACAAACTATTTAATAACTCCTTCTAAATTGTAAGAAGTAATTGTTTTAATCCAAGATTAATGAGTTTGCAACACAGATGGGTCAATATGTTATGATTAACAGGCAGTGGAAAAATACAAGCTTATCTTTCACCATGCCCTGAACGTCCAAAGTGGGACAAATTCTGTTCCTGAAGCCTGGTTTCTAGGAAAGGCTGAAGGGATACAAGCCAGTCTGCCACCCATAGCCCAAATCAGCAGAAGTTTCAGTTGCTAGTATTTCCCAGATGTCTCCACTAAAAGACTACTGAGTCCATCTTTGTTTTATTAAGTGACCAACAACAAAAGAAAAGAATGATTTCTTTAAAATAGAATTTGATATGTGAAAAAAAAGAATGGAATGTCCCCTCAGCAGAGCATTACTTATGAAAGGAAACATATTTGGTTTTGGGAAGAACACTTGAAATGGTCTAAAATGACACACCAGCAAATGCTAGAAGTGCATTTTCAGTTCTGAAAGCTGTTTTCCTGAACCTGAGTGTTAATGATTTAATTGACAAAAGCAGCAAAATACAGCTTATATTATTGATAGCCTCAAGAAATAGAAGTCCATTTTGTGCCTGCACTCCACTGAATGCTCTGGACAAACAAGGGTGGATATTTCTCCACAGATTCTTGCTTTGGCTGTGTCAAATTACATCAGTCACAGAGGAGTTCCTCTGCTGATCTCACACCATGATACCTCTGGTGTCATCTCTGGGATATTCCCACATTCCAGTAGCACTCAGGAGTCCAAAACCAGGCAACTTAAACCAACAAATCAGACCTTCAGCTTTCCATCCTCTTTGCATAATAGCTCAGAAGAGAAGAGCCAAAGGCCTTGGGATCTTAATTAACACATTTTCCCATATTATTGAAGCCACTGGAGGAAGATTTAAATGTTGATAAGAGCAGAAATTGATAGCTATTGAAAAGAGATCAGAATTCAAAACCACATTTATCAAGTGACAGAGAAAACTGGTTTTAATGTCCTTTAGCAAATCTTCTGTATCAGAAACCCTTTTAGCAGGTAATTCCTGTTCCTTAAAAAACCCCATCATTTTTGAGACTCTGATACTAAATACAAATAATTTATCAGGAGATAAAGGGTATAAGCTGGCCCATAGTCTAGTGTGTAAAAAAGATATGTACCACTGGAAAAGTCATAAAAGGATATGACACAAAGACATCCTTATTTCTGCTGTTGATCAGAGAATGGTTCATTGTGAAACAGAATATGTGTACAATGTGGCTTTAGCATTCCAGATAGTTACTACATCCCTTAAACCTTATATTAATTCCAGATACTGCCTGCTCACCCATAACAGGAAGGGAATTGCAGCCAGAGCCCCTTTTAATGGGAGATAACAAAGGTGTGAACAGTGCTGGAAATCAGTTTGTGTTTCACAGAAGAGCACTTGGGGTGAGATCAGCACCTCTGGGGGGCAGCTGTCCCTAAGCTGATTCTCCTTCCAGATCCATCAGAAATGTTTGGTGCCTGCTTGGAATGGAAGGAGGGTTTTAAACTCTGCCCCCAAGGCCAAAAGAAAGCACTTAAGGACATACTTATCTTGAAGAATCTAAATAGGCCAAATCTAGATAGAATCCTAGTGCACAGTGCATTTTTTTGATTCTTACTATAGGCTCTAAATCTCTCATTTCCTCTGAGTAATTTTGTCACAAAATAAGCAAAATAGGGTGGGTTTGGACTGCAGTATTTTGATGTCAGGACTGCAGTTTTGAGTCAACTGAATATTCTGCTATCTGCTTTACTGCTTTCATCTGCTGATCTCCACATATCTTCTGCTTTAATAATTTTAACTAGATTATTTAGGGAGAAAAAAATCACCCAACTACATTAGTGCAGTTTGTAGGTTTGATAAGTGCCCAGGAAAAGGAAGTTTTTCCCCTAACACCTGCATTTCCCCCTTTTTCCTCTGGAGACATGAGGGATTCCTGCCATGTCCAGTGTCACTGAGGGAGAACACAAATTATCCACATTCTGCAGGCAAACTCTTCCATGTCTGTCACTTCCTACAGGTTTATAATTCAGGCTGATGCTCATCTCTCTTTTTTTAATTTTTTTTTTTTTTCTGGAAGCCACAGTGTCAGTGCTGGTGCAGTTTTTGTCCTGTTAAGCCAAGGAGGTGATACAGATCGATGAGCTCCACACTTATCAGGGATCAGGAAGGTTCTGTTTGCCCAAGGGCTTCATTTCCTCTATTTTATATAACTGCAGAGCAGTGTTGTCCTCTGGGGAGGAGGAGCAGTCCCCAGGGGCTGGGGCACACACAACAGCCACCAGTTCCTTGGTTGTGTTTTTCACAGAGAATCACAGACATTTCTTTGGCATTAACCCTAATTAAATGCATGTACTCAGAACAGAATGCTGCTAGGTTCTTGTGTGTTTTGACTAAAGTGCTCTCTCTCAGGAGCCTGCTCTTCCTTTTGCATCCACAATTGCTTTTGCAGTTTTACCTTTTCTTTACCTTGCACAAGGTAAATAGTCACAAATATTTGAATAGCAAGAAGCCTTGTATTTTCTGCTGAAATGAGCTAGTTTTTAAATACAATAAATCTGTAATTTCTTAAGATGATCTATGCAGACAGCTGCAGCCCAATATATTATTTATGAAGATTCATCAAAGGGACTGTAGCAGTTCACACAAGAAATTATAAATATGCAGGAAATCTGAGTTTGCTGGAGTTTATGTAGGCTAAATCCTCTACATTTCAGACTGTTTTTCTGATTTTTCAGCCCCTTTACTTCCCATTTCCTCCAGGTAAAAGCTTTCAAAGCAAGTCCTGGGACAGACAACAAATTTGATCCCAGAGGGTGTGAAAAACTAAAGCAGGAGGAAGTAGATCAACTTATGAATGATTCATGGAGACAGTGAGCTTGGAGGAAGTGGAGATGATGTCTGGGGAAATACATGCAAAACATGAGAGCTTCCCAGCTACCAGGGGAAATACAAGAAACAGAAGTACAAATGTGAAAGGGAAGGAAAGTAATACAGAGAACAGCACTGAAAAACTAGTAGAGAACAAGTACAAAATGTGGAAAATAAAAGAATTTAAAAACCTACAGATGTAGGTGGAATGTGGAAACATATAAAGAAATGGATAGGATACACAATCTAATGCATACAAAGTCAAAAAGGCAAATAAAGCACTGGAGGTATTTTCAGAGTTTCATTTCTAGGTGACAGATTTATTCAGTGGTTCTGAAAAGCAAAGTCTTCAGTGGGTAAGGGAAGAATACAGAGCATCAGTTATTGCTACCTGTGTACAGTTCTTCATTTACAAGAGGAAAAAAAGCCACACTTTTAATCAAATCACCAGTGGAAAGAAGTGATTATCACTGATAAATGAAGCAGGTGATGTAGGAAATCCATGTGAGCACAGAGCAGATGCTGAGCAGTAAATTGTCATTTATTTGGACATGCATGTTTCATGCAGGAAAAAGGAGAGGCCAGGGTAGATGGAAGCAATTGAGGGATGAATCCCATTGCCATTTAAATAATCAGAAAATACCCATGCTGAATAAAGGTCCCATCTTTCATGGGAGAGGAAGGAAGAACCAGTGAGCATGTCTAGCATATTTATAGCTTAAAACATCCTTTTCTTCCTCCCTTCATAATGGAATGAGAGCCTGAGAATGCTCCCCAGCAGCTCCCTTGTGTTTAAAGGGAAGTAGCTGTGTATTATTCTCTTTGAAAGGGAGTGGGTGGCGTGTTTTGAGGAACAGATTGTATAGATCTGTTCTAAACTGAAAATGGGAAGAAGCCTGAGATAAGTGGCTAATGGGGGTAAAAGTGATAGGAAAAAAAGCCCCAATCCAATGGGTTTTTTTCTTTTTCAAGCTGTACTGACTGATCACAGTGCTGTTCTAGTTCCCAGTTCTCAAGTTCCCTTCCTGGTGCCTACAGGTATAATTCCTTCCCAGGTTTGTACAGCTCCAAAGTGCCCAGTCCTGGTTCAGTGGCTGTGATGAACTCAGTTTGTACTGGAGAACTGAACTTATCCCTCTCCAGGCTTTTAGGAAGAGACACTAGGGACAAAGGTGTGACAAAAGAAGAAAATCAGCCTTTCAGAAAAGAAATTTTAAAAAAATAAAAATGTGCACTTAGGGCAGTCCTTGGGAGGAGGCAGCTTTCAAAGCTCAGATGGTGCGTGCAGTCCAGCACATTTTCCAAATAAAAGTTTCAAACCAAAAGCAGGCTCACAGATGGTTCTAATGAGCTGGTCCTTGAGATACACTGGGATATGAACAAAAATAGTTTAACTCCTCAGACACTAACATTTCGAGATGAGTTTCAGGCAAAACCCTTCAAAAGCAATTTTCCTTGCATATTTAAATTTATTATATATTTCTAGTCTCAAAAAACCCACAGTTTTTCAGGACTTTGCACTTTGTACTTTACAGTCCAGTATCACAAAAGCAGGAGCATTTTTACACTGTGACTGATGCTTCTTTCTCCAGCACTTCTCAAACCCTACAAAGAGTTAATTTTGAACAAGTAGTTATTAAAAAGGCAAAGATTTGCTAGGACAATTCAATTTTTAAAGGAATATAGAATGATACCCTACTAAAAGTATTATTCATCGTTCTAGTAATAGAAGTGTCATCAAATGATACTTAACCAAAAATATCATCTGGTAATAAATGTATCATCAAATCATCAAAGCTAGGAGCTGTGTGGCAAAACAGGTATTTGTTAAATTGTATTGTTTATATTATTATCTGTTACAAAAGTAGGAATTTATTTATAATCTTTCTATGACATTTGAAATGACAGCACTGTAACTTGGACTATCTCAAAACTGTGTTCTCTTGGTCACTGGAGTTTTGAGAGATTTCTTATTTCTTTATCTCCTCTTAGGTCTGCCTTATGGATGGGAAGAAGCTTATACAGCTGATGGAATCAAATATTTTATCAAGTGAGTAGTTCTGGGGAAAACAGGTCAGAGTTGAAATAGAAGCACATCAAACTAAACACATTTTCAGTCCTAGAATTAATGGAAAAAAATATTGCACATTGCACTGTATGCTGTTGCTTTTTCTAGAGTATAGATTAATTTATATAATAGGGTTTTTTATTATTCCTCTAAAAGATTGAGGGAAATTATGAGAAATATAATTCAGCTCCATTCCATATATATCATGATCTAATTAATAGTAAGGTATTTTAGCTTCTGAAATTTCCACAGTATTTAATTATTATAGGTGCCAGAAACACAGAGTTTTGCAGGTGGATTTCTGCACTCTCCTAGAAGAGAGGAAGAGCAGAAAGAAATTACTTTTATCCCAAACTCTTCCAAAAGTCACGTAAATAACACTGAAGTTGATGCATTAACTGGCCAAGAAAAGCAGGGGTTTTTTTTCCTTTTTTATTCAAGCACACTGCTCAGTTGTCCTTGCCTCACCCCGTGCTGCCTCAAGTGAGATGTATTGAAGCAGACATGGTTTTTTTCTGCAGAGGTTTCCAAACACACTGTATATGATCCTGCATTCCAGCTCTAATCAAAGGGTGCCTTTTATTTGCAGACAGATGTAGGTTACTACATGAGATTTATACAAAAAAAAAAAAAAATAGAAAAATAGCTTAGGAAATGAAAGTGAATTAAAATCCAATTTCATAGCAAGGAAATAAATACAAAAGCAACTATTAAAATAGAGCTCTGTTCCCTTGGGCTCTGTTCATGCAGGGAGCCATGACAGGACAGCTGGGAATTCAAGGTGGGTGCTGGACTCTTTCCTGGGTAATTCTCTGGGTTTGTACCTGTGTGACTGGAGATTGAGCTTGAGGATTGTATTATCAATAATAACAAATAAAATTTAGAATCAGAATGGAAGAAATGACACATTTCTGAAGATCCCCTAGGGGTTTTTTGGGTTGGTTCCCATGTTTCTCATGCAGATATGGATCTCAGTGACTCAGCAGAGCTGGATGTGCTGGGTATGTGCAGACACTTCTTTCAGCTCTGCACTTGGATGCTGAACCTTTGCAGATGTGACAGGCAGATGCTTATTAGCAACTGTAGAATCTCAGCTACTCTAGGTGGTGCAAGCCTAATTTGCAGAAAGCATCAGATGTTTTGCATCTTATCCCCCACTTGCTTAAACTACAGATTGGAACTCAGGAGTGCACATGACAAAGCTTTTTCAGGAATTTTTGCAGATCTCACTGTTAGTGACTCCCTTCATTTGCTCCTGGTGACAGTGCCCAGGTTTTCCATTGCTGTTACCTTCTGTAATCTGTCCTGAACAGTTCTGCCTGTCAGTCTTTGTGAGAAAGGAAGGCAAAGAAAATTTATCCATTTAATGGCAGAGAAGGGTGTGAAATCACCCTTTGTGATCACTGGCTAAATTCTGAGTGGAGTCACCCCACTGGAGTGGTGTTAGAGCTCCTAATGCAGCTCATTAGAATGGAATTACCTGAGCATTGCAATAACACATCATGGTAATTAATACTATTTTTCTATTTCCTTGTTTTGCTTTCATCACTGTTTCCAAATGCCTTTGCAGAGTGTAAGCCAGGCTGTTTGCATGCCTGGCAATCCATAACTCTTACTACACTGTGTAATGTATGTGAAGTCAGCTGTCAGAGTTAACTGTTTGGAGCAAGGAGCAGTCCCTTGTTTCTAACACCAAGTGGTGGAGATTTCAGGGTGAAAACCAACATTGAAAATACCCTTTTTCTAGAAGGAACTCAGCTTGAGGGGCCATCTTATCAGCTGATCCTTTCCAGTAGGATTTAATCTTAATTGTTTAAATGGGGATTATCAGAATAGTTGGTACTTCACAGCCCTGGTACTAATGCTGTAACCTTCTTGTTCTCTTTGGCTCTGAATGTCAATCCTTTTATTCTACTTCAGAATCCTTTCATTCATTTTTAGCCCAGCCAAAGCCATGAGGGGCTTAAGAGTATTTCAACACTAGCCCACTTCCCTGTATACAAATATACAATCAAATATTATTTTAATTAGCAGATACCTTCAGTTCCAACATGCTTTATTGGGCCATCAAGTAGCTGAGTCCATAAATCTATACATTATAAATCTAATGCAGTAAACACCCCAGAAAGGAATCTTAATAGCACATTGAGCTTGAGACAGCTTGCTGTGAAATTGCCATAAATATCTCTGAAGGGGTGTAGCAATATGAGGTGCATGAGAAATCAGAGTTTAAAAGAAGCAAACCAGCTGGCTTGTGTTACACACTAAAGTGAAACCCACTTCTGTGAATAAGTGACATGAATAAAACATTTCCATGGGGCTGAGCAGCTCCCTGTACCTACCAGGGAAAGCTGCATCTTGTCCATGAATCCTGACCTTAGGACAACTTTTGAAATCACCATTTTTATCCAGCAAATCATTGCAGCCTCTAAATTATTTTCAATCAACTAGATTGTCAGGACTAGTCAGTGCTGCAAGTGTGAGAAATCACCCTTTAACTGCTAAAAGTGACCTGAGCCTGGGCTGGGCACTGAGCTCATTTGTACAGCTCTGCCATGGAATAGCAAACTGGAATGGAAGCCTTTCTCAGTTACAGCTCAGTGTGCACTAGGAAAAAAGCAAGTTCAAGTGTCTTACTGAAAGAAGATAACAGTTATCAGAAGGGAAAAAAATACAGCAGTAGATAGGGATTAGCTTCATTGCAAATCCAACTTCCCTCCTGCCAGGTAGTAAAGGTGGAATTTGGGCACAGATATGTTTTAAGATAACTTGGTGTACTTTAAAATAACAGAGGACAAGCACTGTTGTATTTTTATGTAGCAATACCACCAGTCATTCACACATGGCACCAGATTCATGCCCCATCAAGAGAAAAAAAAACACTGGTGCCTGTTTCCTCATCAATTTACATTTGGAATTTCAGTCCTTTTTATACTGGGTATCCCATTCCAACATTTAGTCGTTCTCACAGTGAAGAATATTTTGTTAATCTAGACAGAAATTCCCCAGAAGCAGCTTGTGCTCATTGCCCCTTGTCTGTGCCCAATATCTTTGTGAGAAGAGTGAGCTGGACAAACCCAATTCCTTCAGCATTTCTTCATGTACCAAGTTCTCCAACCTTCTCATCATCTTGGTGACTCTCCTCTATTATTTTTCTGTTCTCTCTCTTGAACTTCGAGGATAAGGGCATGGAAGAGACCCCAAGTAACAAGGCAGAAAGGTTCATTAATTAACTTTACTTATGAGATGACTGCTGAAGGCATTTTTTAAGTTACTGATTTTCTAATAGAAATTTGTCCCAAGCAAACATTTCATCAGCAAGTCCCAGAAACACAGAGGGGCTAATGAGCCCTCATACAGGATCACCTACACCCAGATGAGTGTCAGAGCACTTCCAGTCAGCTGGGAGGCATTAGGATGGGAAAAGTTTTGTAAATAGGGGAAAGGCCATCTTATTCACTTTTAAAGTTTTCATGTGGCTGCTTTTGCCCAGGCTTAGTTCAGGCATTAAATGAGTTTACAAAGTGTTGTAACCAGCCACCACTAGAACAAAATCTCACTTTTGCTGTGCACTAAAATCCAGCAGTGCTAAATCCAGAGTGTCTATTCATTCTACCACTGCACTGAGCTGGGTTTGATTTTCAAACAGGAGAAAGAGTCAGTGCAGAGGTGCCCTCCCAGGGAGGCACCATATCTGTTAATTAATGGTTTCATCCTGCTGGTTTAGAATCACACAAGAACAGCATAAAACCCCATAGCTGGGGGACACTGATTTTTCCCCAGAAAACCCATTCTAGTTAATCTCTTCCATCCTCCCACTGTGTTCACCTTTAACATATGGCAGGTCTGTATCATGAGGCTGGCACCTAAAATTAGGTAGGCCTTGCTATGCTCCCTCCTACTGCCACCCACTCCTTACATATGTGTGTGGTTTGTAAGAGCCAGCTGTGAATTTTACCCCTGCAAACATTGTTTTTCTAGCATTTTAATAGGACTAGATTCCAAATATTGTACATTACCAGCTATTTTCCTCAAGAATGCTTATCTTAAATTTTTACAAAAGGCAAGTAGGCATTCTCAAATATTTTAAAAATTTTGGGATCTTTTCCCTTAAATGTATTATTCCCTTAAACAAAGGGGAAACAGTAATGCTTCATTTAAGGTTATCATTCAGCAATTTATCTAAAAATCAGAAGATTCCCATGGAGGCATTGTGTACTTCAGGTGCCTCCTTGGGAAGGTGGAGAATTTGCTCCAGGTTAAGTAGAACCCTAAAGACAATACTTATAAAATACAGATTAATAAAAATCACACATGATGTGGTCTGGTGGATTTTTAAATCATGCCTAACAAATCAGGCTTCTACTTGGAAAGCAGACCATTGTACTTAGATACTACAAAATTCTATTTTGTTTGGTCTTGCTTGGGAAAGAGACACCATTCACTTTACTGAAAACTGGGCATTCACAGAAACTGTTTTATCATTTTAGCTGAGCTAAGAATAGCAGAGCATGTGTGACAGATGAAGAACTTCTGGAGTACAAACATTGATGTTTTACAGCACTAGAGTTAATGGTATCATCATAAAAAGAAATAAATCACAGTTGATTTTACTTTCTGCATGGTAACTTGAAAATACAGATTTGTTCCTTTTCTAAATGGAAGGATGCAAACCCCTGAACACTGAGGTGTGTTCAGCTCATTCCTGAATATTCTGGTGCATTACAATATCCTGGTTATCTGCAGGATAAGGCTTGTGACCCTTGCTAGAAGAAATCAATTAAGTTCAAATCACAGCAGACCTTATGTAGAAGTAAACTTCTGTATGTTCCACTTAATTTTCAGTCAGTTCAGAGCAGCAAAGTGAGGAAAACCCGTGATCTGCCATCCTGATTTCAGCAGGGAATTGAAATTCCCCTGGACTGAATCCAGTGCCAGCTCTGCTCCCAGCTCCTTGTAAAGCAGTAGGCAAGTTACTTGCACCAAAATTAGCAGTTATCCAATCCTCATTGTAGGTGTCCCCATCTTAACTCTGCTGTTTTGTGGGTAGGGATGGGTAATTTGAGGCATGCAGTGCTGGTTCCACTGAGTTCAAAGAAAGCTCAGTTACTTTGCATCTCTTAAAATTTGGACCTTTTCTATTTAACATTTCACCAAAAAAAAAAAACACCTTTGTTTCTGAAAATACATCCTTTTACCTGTCATCCTCAAATCTCCTGAATGAAAATAAAGAATAGTTCTATAGGCAGAAGAAGTGGCAAATATTTAACTAGAACTAGCTGAGCACTAAGCAGGTGCTCTCTGCTGTTATTGCTGTTCAGTGTCCAGGGATCCAAAGCTGTCTCCATCCATCAGTTCACATACCTGCAGATGTAGCCATGTGATTCTGGGTACTCCTGACATGTTTCTCTTGGATTTTTGGAATTCAGTTTCTCTGATTCTCACTGAAATCATTTTGCAAGACTATAAGGAAAATAATCTCAGATGTAGAACTAGGAAACTTGGCATTGGATTTTATGATAACATGAGCTTGTAATACAAGAATGTTAAGACCTTAAGCTGCTTTTGGTTGGGCAATCTTTTTTTTCCTGAGAGGTTGTTTGTTTTTTAATATCAAGAACCAAACTGGAGAAACACTTTTTCAGCTTCCAAAGATACTGCACACTCTCTGCAGCTTCTGACCTGTCACAGAAGGCATCTGTTAGAATTTCTTCTGTGAGAAAACACGAGAAAGTGAAATCATTTTGCTCCCTGGGTTTTGGGAGGGCCATCAGAAGCAAATCAAAGCACACAGCAAGGTTTTTCAGGATGTGCTTCAAACAGAGCAAAGTCACTGCTCCAGGTTCGTGAGTTTAAACAAAAGCCTTGAACATGCTCTGATGCATTTGCAAATACCCAGCACCAGAATTTTTATGGAGCTCACTTAGAGACAGGACTGTGAGTAGCTGCACACATTAAACCAGAGCTTGCAGAGGAACAGCACTTGGCTGGTGCTGGGGGAGACAGATTTCAGGTAATGCTTTCAAGCTGAGAAGTTCCTGTGCTGTCACTCAAACCTGAGATCTGATTCAGCCTTGGCTCAGATCCTGCTGTTGTTACTGATTTTATTTTAGCTCAGGCCATTTGTTGGTTGTTGACAATTTTTAATGATGCAGCACACGCTATTTGGCTGGATAAATCTTCTTCCTAGTGATTACTGCCCTCTGAAATGGCTCATAGATTTTTCTGAGTAGACAAGGGTTTAATCGGTTTAATCAAGGAATAAATAGCAAGACTGTCTTCTGGGGTTTCACTTTATATCCCTCAATCTTTAATTAATACTCAAGCAAAATCTGCAATCCCTGAGGGAAATACAAGAAACATTTATGTTGCCTCAGGACACAGCTCCATGAGGTGACAAGTGCTCTTGATCTTATTACAGCCAGTAAAATTAAGGTCACTGACATTTTCCAGGACCTGCCCAGCATCTCCTGGGGTACTGTTAGAGGTTGTGTGTTCCTTTTGAAATGCCTGGAAAGAGGATACAGGCTTACATGAATTTCAACAAAAAAAGGAAAAAGAAAAAAATGAATGTTTCCATTCAAATAACACAATCTTGATAAATGCAGTGCAAAAACCCTTCCCAAACTGCCTTTAGGATTTGTCTCTGGAAACTGTCATCCTTAGATGCTCTCAGGATTGATTGATGGATTGATTGATTGATAGATTATACTTGCATCAATATCACTCAGTTGTTTTATTTTGCTCTAATTGCTTATCTGCCAAATTAAAATGCTTTAGTTACAGCTCAGAATAAGTTATTCCTGGCAGATCCGCCCAGCATTTGCTCTTCAAAATGGCAAGAGTTTTCCAGTGCTTGACAGCATTTAGCAACTGCTTTCCAACCACTGCCCTTTCCAGAGGGGATTCCAGACACCTTGGCTGGCTCTGCAGGTGTGTGCTGGCTCCAAGAGCTGAAGAAACAAAAAATGAAAACAAGTTTAAATTCATAAGGGACAAGAGCAAAGTGTTAAAAGCTCTGGCACTGGAAAGCTGAGAAATAGTTCAAGTTAGGAGTGCATTCCCAAAACATGGGAGATGCAGGACCAGCAGCTCCATTATTATATTTATATGGACTTATTGATTAATATTAATAGAATTATGGAGTGATTTAGAAGCAGGTAGAGATTTGAGGGCAACAGAATTAACCCACTTCCAGCATTTTGGCCATGCTTGCCTACCAAATGTTGCTGTATTTATCTAAACACAGCCCTGTGAGGCAGCCTGGCTGTGACTAAGGCCAGCTCTTGCCATGACCCATGGACTGCCTTCAGGAGCAGCAATTCCTTGGAGCTCCTGCTCCACTGTGACCTGCTCTAGTGTGGAAGGGGGATTCTCTCTCCCTGCCAGGATGGGAAGGTCCTCAGGATGCTGGTGCAAGCTGGGACAGCTCCATCTTCTCTGCAGGATTGTATATTTTCTAATTATACAACATTTCCAAATGTGCCCAAGGAATTCTGATCGTGGTTTAAGAGAGTTGCTTTAGAGAAGCATGAGAATTAGAGCTGAGAGCCTTCTCTGATTGTGACATTTGGGACAGAGGGTTTGAAAGGGATAAAGGATCCTTGCAAAGCAAAGGGCTGTCCCAAGCACAAGGGGAAGGGGAACAGGAAGAGAAAGGCCTGGAAACAAAAGGCAAAGGCAATAATTGCAGCAAATCCTGTGTAGCTGTGTGGAGTCCAGCACAGTGACACAGAGTCTGTGCCAGAGCAAGCAGGGAGGAGGGCAGAGCCTCTGCACGAAGGATGAAGTTTCAGGATCTTCATTCAGGGACACTGTTCTTTATTCTCCTGTAGTTCTGGCCCTCATTATCCTCCAGGCACTGGGAAGGAGGGGATGAGGAGCTGCTGTTCCCTCTGGCAGGTGGCACACACTCCTGTCACAGCAGCTCCAGCCCTCCCCACTGGGACATGCAAGTCTGAAAACTACCAAAGCACAATGTGGATGTATTTCTGGGTAGTGGACAGTGTGTCCCCTTCAAACCCTTTGCATCTACATCCAGCAGTGCTGTTTGCTGCATTTTTGAGTGATTATTGCAGTAGCAGCAGGGAAAGCACCAAAGGGTGAAGCTCCCAGGGTGAGCAGCACCCCTGGCTCAGGCTCTCAGCAGGAGTTTTGTGCAGAGGTCAGGAACAGCTTCATCAGGCATCAATATTCTTCAGCTGAGCCCTCTTGTTTGTGTTAACAGGCTAGTGATGATTGGGAAATCAAAAAGCAAGGGCAGATTAAAAGTTTAGCAAAATTACTCCAATGGATTACATGGATTTAGTTTATGGGGTATGCTCATTAAGGAGGAAAACATGGGGTTTGTGTTGTTTGACACGAGCAGAGCTCCCTTTCAGCTTCCATACTGCTCAGTTTGGTACAACAGAGCTCATCTGAGGGCAGGGTTTGGCTTTTTAAGGTCAGATAGAACAAATCCTTTTTGGCCCCCACTGAGTAAGGGTCCCTATTCATTAGGGGAGTTTGACTCAGTAATTGCTTAGGGTGGCATCTCCTCCCCTGAACTGATCTCAGACAAATGGGTCTTTCACAAGGAGGCTCCTAAAGCTCAGGAACCCTGGTGCAGTTAAAACATTGAGCCAGGTGCTGTGAATGCCATCCCATGGCAAAAGGGGGGGAAAACCCAACTTCCAGTAATGCTGCATGTCAGGTTTTTATCTCAGCATCCTGCACTGAGACCCACAGCACTTGTGGTGTCTGCAAGACTTCACAATTCCCTGTTAGGCTTCTGAGTTTGGCCCTGGCTGGAGAGCACAATTTAAGGTGAAAAACATGTCTTGACAATGCTTAAAATCTAAAAAAAAAAATGCAAATATTTTTTTTCTATTAGCCTTTCTCTGAATTTTTGAGTTATTATTTCCTTAAAAGATAATCTGAGGTTGTAGTTTTAAAATAAATAATTTTCCATGTGAAGAAGGAAGAGCCATAAGGAGAGTAATTATAATGGCATTTGAAATAATCCACTACTATTTCTTTGCCAAAACATCCCTCTGTTCTCACATTTTGTTTTCCCAAGCTCTGAAATTTGTCCTGCAGTTTGCTAATGTTAAAAAGACAGACTAATCTACTGACATATTTCCAGATCAAATGTTTCTGTTTTCTAGCAATAAATTTGGCTGCCCTCCGATAGCAGTAATTTGTTTGAAAACCTAAAAATCTTTAAATGTTGCTAATTGCTCTGAAAATGTTAAATTAGACTTCTGAGCAGGAGCATTTGCCAATGGAAAATGTTGTACATTTAAACTTTGTAATGCTGGCTTTCCAAACACTCCTTTAATATTCAAACCAGTTGCATCAATTAAGCAAAACCTGGAGGTAAATTTTGACTCCCTCTCACTTTTTATTGCTGGCCCTAACACACAAATCACAGAGGATGTATTTCTAATACAAGAATGTTCTCCAAACCACTAAATCTGGGATTATCTCTTCGGACTGATTATGTCAAAGCTCTTTAGTCACAGCACTTTTGGAGAGCTAAAAATAAATAGCAGCAGGGTTTATACATTTATTCTCCACCTAAATAATCTGTGCGTATTGTGTGTGTCTGTCTGCGGTGTGAGACATGGTATCTGGACTTAATGTTTATTTATAAGAGCTCTTTTCCTAGGAAGGATTTTGGCAAAGGGTTTAAACCAAACTGTCTTAGGAGAATTGCCCATGGGATAAAGTCTAGAGCAAGCTGAAAGGAGCTGGGTTCAAATCAGAAGCATTTGCAGCAGCAGCATGACAACAGAGCAAAGCATGTTTTGGAAAGGAAGGAAACCTGGTTCTTTTCTTTCTTACCAGCACTGAAACAATCTTATGCCATCAAATACAGAGAATTGTAACCCAGATTTCAGTGCCACAGTTTTGCACTGGTAAAGATCTGGAGAATTCTGTGCATTTAATTTGTGTGAGAGCAAACTGAAGTTCTTACAGCAGCAGCAGGAAGTTGGGCATGCTGTCATTTGCCTCCTGGCCCTGGAGGATGTAAGGGAAAAATCTTCTGAAGAAGAAACACTTTACAAAGAATTTCTTAGTTGGATACATCAAAGACCTGTGGATGCCTTTCCATGTAACTCTTTACTCGTGTGCAGCCTCCCCATTTCACAGGGTTGATACTGCATGCTCAGGAGAAAATGGAGCCAAGATTTCAGGTACACAGCAGGTCAGGACATGCTGCACAACAAAGTCAAATGGGAAAAAGAAACAGATTTTAAAATCATTTTGTTCTTATTTGAATTCAGCAATGGCTTGCTCAGAGATGGTTTGATGAAAGTAGGCAAGATAAACACTTAAAATAGTGCTGGAGGCAATAAATCTTGCATTGGCAGAGCTGGAATGGATGGAATCCAGTTCATTCAGCTCCCATAATTCTGCAGGTATTGGAAGAAGTTCTGTGTTGTTATACCAATAAATCACATGCTGGGACTTCAATTTGGAGCTCATCTCCAGTACTAAACCTTATTGACTGAACATTTTAATTGAGAAAACAAGGTATTTCCTGACATTATAGAAAACGTTGCAGAAATATGCAGCAAAGATATTTTTCTGAGTATATTTACAAATATATTCATAATATAAATATGAATGCATACATTTCCCTGTGTTGTGCAATAATGGGAAAAATGTTCTTGTTTACATAGACTTTATTCACAAGTTTTTCATAAAACATTGTAAAACAACTCTTTATGTTCTTCGTGTTGGCTGTCACCTGACTTTCTAGACATTGGAAATGTTTGGCAAGTTGCTCTTATTCCTAATAACAAAAGTACATTTGCTTTCTTAGAATTGAACAATTACTGTCCTTGAGAGTGGTCATTGTCTGTTGCAGTGTATTTTCTGTAGGAACATGTTTTTTATTTATCCTTTTGTTTTAACTCCTGTGAAACTAATCCTACAACCCCAGTAACGAAAATTTTTGTAACAAAAGAATGAATGGAGTTCATCCAATCCTGCTCCCACCAAAAGAGCACTTCTGAATTGGTTTTACACATAAATGGAGCTTTGGATGGGTTTTGTGTTGTTTGGTTGGTTGTTTTTTGTTGGTTTTTTGGTTGGGTTGTTTTGTTTTGTTTTTTGAATGTATGAGAACTGAGGGCATGTCCTTTGTATTCCACTTTGTCTTCCTTGTGTGGTCCTTACTCAGGCTTTGCCTCAGTTGAAGCAGTGCCTGAATTCACAGGTTACCTGCTGAGAGCAGCCCCAGGTGGGATTTCCATCAGGATCATATTTACCTCGTGGTGAACAGTATCACCCTCATCTCACCCAGCTGGTTCTGAGCTCAGGGCACTCAGCTGGAAGGTGTGAACAGTATGATCAGGCTGATGGGAACAGTGATCCCAAACCCATCACTCAGTGTACTGGAACATTGGCTCCAGTTCCTACTGAATGGATCTGTTTCCACAATCAGTTATTCAAAGGAGTGTTCCTGCACTGAGACAAAACCTGTTCTCACTTGAAAAGGTAAATCCAGAGTAGTTCCTTCAAATTTAATTAAACCAATGCACCTGGAAAGTGAGCACAGACCTGGGTTTAGGGATGCTGTGCTACAACATGTGAGAAGAGCCACTTGTCCTTCATGGCATTTAGTACACCTACAATATTTTTCAGCTTGTTCTTGTAGTGAACTTACATTACAAAATTAATCTTTGCACTGACTTTACTATAAAAGCTGTGAATTTATTAGCAAGATTTTTTTTTTCCACGTGAAAAGAAGCTATTTCCTTTCCCAAGAACACATTATTCCAGAAGGGAGAAGAGGCAGTGTGTTGCCCACACACAGTATGGCTCACATGCACACACCACTCACAAGGTGTGCAGTGTTCTCACCACAGACTCCAAACCTGTCCGTGTGTCTGTCCTCACTGAGCCCTGCTTGGGCTCCTTCCATTCACACAGAAGCTTCCATAAACTATAAAACATCTTAGCATGTCAAGTGTAGGGTTTAAACATCCAAAATCAGCACTGATGCCTTTTTATTGTGTGTGTAAAGGCTGTGGGAGCACGTCCAGGACTTGGGCTAGAGGACATGTAAAAACCATAATTTTTTAATTGATTCTTTCTGCAAAAGAAGAATGAATTAATTATACTGGAATAATAATCATAGAGTTGTTTGGGTGGAAATGACCTTACACCACCTCTCATTCCATGGGCAGGGACACCCTCCACTATCCCAGATTGCTCCAAGCCCCATTCAGCCTGCCCTTGGGCACTTCCAGGGCTCATGTTCTAAAGAGCTGAGCATTTCTATGATGTGATTCCACATTTGCTCAACTTCCTCTGGACCACCCTCCCTCCCTGAGGCTGTTAGCAGTGAGATGGCCATGGTAACACCCTGCTGTGTTAATTGTCTGCAGCTCCAGTAATTAACAGGAAATGTCACCAGTCCTATCAGGAGTCTCACACAGAACCATTCTCTTTATTGCACTGGGAAATGGAACCTCCAGTCCAGGTTCTGGCTGTCTGAAGAATCCACATTTTCTATTTAAAAAACCTTGCAGTTAGCAAGAAAACGACAATTCTGTGTTTGAAGGAGTCACAATGATTTTACAACTCCAGACTCCACCTGGAATTGCTTGTTTTGGGGTGGGTAAGCCTCTTTGGGGTTGCTAACAGCATTTTGTTTTGATTTTCAGCCACGTGACACAGACAACATCGTGGATCCATCCCGTCACCAGCGCGCTGAGCTTGCTGTGCTGCGAGGAGGAGGAGGATGGCATCAGAGACCTGCCTGGCCCCAAGAGCTGAGGACAGCTGTGCACACAGAGTAGCTTGTCTGCTTTTAGTCCCTTAGTTAGAAGATGCACAGGTTTTAATCCACCTACTTCCCAGTGTGATGTAGTAGTACCTGGTGATGTTCCTCCCCATCAAGCTGGAGGAAGTTCTGGTTTTCAGATGGGTTTGTTGATGTGTGCTACAAAGGATGCAGGTGCCACAGGAGCCCTTCATCTGCCCCATCAGGGATCAGTCTCACCTCAGGGCCCAGGCCAGTCTTTCCATGATTTCCCCACAGATCCATAATTTCCCTGACCTGAAGCTGAATTTTCCAGGTCAGCTGAAATTTTGGAATTGCTTTGAGCAACGTGAGATTTCAGATGGGAGCACTGGTGGTAGATTCTAGCTGATGGTTGACAGAGAGATGCAAAATGAGGTGGGGTTTTTGAACCCAATGCTACTGAGAATGATGTAGATGACTTCACTGAAAACTCTTATTTCTATGGGCAAAATCTGCAAATAAGTTTTGCTACTAGAAATTCAGTGATTTATTAAAAATACTGGAGCCCTGGTGACTTTTTAAACAAATACTTACCAAGATTGGTTTTTGAGCTTTAGAAAAATGTCTTTGATAAGTCATCAAGTAAAAAGGAAGTTTTCATAGAGGACATCATACTCTGACAATATGAGGCAATATGAAAATTATTCTACTTTTGTACTCTGCTAAACTGATACAGACACACATCAAATACTTCAGTGGAAGCTGTGAAGTTTCAAGTACAATGAAACCTGTGAAACCACCTCCAGGATCAGCAGAAATCAGTCACCTCCTGAGAATTGGTCTTTAAAGTAGAACAAAATCATTTTGTACACATTGGTGATGTTTTAAAGAGGATAAAGAAAATGATGGGGGGTGCTAGTGCAAGTTAATGAGCAGGTTTCTGTGTACCTCAATAGCACAGGATATTTTAAATCTCATTATTCACAGCACAGTGTCTGATGTGAGCTTTATCAAATACAAGATTCTGTGCTCTATTTTTCTGGAGGCTCTTTATGCACATGTTGTGTGTACAGTAGTGGGTATCACTAATGAATGAGACAGACCTGAACCTCCACAAGCACTGATGGATATGCCAAAGGAAATTTCTGTCTCTGCTTCAGTCCAGGAGGGAGAAGGGGATTGTGGCAGTGTGAGGAAGGCACAGGCTGCAGTTGCATTTTTTGAGGTCTGTCTTCAGCAGGTGTGGCATTGGAGTCAGGAATCCTTGTCCTCTGAGGAATGAATATCAAAACCAGACTCACTCCCAGTTCTGGTGCCTGCACCACGCTCTCTGTCCTCAGCAGTGCAGAGCAGTGCCAGGTCAGGCTTGCTGGAATGGTTGATCCTTTTGAACCAAAATAATTGACCTTTTTTTGAAATCCAAGTCAGGCTTCTGAATAGCAGCCCAGTAATCTGTGCTTGGCCTGAGAGCTGGAGAGCACATCCCCAAATGTTCTTCCTGAAGCTCACAAAAGAGGCCTTTACAGGCTTTGCAGGAAGTAGATGTCAGGGTATATTGAATAAACAAATAGGAAAAATTTGTTTTGTACTTTTAACTAGGTCAGACCCAAATTATCTGTGAATCTACACAGGTGGTGTGGATTAGGGGAAAAAAGCTTGCTCAGCAGACCCACAGTAACTGAACATTTCTAAGAAAACTTCTCCTAGCAATAACACATGAATGGTTTAGCCATGTTTGCTCCAGTGGCTCTGCATGCTCCACAGCCTCCTTTGTGCTCCCAGAGAGCTCAGGCCAAAGGGACAGAGCATGTGCTTCAGTCTCAGGCTTGGACACTCCAGAAGCATTTTTATTTAAATTGCTTTCCTCAGAATGGCACAGACTCATGACCTACAGAAAACATGTGATGTTCTGAATTTCTTGTGGTGTTTGCTGTAGCTGTAGTAGTCATTTGGATGCTTTGTGACAGCACTTTCTGTTCATATTTCAGTGATACCCAACCTGCACAGCTCAGGAGAGCTCTGAGCCACCACTTGCCTCTTGCAGCCTCTGCTCATTCTGCTGGTGGCTGTGGCAGCCAGCTGGGTGCTGCAGCTCTTCAGGGCCAGGGCTGTGGCTCAGGCAGGCTCTGCTCCATGGAGAGCAGCTCCAAGCTGTGCTGGTGCTGGCTCAGCTGCAGGGCACAGCTCTGCACGTGCTGCCCTTGCCAGGCACGGGGACAATCTGCCTGTTCCTCTCTGCCACCTCCCACAGACCCAGCGTGGCACAAACCTGGAGCCTCTTCCTCTCTCTCTCTCTTACAAACTTGCCTAGAAATTAGAGATGTTAGAAATAGATCTCTGCATCTCTTCAGCTGCTCCAGTGAGCGTTTCCCTGCTCAGATAATCCACCAGTTCACATTCTCTGGGGTTGAGAATACATTTTCTTACCTACAATCTCCAAATGTTCCAATCTATTTTTGTACACTGGCATACTTGTTTCCTAGGTTATTTCTCTTGATCTCCCCTTATCTCTTCCTTTCTGTGAAATAGTTTTGTGAAAATTATTTTGCTTAAGCTGAACTGTGTATATTGAGAAAATGGTTCTAGCATAATTTGGAAGTGAATTTGTAAAAACCAGCAACACTGTAAACAGCAAATTTTCATTTTCATTCCTGATTAAAAAAATAAGTGGAAAAGATACTAAAGTGCATGTAATACCCTTTAAATTAATAAAACTGCACCTTTATATTGGAATGAATCTGTCCCACATAACATTCTCCATCTGCTGAAATTCCTCTTGTAACAGGCTGCTGTAGGAAGGGTTTGGTTCATTTATTTAAGTCTCTTTCTGACACTCAGGAGGTGCCTGGTGCCACTGAGGTAAGTAAAGGAAAATCCTTTCAGAAAAATATTTGTGTTTGTGGAGTAGGCTGGGCTGTGCAGGACTGACTGTGGGCAAGGCTCAACAGGAGCTCAGGAAATGCTGCTCTGGCTTGGGAAATTTTCATTTTCTGGGAACTGAGGGGGTTCTTAACCCTCAGCTCAAGACACACAGGACTCCAAACCAAGCTCCAAAATTCAGTGGCTTTTTGCAGGTGCTGCTCTGAGTGATTTTTGTGTGGCTCTATATTAAGCCAGCAGCAAAAATTTAAGTTGGCTCTGGAGCCTTTGTTCAATTCTGTGCTCCTGGTCCCTGTGTCAGCAGCACTCCCCACTCCAAGGAGCAGCAGCCTGTAGGGAGTGAGCCCAGTCACACCAGTTCAGGCTGAGCCCAGTCACACCAGTTCAGATTGAGCCCAGTCACACCAGTACACACTGAGCCCAGTCACACCAGTTCAGACTGAGCCCAGTCACACCAGTTCAGAGTGAGCCCAGTCACACCAGTTCAGGCTGAGCCCAGTCACACCAGTTCAGGCTGAGCCCAGTCACACCAGTTCAGATTGAGCCCAGTCACACCAGTACAGACTGAGCCCAGTCACACCAGTTCAGACTGAGCCCAGTCACACCAGTTCAGGCTGAGCCCAGTCACACCAGTTCAGACTGAGCCCAGTAACACCAGTACAGACTGAGCCCAGTCACACCAGTTCAGGCTGAGCCCAGTCACACCAGTTCAGGCTGAGCCCAGTCACACCAGTTCAGACAGCCCAGTCACACCAGTTCAGACAGCCCAGTCACACCAGTTCAGAGTGAGCCCAGTCACACCAGTTCAGAATCAGCCCAGTCACACCAGTTCAGAGTGAGCCCAGTCACACCAGTTCAGAGTGAGCCCAGTCACACCAGTTCAGACAGCCCAGTCACACCAGTTCAGAGTGAGCCCAGTCACACCAGTTCAGAGTGAGCCCAGTCACACCAGTTCAGAATCAGCCCAGTCACACCAGTACACAGTGAGCCCAGTCACACCAGTACACAGTGAGCCCAGTCACACCAGTTCAGAATCAGCCCAGCCACACCAGTTCAGACTGAGCCCAGTCACACCAGTTCAGAATCAGCCCAGTCACACCAGTTCAGACTGAGCCCAGTCACACCAGTTCAGACTGGCACCTGTCAGCCCAGGCACTGGGGCCAGCTTTGCAGAGATGTTTAGCAGCTTAAACATGTTCGTGGAGTTAATGGGAATTAGGCACCTAACCTCCTTAGATGTTGCTATAAATGCTGCTAGGCATGTTTAGGTACCTAAATACCTCAGTAAATCTTTCCCCTGGTTGCTTGCAGTGATAGTGTACCAAAAATCAAATGCCAGTGACAAAAGCCTCACCTTTGTCCTCTCTAACCAGCTTTGCCTTTCCCTTGGGATTGTTTTCATGCACCACTAAAAATACCAGCCAGCTCACAGGTTGTACCATCCAGGCTCTACCCATATTTTCTGGTGGCTTGATTATTTACTGCTCATTCTAGATTTTTTCCACAAACAGTGGCTGATGTTGGCATGGATTTAATAGGTTGGTATTTTCATAACACTCATTTAAAATAAGTTGTTTTATTACAAGATAATAGTATTCTCTTCCCACAAAGATGAAATGAGTTTTGTATTGTTCATTATTAAGTCAATAGAGTTGAAAAAAAATTGTATGGGCCAAAGATCTGTTACAAATAGAGCCCCATGTTTCCCAATGTGAAGCTGGGAAGTTGAAATCTGATAACCAATGCTGATTCTGTCCCCATGGTACAGCATCAGTCAAACCCAAACTAATTAAAACTATAACTTTAAGAGAGTGGATTAAAAAATCTTTATCCCTCCTGCTCCCAGGTATGTTTTGGGAGGTTGGTTTGTCCCCTGCAGATTCTGGCCCTGTTAGAACTGATGTCCATTATCAGGATCTCTATTTACAACCCCCAGGATTAGCTGAGGTTAAATTTGTGCAGGGCTGACTGCTGTCCAGGGACATTTCCTTGCCTGTGTGTTGCAGCTCAGCAATTCTCAGCACACCAGGACCATGATGTGTTTGGTGTTCACCACAGAGCTCAAGGCTCCAGAGAATTTAGTGCAGCATTTTTCCAAAGCACACATGAGCTGTGTTCTTCCTTCACCTTAGGAAGGTGTTGATAGAGACACTGAACTGCAGCTACACCATCCTCATTATCCACTGAGGGCTCCAGGGAGGGAGGTTGCTGAAATGATCCCTCATCCTGAGGAGGAAGAATCCAGTTTCTCCAGACAGCACACCATGGGGAATTTTGTTTTAATTGTTAGGCTTCTTGGATAAAAGCAAACCATGAAAAATCAGTAGTTTTGCTGCTGTTTCAGATAAGTCTCTGTTTCCCCCTGACCCCCAAAATGACATTCTGATCAGAAATGTCTTCATCTCCTCTCAAGTACCCTGCCTGTCAGCTACCCACAGGCAGTATTTCCCTGTAGTCCAATTATTATTATCATCAAGAACTATCCTTGCTCTTGTACGTGAAGAGAACTCATTAAAACGTGATTGAAATGGAAAAAGAAATAAAATTATGTTTCTTGCCTGAAATAGAAATACAACAATAATAGCTCTTATATGGGAAAGAGAAAGGCTGCTAGGAAAGCAAAGCATTGGGGTTCCTGCTGATGTTTTCATTTTCACTCCCAAGGCTGGTAATGCATCCCTGCTCCCTCCAGCCCCCCTGCTCCTGAGAGCTGCAGGAGCACAGGGCTCTCCAGGGACAGGGCAGATCTCAGCCCTGGCTGAGCTGCACATTCTCATCTCCACTCTGAGCCACTGGAAACCCACTGTTAGGGACTGTAATTACTCATTGTGGGGGTTACATGTCCAAGCTCATCACTGATGGCAGGAGCAGGAGCAGAGAAGCCCACTGAGAACCTGCCTGGCACTCTCAGACCATGTTGGTCCTTAATAAATGCAGAGCTGTTGTAAAAAATAAAGATACAGAGGATCAGGAAACAGGCCCTAGCTGCTGAGGTATGGCTCTATTGTTACTTGGCTAATTGAAAGATGCAACCAAAAGGGATAATTTTGGAATTAACTGAGTATGTGTAAATGCAATTAATCTCCTCTTTCTCCTTTCTCTGCTCAGCTTTGGGAATGCAGTCCAGTCCCTTGAGTCTAAACCCTCCATGGATGTGTTTAACCCATTCTGGCTGCAGGTGCTGAAGCAGCACAGTCCTGCAGGCTCTGCTGTTTCCAATAACCACTTAGAGTCCTGCAGAAAATGATACAAAAGCCAAAAATGAAATCAATAGTAAATGTTCACTAACAGGAAAACTCCTGTGGCTGGCTGAGGATAACAGAAAAGTGTTTTACTGCTGTGCTCAGGTTGTTTGGTACAAAACCCTGGAGTCTGGTTCAGACCAGGTTTGTTACTGCTGCTTGTCCTGATGTTTTATAAACCCACTTACAGGAAACTGGAGGAAAAGGCCTTGGTAATTTCACCACATTAATAGAAATTCAGATTCTCATTTATAAGAAAATTCAATAGCCATCGTGACTGAAGTTTTGAGCAGCACCTGTGGCTGCTGCCAGGGAGCTGTTCTGGGCAGGGACACCTGCCTGGAGCACTGGGGGAATTAGCAATTCAGCTTCTGATGTGGCTGAGGGAAATTACAGCTCTGCAGGTATGGAAAAGGATTGAGTTCCATTTTTTGTATAGCCAGAAGGGAAAGGCAAGCCAAGGGCTCTGGGGCTGGAGTGAGGACAGGGACACCCTGCCAGGGGCATCACCACCTCCCTGAGCTCAGGAGATGGATCCTAGGGAGTTACCAGGGGTGCTCCTCCTGCCCCTGACAACTTCTAGTGGAAGTTGTAGTGGAAAGCTCTCAATCTAAAATCCAGTGTGCTCTGCAAAGGCACCAACAAGCTGCAGCTGCAGGCTGGAATTTCTGGCCAAGGCCACGGCTCAGCCTCCTCCCTCTGTGCCCACTGCATGCAGAAATGGTTCTGGGATCCATCCATGCACAGCTCTCCTGCCCTGCCCAGCTCTGAGCGTGATCCCTCCCCTGGAGCAGCGCTCAGCTCACCCTCCCTGTCACTGCCACGTTTCCCAGGCAAGGACTGCAGCTCTGACAGCTCCCAAGTGGGTAAATTGAGTTTGCAGTAATCCCAAATACCTGAGATAAGAAGCCCAGCTCTGCCGTGGAGGCTGAGGCAGGCACAGGGACTCGGAGGGATGTACGTGCCTCATGTCATGTGTCTCTGCCAGCACTGGAGCCTAATTGGATTGCACAAATGTGACTTCTATGCCTCTTGATCACAAAACCAAATTAAACCTCAAGAAGTTTTGAATAAATCTATACCTGAAAGTTTGCCTCAAAAAAACAGAAAAAAAAGTCTCATTTCAGCTCCTCTGCCTCAGCAGGGGAATAAAATGAAAACTTCAGAACTATTGCTTTAAAACAAATAAGAGAAGCAAAGCACAGCCAGCAGATCTGAATTCCTGGGTGCACTGAATAAAATCATCCATGTGATAATGATGGGATTTTCTAGAACACCTTTTAGGCATGCAATTTCTGCATTAAACCTATTCAGATGTCCCTAGAACATCTGCTGCTTCTATAAAATGGGAGTAACAGCCACTTTTTACAGTGCACTGACAGCTACGGATAAAAGCCTGGTAATTGCTAGCAGGAACTACTGCCTAACCAGAGATTTTCTTCAAAGTTAACCTGCCAAGATTTTTAAGAGTATTGCAGATGATAGCCCTGTGCCGGTTCACACAATTTAGGGAGGTGTTTAAATTGTAGGTGCCATGGGATTCAGAGAGAGCCCAGCCTCCCTTGAAGGCAGATCAGACAGTGCTGATGCCTGGAGCTGCAGCAGCAGAGGGAGCAGAGCAAATCCTCACATTTGCTGCTAATGTGACCTAAAATCAGTGGGAGCTGCTTGGGCACGTGGGTGCTGCTCTGCTCCCCTTCAGGGAGACACCAGAACACCTGCAAAAACCTGGGCAGCCCCAAAGAGAGGAGCATCCACAGGCACAGCTCTGCACAGCACGGCCCTGGCTGCTTCCCATCCCATCCCCTCCCTCTCTGCCTGTGGGAATTCATGAGTCAGGCAGGATGAAAAGGCTGCTGGCAGACTTCTCCCTGGAGTCCCCACTTGAAATGGTACCACATTTCCAGGGAAGCCTCACTTGTGCTCCCAGCAAGGTTGGGAATGCCGTCATTCCTCTGCAGCTCTCAAGGCAGGCAAACATCATCCATACACTGAGGCACAGAAAGTCAGGAAACCTCTTCTGCTCTGGTGAGATCCAGAGCTGGAGTGAGATGTTACTGCTCTTGGAAAAACCAATATTTTGATGGATTAGCCTGGTGCCAGGCTGTCCCTCTGGTCTTTACAGCAGCCACTTGAACAGCTGTAAAACAGCATCTAAAAACCAGGGGACTGCTGGCACACAGGGCTCGAGCAGAGCAAGTTCTGCTACAGAAAACCCAGCTGAGATCCTTCTTTGTAAAAGGGAATAGCAGCTAGTGGAACAGAAAAAAGAAATCCATGCCTGGATGAAAGGAAAGGGAGGACTTCTGAGCTCAGAATAGCTCCTGCCATCCTCTGTCACAGCCTCACTCCCTGAGCCAGGGAGAGGCTGCCAGGGTGCTCAGCTCTTGTAGGCAAAGTCCTCTGCCTGGAGAACCTGCAACTGAAATAAAAATCAGTCTGATGTTTGTAATTTTGAGGGGAAGTGTTAAAAATAATAAAAATAAATGACATCTCCTCTTAACTATTATAAAACTGGACAGCCTAATGGGGCTGATCTCAAACTCCCATCAGTGCTGTTGGTGCTGCTGCTGTATCACAAAGGGGTCTCTGCTGACAAGTTTGTTCTCTACACAAAGCAAAACCACAGCATTTTATGTCTGCAACTGCAGTGTGTGTTACAGTTCCAGGGTCCTCTCCCATGAACTCATACATGTTTTTATTTTTATTCAAATTTACAAGCACACTCAGACAACAGCAAATCTATGTTTATAATAAAGCCAGTGTTCCCCTTTCCAGAAAAGCCAGTTGTATGGACCACCAGAGACCCTTTCCTGACCCTTATGCCAGAAATACGACATTTCCACTGATTTATTTGAATTTCAAACCCAGTTGCTGTGTCGGGGAGCTGTAGCATCTGCGGAGTTTCAACAGTGAGAGTGAATTGTTCTAGTAGAGATTACTCAAGAGCAACTAATCTTAGAACAACAAAGCCTTTGACTGACTTCCAAAGACCTCAGTGTAACTGAAGTAAATCAGTCTCACCTATTCACAACACAGAGCAATCAAGGTGTTTTCTTGCAGGACAGCATCCCACAGTGTCCCTGTCCCAGGCCAGACCCCCACCTGCTCCCAGGGGCTGAGGATGGCTCAGCTCCAAACAACCACCAGCACCTGTCAGGATCAATCCCCCAAATCCAGCTGGGATCTAAGCAGTTCGGTTTTCCTGTGAAGAGCAGTTGCCAGAGGGTTTGTGCAGAGATCTGCAGTAACTGAGGTCGATGCTGATGCTGCTAGAGAGCAGACACTGCCGAGCAGCCTCTGAGCAGCTCAGTGAAGGGGCTTGAGAGATGGAGAATCTTCATCCAGAAAGGATCTTACTGTGAGGTTCAGAGAAATCTAATGCATTTCTGTAAGACTTCTTGCTGGAAACAAGTACCTGGCTGGTGTGTTCAAAAGGTTTGCAACCTGTCAGTGTCATAACAGAACTTGTTACCCTATGTATCTGAGAAATCACAGTTAGCTCTGGCAGATACTCACCTGCCATACAGGTGTTATCCTCGTAAGAGCTCCCTACCTGATCCTGCAGGGACAAAGAGAGAGACAACACTGATTAAAACTCAGTGACTTTTCCAAGGTTGTGCAGCAAGTGGTGGCAGGGAGAGCTGAGGTCTCCAGCCTGGTGCTTCCACCCCTGCACTGAACTGTCTCAATAAGTGAAGGCTCTGGATCAAATGTAAAGTTTTCAATCATAAGAAAATTTTATTCTTCAAAAACAGTAGTAAAAAAAAATGTTTCTAACTTTTTTTATCCCCAGCTCAAGAAAATAAAAATAAATAAACAATATGAGCTTCTTGCAGAACAGAAAGGTTTTCCAGGAAAGAATTTACACAACAGAATAGTTGACAAGTCAGTCAGATAATGACCAAGATGCTGGATGTCTGAGCAAAGCATCAGAGAAATGTTCCAAAAATCTTGTCTAAAAATCTGCAGCAGCTGACGTTTTGTTTCTGTTGCATGGAAGCTTCTTGGCCACGGAGGCATTGCCCTGCCCCATGGCTCCAGGACAAGGAGGAAGGAGTTCCCCAAGGAGAAAAACAATCCCCGAGTAGTAGAAGCACAAATGCAGAGTACTGCGAGGGGCTGGTGCTGCTGAATGGAGCCAGCCGATGGGACTCTGTATCCATGGCAGCTGAGAGGTGACTCACGGCACCACTATAAATACAAACTTGCCTGCAAAGAGCACGCTCGAGTAAAATCTGCATTTGTACTGCCTTGGCACAACGAGCTTGAGACTCCACTTCTCAGCGTTCCCAGCACATCCCTCAGGATGGGATCTTGGTGAGGAACAGGAGACACCCCATGGTCCCCCTGCTCTTGTTCCAGCTGTGGCATCCAGGACATCACATCCCAGCAGCAGCAGCACATTCTGGGCTGAGGAGGGGATCATGCCATGCCAGGAGGGCACCAAAGCAGGGAGGGAACACCTGCAAGAGCTCAGCTGCAGTAATTCAAAATGTGTGCTTCACTCAGGAACAAGCCCCTGGCACGGGCAGGTCACTAAGAACAGAGTGAAGAGGTGGCTGGAAATGGCACAGCCATTAAACAGCTGGGCACCACCTCACCTGCACCTCTCCTGGGGAGCAAAACACGGCACTAAAATATCTGAAAGTTCCTAGAAGGAATGGCAGCCCTTGTAAAGTCATCAGGCAGAGCTGTGCTGGCTGCCTGGAACTCGCATCAGCAAATAGTTTGGGATGTCTGTGCTGGGAGAGGAGACTGCAACTTGGCTGCCTAGGAAAAAAGAGAAAAAGGCAAAAAGCCTCTCCAAGCTGAGAGAATTGCCATTAGCTCCAGAGCTGGGCAGCTCAGTGCCCTGGGGCAGTGCAAAGCCCTGGGTTCAGAGCTCGCTGCTCCCCTGGCCAAGGGAGCCAGGGTGGAGGCTCCATCCTGCTGCTGCTGCTGCTGATGGATGGATGGCAGGGAACCAGCAAAGACAGCTGCTCTGCACTCAGAGGTCTCCAAGAGATAGAAACAGCACTTTTCAAAAATATTATACCAAATTCTTCATGATTTTTAGGAGGCACAAATAACTCTCTCACTATAAGAACCTTCTCTCTGCGTTGTTTAAATATCCCCTGGCTCGGCGAAGGTGGGAAGAAAGTCAGAAAGCTGATTTGGTTCAACACTTTGAAAAAAAAAAAAGTGATAGACAAGCACTTCCTCTCCACTCAGTGTCACAAACCACATGAAATCTCACTGCTCTGGTAATTTTTTGGAGGTGTTATTGTAGAGCTTGAGATTCCGATAAAATGGAAATATAATCAAACTGGAACCCCATTAGTATGTACCTTTTATAAGATTAGCAATTTCACAGTATATTAATTTTTTCCTATATTAGTTAAAATGTGTAACAGCACTTGATTTAACAGAGCTGCATGGGCAGACAGTATTTCAACACTGTGAACATCTGTTCTGAGTTACCAAAATTCCAGCTCAAAAACAAATATTTCCCCTATAAATCAACCCAAACATTATTCTGAGTGTTGTAACAGATGCAAAATGATTCTGGCTCCCTCTGCCCTGTGGTTTGGCTCTTCCCTTAAACTTAATGTGAATATATTTATTTAAACACTTCAAGAAATACACATTTGAAATAGCTATTTAAGCTTCCTTAGAGTGTGTCTGATGTTGGTTCAATATTTATGGTCAGTTGACAGACTGCCTCATTAACTACAGATTCTATTAATTAGGGTAAGCTCTGGTTACAGCTCTGCAGATAAACTTGTTCTGGAGCAGCACTGAAAGTCCCACTCAGGTGTTCTGAACACTTCAGCCCAAGAGCACAGAACTGGTGAGCCTGAGTTTGTGAGAGGAGCAGAGTTTATTTTGGGGTTTGTATTCACTCTGCTCTGGCCTGTTTCAGTGGCCTCTTTGCCCCCATTGTTACTGATGCTGGTCATCTTTCATGAGCTAAATGAATCAGAAGAGGTATTGATTTATGTGGCATAAAGAAATGGGATTTGTTTACTAAATGTGAAATTTGGAAAGAGGCTTTGCAAGAGGGTTCCCAGCTAATGGTCTGAGTATGTAAATAAAAATGTTTACTTAGGCAGAAGCAGCAATTCCATATTTTGAGGTGTTTAATTGCATTAAGCTTCATATGAGCAACTGGGATTCAAGATTTTTTTTATTAGTTTATATGTAACAGCTCAGCCAGACAAAGAGAGAACTGAATTGTGGTACCATAAATAATTACAAACTCCTGTATAGAGAAAAATCCTTTTTAGTTCATCCCTCCTTGCACAAAATACCCTTTGGGGGCAGAAACAGGGCTATGCTTTGAGGATGAACATTTTGGAGTTGTTAATCATCTTCTGTCTTAAATGCTTGGAGAAAACAGTGTGTGTGGACTAAATATAAACCTGCCTTTAGTGCTGCTTGGGAGTCCCAGGGCAGTTCTCTCCCACAAACAATGGGAACACAGGCACAGGGAGCCAGGAGGATGGCAAAGGGAGCACTGCAGGAGTCTGTGTCAGGCAGTGGAAACCACACAGGGTTCAGCCATAAAACCTGCATTATTGCCCTGCAGGGATGCCAAATTGTTATGAAGTTGAGGGCCACATTTTCCAATTTGTTAATAAGGCATAACAGTAGAAGTACTAAGGAGCTGCAGATATGTAAACCGGCATAAAAATGTGCATTTTGTTCAACATTTCTATTTGTGAAGAGATCAGAGCCCATTCTATATGCAGTAGGCTACATCCTTCTATCACATTATACATTAGCTTTATATATTGTTAATTAGACCTAATTTAGGCCTCAAAAAATCTCATTAAAATTCTGATTAGTGCTGTTGGCAAGCAGCCATCTAAAAAGCCTCTATTTCCTTCTTTGATAAGTTTGAAGCCACTATAACAAACAGTAAAAATAAGATCACAGCCTTCTTTCTCATGCCAATCAACATAATGTATTGTCCAGGTCAAAGTCATTTAAGGGAAAATACAGGAGGAGGACATCTTCATTTCCCTGTGTGGATGATGTCAGGTTAAAAATTATATGTTTATGCCCTTTGGCAGCTAAAAAACCAAAAAACCCCAAACCTAAGAAACTTGTTACGAAAATGCCAGTTTTAAGCCCTCAAAACCAACTTACTCTACAAGCCAATTAAATAAAGGGTTTTTTTAAAAGGCTTTAAAAATTAATGGGAATAATAATATTACAAAGCTGGTTTAATATTAAACCAGTCCTGCCTGATGTTTTCTGCTTAACTTTCTGCCTGATGCTTTCCATACAGCTTGGAATGCTAAAATCTAAATGCCTGGCCAGGAAAACATACAGACAAGAATATCTTTAGTCCAAATACAGTCAATTATGCACCCACATTGCTGCAGATCAGAGCAGATAACTTTAAAAGAAATCATGGCATAAAAAAAAAACCAGTCAAAGGCAGAATAAAGCAACAAACAATAGCAGGGTTGCCTCTGCTTTCTTGTGTCTGTGTATGTTGAGGGGTTGTTATGATACAGCTGCCAGCTATCATTGTACTCATCTCAATTAACTTCAACATTTCACTTTACTGCAGAAAAACTTTACAAAGCTGAGCACTGCCTGAAATGGCAAACACGAGGAGCATTCAGAGTTCGTTGTCTCTGTGTGCATCAGTCCTCGCAGGAGGCACAAGCAATGAGGAGCACCAGGACTCTGCAGGGCTGCTGACTCCAGAGCAGAGGCAGGAGGGCTCTGATCTGTCCCTGTCCCTCAGAGCACAGTCCCCAGTGTGCAGCTGCTGTGTCCTGGGTCACCCTGGATGCTGGTAAGACAAAGCCAATGTATGATTATGGGAAAATACCAACTTTTCCTTCTGATAAACACCCAGCCATGCCCCTGAAACCCAGCTTGGGGATGCACTCTATCAGTAAAGCTGATTCTGGGCTGGAATATACATTTTTTAAAATTCCAACTCAGTAATTCCCTATTTTTTCAAGCCCTTTTAAACTGTAATCTTTAGAGGTCTAATCAGACTTTCTGTATCAAATAAAGTAGGGAGATAAACACACATAGAATCCAGAGTGCATTTGCTTCTTAAGACAGTGTTCAGTCTCTGTGTTACATTGGTATTTGCATAAGCAGGTTTCCAAAAACCTGGGAAGCCTGGTAGGCTGGTATTTAACATATTCTGATATGATGTGCCAACTAGTTGCCAGCTGAAATTCCTGATGAGAGATTTAAATAGAATAAAATGGGCCATAAGAGAGGTGGTAATTTAGGAGAATGTCCTGGCTGGGGGTAGTTGGGGTACCCAGGAAGGGCACTGTGGGCTGGCAGCAGTGTCTGGCATCTGCTCAGGCCTGCATGGAACTGAGAGGGGGAGTGCATTAAAAAACAGGAGGAAAAGAACACCCTCAGTCTCATCAATAAGATTTAATTAATCTAAACCTGCAGGACAAACTGCATACAGTTAATAATGTGCATTTCTGCACTACTTGCTGCTGTTACAGTAATTTTTTCTTAAGAAGTCACAGCATGACTTTAATGCCTTTATGTTTAGAAGCCTGATTTTTGTTTATAGGAATTTTCCCAGTCTTGCACAGGTCAGACTTTCCTGCCAAAGAAAGAAAGGTTTATCACATTTCTGGCTTCTTAATAATTTAAACCCACACAATTAAGAACTGGTCTGTGCTTTCTGCATTTTGTTTTTTCGAGAGCAAAACCTGGGAGCAAAGGTGGATGTCACAGAACTAATCCCAGAAAGAAATCCCAAGCTTAGGGCAGCCTAGCAAGCCTGAAGCCCAGGCAGCAATCACTTCAGTGACTTTGAGAGAGCTCGTTGGAGAGCACGGGTTTGCAGTATCAAGCTGTACAGATCCCGAGCTGATAAGCCTATGCATGTGGAATTCTTCAGGCAAAATTCTGCCTGACCTTCCCCAGCACCGTGCCTCCGGCAAGCTCTCTGAAAGCAGCCATTTGAAGTCAGAGAAATCTGGGTCATTGACTTCAACAGAAACTCTGATTAAGGAGGGGATGATGCTCAGCTCCTGCACCTTTCACTCCTCCCTTCTGCTGCAGCTCTGCCTGGGGATGGGCTTTTTATTCTGTGCTCGTGGGTGCTCTTCTGTCTCCAGTAAAACCAATGCCAAATTCCAAAATCAAACAGCCTGAGCATGTAAGAACAGCTATTTCTAAACTGTCTTTTTGCAGCACGCAAGCCAAGAGTGAAAAAGGAAGAGGAATGGAGTGCAGAGGAATAAACGGAAGGATCAAGTTGTTTTTCCCATTGGCACCATCTGGGAGTTGTCCTTAATCAGGGGAAGGTCTGACTGCAAAACAGGCCAGTTACTCCTTTATCTCTCTTTTCAATCCAGTTCTGTCATCTGGCTGCTTACACCTACTGGCTCTAAAAAATTCGCCAAGGCACCAAAGGCACGAGGTGCCTGGAATGGCCTTGAGAGTCTGGTTAATGCTTTACAGGGGGAAGGCTGCTTTAAAAAGCAGAGTGGAGTATTTGTTCCAAAACTGTAGTCATCACTGAGAGCCACACTTACTGAGTTCAAACCAGGTCAGCTGCCCAGGCAAGAACATGTATTTGATCTACCCTGTCATGGTAAAGGCTGCCTGTAAACTTTGGCAGAGAAAATTATTAATCTTTCAACTCACAGCATATAAGCAATGACTAGTAATACCTCTTTTTCTGAGAACTGGAATGCCTTTTGGAACCACCCCAGATTACTTAAGAGAAGTTCCTCTGCCGTCACCCAAAAGCAGTTCCAAACCTGTCTCTCCCACATTCAATTAAACCTTAAAAAAATAATAAATTAAAAATAATGAAAAAAAAAAAAAGGTGGGGGCAGCTCATGGTTCATTCAACAGGCAATTTTTGTCTTGTGAGGAGCCCCAGCAGCTTGCTCAGCTGCACCTCACGAGGACAATAAACATCCATTTTTCAGTAATCAGTGCTGCGGGTAGCGGCTTTCACTTGGAAACCCAAGCGAGGGCTCCGGCCAGAACCTCCGTGCAGGGGAGGGAGGTGGGGAGCAGGCACTGCTCCTCAGTGTGTCTCGACCTTCTCTTCAAAAGCTGCTGCTTTTCAGCTCAGCTGGGTGTGGGTATCTGAGTGTTCTCATGTGGCTTCTCCCAGCCCTCCGTGTTCTGCGCCACACAGCTGGAAATGCACTGCCTGTGAGGCCAGCCCGGGAACTCGCACTGCTTTGGGACAAATCAGAGCTAAAACAAAGGCTGAATCACAAGCTCTTCCCATTCTCCCCTGTTTAGTTTTTTTGTGGTTTGGGGGGATTTCGTTTGTTTGTTTGTTGGGTTTTTTTGTGTATCTCACTCAATCCATTGTTTTGGCTCCCAAAGGGCTGAGGTGGAGATCCACTCAGTGGATGAACCAATGGATATTTAAGGTACAGCAAACCATTTGCTTTTTCAGTCTGTCCTGTGCCTTGACCCAAACAATTGTTCTGCATTATTTATCCTCTCCATCTTCCACCTAGTTCTCTGCCTGCCTACTTCTGCAACTCTTTTCTCCACATTTAACAGAGGAATGGAGTGACAGTAGCAGCTCAGCTGTGACCATACAGATATCTGACTAGAAGCTTTGCTCAGGTTTGAGAGATCTCTCACACTGCACATACAGCACTGGCTTCCATTTAGATAGAAAGAGAAAAGCCTGGATTCTTCAGAACAGTCTATATTTAAATACACACAGAGTTCTAGATCACACACTGACTGTACAATACCTGTCTCCCAGCACAGGAGCAGATATCTCTCCATCTATCAGTAACTATATTTTGGCTGAGCCATGATTACTGCATTGTCTTCCTGCCCCACTTTTATCCATATTTATGGAGAAAATACAGGTAAGTCCCTTGGAATATACTGGTCAGCTGGATCCCTTAAAAAACCCACTTTCACTCCAGCTTTCTGTACGAGGAAAAAACTCTGCAGTCATGTTTCCAGGAGATATTTCAGAACAGAATTCCCAATTTCCATTACAGGCTATGCCAAGGCGATGTGTAGGAGAATGGAAACTGCTTCAGAGCAGTGGAGAAAATGAATCTCATGAACCGTGTTGGAGATTTTTACCTAAAACCTGCAATCCCTCCTTTGTAAAACGTTTAAAGTAACTCGGAGCGGGGATAGTTAGTGAGTTTTAAGCGAAGGGGCATGAACAGACTCAGACCTAAGGGCAGTACCGGGTGCAGGCCAGGCCAAGGGTCACCCGAGCGCGGCTCAGCGCTCAGGACCGACCCTGTCAGACCCGCAGCGCTGTGCGCGGCTCCAGCGGCTCCGACAGCTCCTGCCCCAGCCAGGGCACATCGCTGGGTGCCCCGGGGCCGGCACAGGGCACGGCGGCGGGCGGGAGGTGGGCAGGACACGGGCGCGATGGTGGGATCGGTGCCGGAACACCAACACATCGCACGGCAGGGCAACAACCCCGCGGCACGGCAACCCGGACAGCCTCCGGCAGGACACCCCCGGCACGCCCTCCCCGGCCGGATCCCCTTCCCTCGACAGGATCCCAGCAGGACACCCCGTTTTCGCACCGGGCCGGGCCCGTTCGGCCATGGCGGGGGCGCTGAGGGGGCTGAGGGGCCGCGCGCGCTCCCGCCCCCGGCCCCGCCATTGGCCCAAAGTAGGTCACGGCCCGCGCGCGCGCCCGCTCACGTGACGGCCCCGCGCGCGCTGCCCCCCGCGCCGCGTGACCGGCGGGCGGGGCCGGGGCTGCCGTGAGGGGAGCGGGGTCGTGGCCTTGTCCTTGTGCCTGTCGCTCTCCGTGTCCTCCCCTCACCGAGCCGCCCGCGCCTCCTCCGCCGAGCCTCGGCACCGCGGCCAGCGCTCTGCAGGTGTTCGGGGTGCCCGGTGGACGCCCCGTGGTGGTCGGGACCCGCTGCGGTCCAAACCAGCCCGTGGGGCTCCGGCCGAGCATCCCCCCCACCCAGCGGCCATCGGGGTCACTGGATGCCCGGGGAACCCATCGGTGTCTCTCGGTGCTCGGGGAACCCATTGGTGTCACTGAGTGCTCGGGGAACCCATCGGTGTCTCTCGGTGCTTGGGGAACCCATCGGTGTCACTGGGGAACCCATCGGTGTCACTGGGTGCTCGGGGAACCCATCGGTGTCACGGGGTGCTCGGGGAACCCATCGGTGTCACTGGGTGCCTGGGGAACCCATCGGTGTCACTGGGTGCTCCGGGAACCCAGCGGTGTCACTGGGTGCTCAGGGAACCCAGCGGTGTCACTGGGTGCTCGGGGAACCCATTGGTGTCACTGGGTGCTCGGGAACCCATCGGTGTCACTGGGTGCTCCGGGAACCCATCGGTGTCACTCGGTGCTCGGGGAACCCATCGGTGTCACTGGGTGCCCGGGGAACCCAGCGGTGTCACTGGGTGCTTGGGGAACCCAGCGATGTCACTGGGTGCTCGGGGAGCCCATCGGTGTCACTCGGTGCTCCAGGAACCCATCGGTGTCACTGGGTGCTTGGGGAACCCATCGGTGTCACTGGGTGCTCGGGGAACCCAGCGGTGTCACTGGGGAACCCAGGTGGGATGGTCCAATTCACTGATCACCATGTCCTTAGTGCACCTTGGTAGAAGGACCCCTGGAAAATATAAAGATATTTCGTCTTTTAAATGGCCTTGCAGGTTGTCTTTGCTAAAGAAAATAATCAGCATAGTAAAAAAAAATGTTATGGTACGTTAACCACTGGGTGCTTGGTTTCAAAAGAATCAGATTTTTAGGCCATATAGCTGATCCCAGTGATGGGATCAAACATGAGCAGAAATAAAAATATAGGTTGAGAGAGTTTTTTTTAATAAAGCACTCATCAAGATATTTTCAATACAAAAACCAAACAGCTGCATAGTCTTTCCTAAGCCATCAAATAGAGATTTTATGGGTGAATGCTAAGCTAAGAACACATGCCAAAAATTTATTGCAATTGGAAAATGGAGAATTTCAGATAGTCTATCGTTAGTTGTGTTTTGTCTTGATTGGCTTTACCTGGCATGCACCATGTGGGGTCAGCCAGTGGTCAAAACAGCACGAAGGAATTAGGGGCCACCTTTGGAAAAGGGTAGCAAGTAAAAATCAGTAATTTGCATATACAGACAACAATTGGAATTTAGACAGACAACAGCCTGGAATTTAGGCTATTTGGGATGAAATCTTCCTGTGTAGCATGGCTGGAGTTAAATCTTTGTTCCTGTTGTGTGAGACTGAAAGGAACAGCTCCAGCACCCTGCTCAGGTACTCTGCTCAGCTTTGCTGGCTGGTCGGTGAATCAGGAAGAGTTATTTTGGCTTTCTCATGCAGGAAATCCCAGCTCCGGTGTGAGCTGGGAATGCAGGGTCTGTAACTACAACACAGTGCTGAGAGAAGCTTCCTTTTGTTCCATGTTTGCATGATTTACCCATAATTTACCCCATTCAGTGTCAAGCAGTGAAGCAGTGCGAGTTTCCTGTCCTGTGGTGTTGAAAATGCTGTTTCTTTCTGTTGAGTTGGGTCAATACTCATAAAAACACAAGTAGTTGTGCTTAAGTTGAGCTTTCACCCAAAACGAATCTTGTTACTGGTGTTTCCCAGTATCCCCATTACTTTTACATCCTCTGTTCTATTTACTCTTCTTTGCTGCTTATCATATTTCCTAAATGTATCTATTTTTCTTTAGGCAGCACAGAAGAAACGTTCTGTACCACATCTGCATAAGGATTGGCAATCACCCTAATCTTTGTGTCACTCATCTGTACCTCTGTAATTAAAGGTTTCCACTAACCAGCAATTTGGCCGTCTGAGGCAACGTTGGTACGTGTACAGTCATTTAATAATCCACAGCTTTTTTCCTTGCTTAGGTGCCTCTTAAAAACTCCTGTGCTGCTGCTATCACACCCCTGCTCCAGTTGGGAACCATCTGTGGCATCCCAAGGTTCTCCTGAGCCCTGCTCAGCCGTGCCCTGAGTTTGTTCCTGTCACTTGTGTCTGGTTCTGATGGTCACAATCCCCAGGCTTCGCATTCTTGGTTGTGCCAGTGTAGTTTTATTGATTTGAATGTACTTTGGACTTTCATCGGTTGCTTGTTTTAGGCAGTTCATTTAACAAGACACTAGTCAGTGCACCTAATAATGGATAATAGAATTATAGAATATCCTGAGCTGGAAGGGACTGACAAGGATCACCCAGTCCAGCCCCTGGCTCTGCACAGACACCCCAACAATCACACCCTGTGGATCCCTGAGAGTGTTGTCCAAATGCTCCTGGAGCTCTGGCAGCCTCAGGGCTGTGCCCATTCCCTGAGGAGCCAAAGAACCTTTTCCTGATATCCAACCTAACCCTCCCTGAGTCCTGTTCCTGGTCACACACATAATAGATACACAAGGGGAAAACAAAACTGTTCCTCAGGCAGCTTTTATTTCCAAATACTGGCCAGTTTATGCATGTAACATCTTTATTTGCTTCTAGTGAATATTTATGATTATTTATATTTGTTGATGGTTAATAATAAATGAATAAACACAGATGGTAAAACTTTGCAAAGTGTGATCCAAAAGAGAATCCAAATGAGAATAAGGGAGATACAGATGTCCACAGGCACCTGAAGGGTGAAGCTCCTCTGGGATGAATGCAGTTCTTGCACAGCCTGCATAGGCTGGAGGCCAGAGCAGATGGAAAATCAGCCGTGCTTGAGCGAGGATCGTGGTGAGCAGGGCGGAAAAACGAGGCCTGGGAGTCTTAGTGGGTGACAAGCTGACCATGAGCTGGCAGTGCCCTGGGAGCCAGGAGGACACTGGGATCCTGGGGTGAATTGGGAAAAGTGGGACCTCTCTACTCGACCCTCTGTCCCATCCTGGGCTGCTCAGGACAAGAGAGACAAGGACTTGCTGGAGAGGGTCCAGCAGAGGCCACAGAGGTGATTTGGGGTCTGGAGCTTCTCTGACAAGAAGAGTCTGAAGGGAGCTGGGCCTGTCTGGGCTGAGAAGACTGAGAGGGGATCTCATCAATGCATATAAATATCCTCAAGGTGGGAGCCAGGAGGATGGCTCCAGACTCGTCTTGGTGCTGCCCAGTGACAGGACGAGGAAAAAGGGCCATGAACTAAACCACAAAAGGTTCCACCTCAACACGAGCAAAAACTTCTTTCCATGGAGGGTGGCAGAGCCCTGAACAGCTGCCCAGGGAGGCTGTGGAGTCTCCCTCTCTGGACATGTTCCAAACCCACCTGGACACGTTCCTGTGCCACCTGCTCTGGGTGACCCTGCCCGGGCAGGACTGGGTGATCTCCGGAGGTCCCTTGCAGCCCGAAGGATTCTGTGAGACGGTGAGAGCCCTGCTCGTGCTGGTGACAGCGCTGTCACCCCGGGTGACACCCGGCTCGGTGGCGGGGAGAGCTCGGTGGGAAGCGCTCATTCCCATAAACCCAGGTGGGATCCAGCCTGGACCCCTCACACCGCGGCAGCGCCGGGTCCCGCTGCCCCGGGTGCCCCGAGCGGGGTCAAACGTTCAGGCTCATTAACATCTCATTAACACATTCCTCCCGGTTACCGGGGAGGCGCTGCGGCCCCGCGGGGGGGTTCGGGGCGGGTGTCCCGGGGTTCCCCCCCCACCCGGTACCGGCCGCGCGCGTGCCGGGGCGGGGCGCGCGGGGGGGCGCGGCCGGTACCGGGGAGGGGCGTGGCCGGCGCGCCAATGGCGGGGCCGTTATCGGCCGTGACGTCAGCGGCGGCGGCGGCTGCACGTGGGCGCGGGGCGGGCGGGCGCAGAGCGGCGCAGAGCGGGCGGCGGGAGCGGCGGCGGCGGAGCAGCTGCGCGGCGGAGGGGCCTGACCCGCGCCCGGTCCGCGCCCTGTCCCGCGGCCCCAGCGCCCCTCGCCACCGGCGCCCGGCCCGGCCCCGCGTCCGGCTCACCCGCGCCGCGACAGCGGCCACAGCAAGGGGGAAGGAACCGCTCGCCGCGCAGCTGCCCCCTCCCCGCCGCCGCGGGCAGCCCCCACCGACAATGTCGCGGCCGCTCCCGCTGAACCCCCCGTTCCTGCCGCCCACCTACGGCGTGCTGAAGTCCCTGCTGGAAAACCCGCTCAAGCTGCCGCTCGCTCACGAAGACGGTGAGGCTTCCCCGGGACCCCTCGCCCCGCTGTCACCGGGGGCGGCGGCGGCGCTGTCCCGTTTCCCTTCCCCGCCCCGGGCCGGCTCGCTCGGGGCGCTCCGCGGACCTAACGGGACGCGCTCCGTGCTCCCCTCGCCCGTCCCGGGGGGCTGGCAGCGCTCGGTGCCTCGGGTAAAAGGGGCCGGGATCCCCCTGCCAGCCCCCACAGCAAAGCGCTCCTGGTCCCCGGTTCAGCGGGAGAAAGTTGCGGCTTCCCCGGGCAGCGCAGGCAGCTCGGGAATAGCCGCAGCGCGTATGGCGAACGGATCGAGCGCGCACCAAAAGCGCAAACCCAGGGAAGGGCTCGCAGTTCCTGTCTCCTCGTCTTTCCGAGTTCCACTGCCAAGCGACTCGCAGGATTTCACCGGGGCTCTTGTGTGAGGTTAAAAATAAAATGCTGCGAAGGCTTGGTGGCTGACAGGAAGCTTTAGGAGTTCAGATTCTTGCAGATCTTGCAGAGAAATCAGGCGTTTCCCTTACAAAAACGTGCGTTGAAATCACTGGGGGCTGTAGAAATGAGGAAGCCTCAGTTTAACTTTTTTTTAGCTTCTACCTCTGAATATTTTTTGTCTCTTGTGCACATCAAAACCGTGTTCTATCAGCCTTTGCCACCGTATGTTAATAACATTTAGAAGTGCAGAATTTGAGGATTACTTTGCTTGTGCCAAGACTTAGCAAGATCGGGACCTTAGTTTAGAAGAGTGACAGGATCCCAGGGATTTCAGGCTGACTGTTCCTTTTCAACAGAATATGTCAATATTTTCCAGTTTGCTGGAATATTTACATGTCCACTTTTAAGTGTGTTGAGTACTTTTTGATGCTGACATTTAAAGCTATGCATGGAGTGGAACTGTTAAATAAAAGCAAAGGGCAATCTCAGAAATGTTGTTGGTTCCCACAAAGGTGCTCAGTGACATGACCCCTCAATTCTCTTCCAAGTAGGGTTAGTCAAAGGAGTTATTTTTTTGAAGGCACCTGAGAGTACAGCAGAAATAATGGAAATAGTAGTAGTCAGTCTTTTAATTACTGAGTTCTTACATGCTTATTATGTGTTTTTGTTTAAGCATTTGGTAAAGAAAAAGACAAAGAGAAGAAGTTAGATGATGACAGCACCGGTACCACAGTCCCTCAGTCAGCTTTCTTGGGTCCAACATTATGGGACAAGACACTGCCATATGATGGAGACACTTTCCAGTTGGAATACATGGACCTGGAAGAATTCCTCTCAGAAAATGGCATTCCACCCAGCCCAAACCAGCACGAGCCTAGCCCACACCAGTCAGGTCTCCAGCAAGCTACCTCAGCATCACCTTCTGTCATGGACCTCAGCAGCAGGGCTTCTACTTCAGTCCATCCAGGCATGGTGTCGCAGAACTGCATGCAGAGCCCGGTCAGACCAGGTAAATCAGCCCTCAGAGCTTCCCTGTGGAATTTGGCATGAGCCCCTCCTCCCCACTGTAAATCACTGCTTCTCCCTGTGCCACTGACAGGCAGCTTAGAGCCCAGAGGATTCCTGTCACTCACACTCCAGCAAATAAAAACAATAGCTCCAGTTATCGCTAAGCTGCTCCACCAGGATTTTTGTTTAAATTGTGGAAGGAAAGCTCTGGGAATTCCAAGGAAACTTGGCTGTCTCAGTTGGTATCTTAGCTGTTAGCAAGTACAAAGACCACAGACAGAATGGCGTAGATGCCACAGGGTTAAAAGAGCAGGGAAGGAGAATATTCCTTCAGCCAAAATTTGATGTGAGAACACAGGGGTGGGCAGTTATTCTGGAGTTAAAGGTTAATGCTTCTTACTTGAAATTTTGGCCATAATCTTACTCTCTACTGAGCAAAGTAAAATTTGCCACAGGAACTGAGCTTTGGAACAACATTATAATCTTGCTTAAATTGGCATAAACTGCATGTAACTCTGACCTGAATTCGTAACTGTATCTGTAGTCACCTTACGCTTAAGAAAACACCGTGGAGTCCAAGGCCTGGTTGTAATGCACAATTCCAGTCTGTCTGATGTCAGTGGAAGTCTTTTATTATTTTATTAGCACTTGAGATCAACCCTTTAGAGACACCAGTCCAAATCCAGAGTAACTGCTCTGGCTTGACACCAGCATGGCTGAGATCATGGGCAGTGGAAGAGTGTCAACATTGAAGTTTGGGAAACATGGAGCCTTGCCATTTTCCTTAAAAAAAAATGAAAAATAAAAAAGAGTGACTTCTTTATTGTGCTCTTCTGCTCACACGAGGTGTGCTAGAGCAAAGTGTGCTCTTGGCAGCAGGAAACCACTCCTCTCCCTTTTGCTTGATCGTTTGCCATGCTCAGCGTGCGAAGTCATTGTCAGAATCATCTGATAAGGAGGCAAAATAAATAAATAGAGAGGCAAAAGTTGTGGAGCAGGATGAAATAGAAATGTCTTACGAGTCTGCAATGTTCCTGTCTCATTAAAATGAAATAAAATGTCCCCCAAAGTCCCCAAACCTGTCAGCAGACTCCTTGGCCCTCCATCAGAAGTGTGTGTTTAGTCATGGATTTCATTTACTTACTTTTACTGTGTGTGGATTTGACTTTGCTTTGTGTTTCAGTTTCAAGGCTTTTCATGGTTAACTAATAACTTATAAGGGTGTCCAAAGTTAAAATATATTTGGAGTAGGCAAGAGCAGAACATGAAACCCGCTGCTTTTTCTGAGCCAGCTTTAAAAATAGTGCGTATGTGCTACACCATTTTCTGTCACTTGTGCCCACAAAATTAAAAGCAAATAATCTGTCCTCATTCTCTTTTATTTTCAGAGGAGCCTGGTAGTGAGCCAGGCTTTTAATGATCACCTGTCAGAATTGGTTTGTAATCAGCTATCTGTGTGACTTTTCAACTCATTGATTTTTTTCAGTTTTTCCTGAGCCCTTTGCAGCACAGGGTTACAAACTTACCATACTGTGCACTTTTTTACTGTTGTAAAGGACATTATATCTCTAGGGTAGGATAAAACATCTAAATTTGCAGATATTTTTCCCAACACCATCTTACCTTAACAAGAATAGATTTTTTTAAGTGTGTTTTTTTTTTTTTTAAGGGAGCTCATTTCACTTCTTAAATAATATTTTCCTGTCCCCCATTACAGATAGGAAGTGTGAATTTAATTAACAGTAGTCTGGTTTATCATCAGGTTGTTGAAATTTTTATGTGAACATCTTTCTTTGACAATTAGTACTGAAGAGAAGACATCTCACAGTTTAGCATTTGAGCAAGTTTGAGAATATAACAGCATATATTTTAAAAAATTAATAAAAGTAAAAATGAGCATTTAAGGGTTATCATAAAAGGGCCAAGGCAAATATGCTACTTTGAAATAGGGAGGTAAATGTTAAAATTATTGTAATGGAGCCTGTTGATTCATATATCTTTAGACATTTGAAATAGTGTTTTTAAATTTTATTGTCACATAAAGGTTTTTAGTTGGTGTGAGCTATCATTCCAGTATGCATAGTGTTGTGACTTGTGTTACTGTAATAAAGCAAAGAACAAGTAGTAGGAAGTATAAAATTTCAATACAGATTAATTCCATGTGATCTTACTGCTTTCAGGAAAACTGAGTGTTTTAGGTGTTTGTGACTGTAAAAACATTTCACTGGTGTGTTTTCTGAGTTTTGCCTTGCAATGGGAGCCTGTTTGAGCCTGGGGGCTGGAGGGAGGGTCCCTCCTGTGCTGCTGCTCTGCAGGTTTGGCGCTGGGGTCCCCTGCAGCTCCCACCCTGGCTGTGCCCTGGCTGGGGACATTCCCCTGCACGTGGAGCCTGGCTGGGGCTCTGTCACTGGGATGCACCCAGGGCTGGTCCATGGGAGATTTCATGAGGAGGAGATTTAATTCTGTGCATGTGTTCCAGCACAAGCCTCATCTGTCCGTAGGACAGAGTGGTGTCGCCCAAACGTGTTTTGTGCCGTGTCTGGAAGGGATCAGGAGATCTGCACTGGCATTCCCTGGGTGACATCAGGCTCAGCAAAGCTGTGCTGACCCTGACTGTGGACGTGACATTACCAAAATCCTCACTGATTTTCTTTCTCCCTGCTAAAAAAAAAAAATTAAATGGCAACAAAAAGGATCTGTGTGAATATAACTTAATTCTGTATTTCCAGATCAGATTATTTGGTCAGTGGAAAGATATTTAGGTTCACCAGTTTATCATTTGCAAAGAAAAAAGCAAGCACCTACTTCCCATACATTTATGTTCAGGGACTGTACTTAGAGAAATTTTGGTGAGGGGACACAGGGTAATGAGTTCCAAGAGTAAAACCATGTGTTTCTCTTCCACAGTGCTGATTTTCTTAATAAAAAACAGTATTTTGTTTTATTTTAGCATTGCAGACCAAATTTTATTGTCATGTGTAGATGCATTTAAGACTTCTGTTTTGTCTCTGTATTGAATGCTGGTAGGTTGGTTGGAGTCTGTGGTCTCCTCAGAAAAAGGTTTTCAGATTTTTATGAAGCTTTTAAAGTAATCCATTACTGCAGACACACTTTCATGGTTCTTCATCTGTCACACACCTCATGTAGTCTTTTAGTGCAATGTGAATCTCCGTTTAAATGCAGAGTCCTTGAGGAAATCTGGAGTAATTTTTAGCTGTTTGTATGTAAAGGGAGGGTATATTTTGCATTGGTTGTTGCTTTTTACCTGGCTCTTTTCCCCATGTAGCCCTGATGGAGGTGGTTGGGCAGGTACTGTAAAGGGTTTGAAAGGTGTGAAGTAGGGAAGCATCAGCTATATCTGGCACAGAATCCTACCTAGAAGGGTTTTGGGGTTTTGTGTTTTAGATCTGAATTTTCTGTTTGCCACCAAAGCCTTGGCTGTGGGGCTGTCACAGGGATGCTGCTGGCACGGGGATAACCAGGTGTTGTTTCTGCCTGGCTCCAAAGCAGGACAGGGCTGTTGGGTGCTCTCAGAGAGCTCCCTGCTCCTTTGTGTTCTCTGATGGTGGTTTTCTGTCTGTGTTGTCTGCTGGGTGCCTTAGACTACTTAGCAAAGATCATTTTAGGAAAGAAAAAAAAAGCAAAAACCAAGCTTTATAATCCACTGCAGAAATATACCTATGTGCAGTATCTTCACTTAAAAAAAAGTAAAATTAGAGGCGTGTTAATAAAAAAGCTGAGAATTGTTTCCATGTGAAGTGTACTTACACCTCCCATCCCCTAAAGATTTTTATGAGATGCTGTTTGGTCAGTCCAGATATTCTGTTGGAGTGCAGTATCCATGAGAGGCACTGAGCTGCAGGGGCTGGCAGCAGGGCACCCCTGGGTGGGTTTCTGTGTTTTTGGAGCTGGTGTTTGTGCTAGGCACAGCAGCCAGCTGGGAGAGGCTTGTTCTTGCTCCATGCAGGGTGAGGTGGTGCCAGGGCAGCCCCCAAAGGGTGTGTGCAGCACTCCCTGTATTGCAGCCTTCCTTCCCTTGTGCTTTTGAACGTGACCTCCTCCTCCAGCACAGCTTGGCAGAGCCAAGGGCAGCATTCACAGCTGCCAGCCTGTGCGTGGAATCCTCTGCTAAGCTTTAATCATTGTTTACAAGCCATCCCTGGGTGTTGCAGGAACCCCTTCTTCCCCAGAAGAGGCCAAGGGCTCTCCAGGGGAATTTCCTGACCTTTGTCCTCCCACGTGAGGATGGGAATGACCAAGCTCCAGCATGGCCAGGCTGGTACCAGGAGCTGCTCTTCACATTGAGCCTCACGTGAGGCTCTGGGTGCCTGCAGGACCATGTGCTCCAGGCACGTGTCCCTGCCCTGTGCTCAGCCCAGCTCAGCCTAAACCCAGCTGAGATGGAGAGCAGCACCCTGCATTATACCCTGCATTATACCCTGCATTATACCCTGTGTTATATCCTGCATTATATCCTGCGTTATATCCTGCATTGTACCCTGCATTATGCCCTGTGTTACATTCTTCATTGTACCCTGCATTATACCTTGCATTGTACCCTGTGTTATATCCTGCATTATACCCTGCGTTATATCCTGCATTGTACCCTGTGTTATATCCTGCATTATACCCTACGTTATATCCTGCATTGTACCCTGCATTATATCCTGCATTATACCTTGCATTGTACCCTGCATTATACCCCGTGTTATATCCTGCATTATACCCTGTGTTATATCCTGCGTTATACCCTGCATTATATCCTGCATTGTACCCTGCACTGCACCCTGCATTATATCCTGCATTGTACCTTGCATTATACCCTGTGTTATACCCTGCACTGCACCCTGCCCTGCCAAGGAAGCACACACCTCCCTAAACTGCTCCCTGCATCAAAGGGAGATGCAAAATATATTCAGGCAAATATTAAAAATAGCCTGTCACATGATAACGGAGGGGGAAAAAGTGCTGAACGCACAGGCTTGTTAATGCTGGGAGCAAGAACACTGTGTCTCCTTCAAGAGAGCTAATTTTAATATTCACAGTTAAATGTTGATTATTGGTTAAATAATTGCTTGGCTGCGTGAAAGAACTTGAAGTTAGTTCGGAGTTCAAACAGTAAACAGCATGAAATAGTCTTGGTGTTAGGCTTGTGCAAGGAGGGGCTCTCCAGGCTTAGGAAGAGAGCACAGGGAAGACCTGGGATTTGGGTTTGGTTTTTTCATCTCCTTAAAGATATTTCCAGGATGTCTTGGGTGTCACGCTTGTTACAATTACTTAGAAAAGCGCAATGTATTTTTCAGAGCTTTGCTTCCCATCTCAAAGTGCATTGCAGAGTGATTGAATGGTTCTCAGTGCAGTGATTTGATCTTTCTGAGGAGCGAGTACACCCTGAAGTCTTTCATAAAACAATATATTACAGTGAAGAGAGAAGACCTCATCAGGAGATGTATACAAAGACACCACTATTATCTGATTAGATGAAGCAACTAGGAAACACATTAAATTGTTCAATCTCTACATATTTTTATGACAGCAAATTGGCAATTGTGGAAGCTGCAGTGGCCAGATTTTGCCAATTAATCTCAGCAATAAGTACTTTGCTCCTCATGTGGTCTCCCTGATTTCTGTATTGCTCAGCAGGTAGGCAGCTTGTTGACTGCTCTCCGTCCCCTCCCAGGTGGAGCAGCAAAATGTCACTATTCACTCTCTTGTCATTCATCTTTCTGGAATTTTTTTTTTAAGGGGGGTAACAGCTCTCAGTGGCCAGCAGAGTTTTTGCAGGATGAAAGGACTTAGTCACCATCAGTAAAAAGGACTTTAGTGCATTATGAAATCAACTTTGGTTGCCTGGCAGTACACTGTGGAGCTGTTTAGTATTTATATAATATAAAACATGAGCATAGGTTTCTTTTTTTTTCTTTTGTTAAGTCTTCTTTTCATAACAAATAGAATGTATTTTCAATATTTTGTCTGAATTTCACAGAAGACTGGCGATCAGAAAAAAATATTTCAGCGAAGTTGTTTTCAAGAAAAACTGTGGGTTGATCTTAAGTAGATAATGAAAGCTCTGAAAAAAACCATTTACTTAAACCTCTAATCTATTCCACTTAATGGACTAAGTTATACATAATCACTTGGTATAGAAAATGAGTGTAAAATGCACAACTGTGTCAAAACCAATGGATGACAGGTTTATTGCAGCTTGTATAATTTTTTTTAAAATTAAAAAATGATGATAAAGAAGCTCTCTGTTTATCACAAAGCTGAATTTGGTCCTGAGAACTGGAGGACTACAGTGTGGAGAGCTAACACAGGTGGGTAAGGCAGCATAAAAGAAATGTCGCAACATCGCTTTTCTTCTTTATTTATTTTTTTTTTCTTTTATTCTGGTGCTCTTCACTGCACTTCATCTTTGCATGACTGAGGTGATAACCATGAAGTTTTAAACAAATATAAAATATTGTTCAGCCTCTCACGTTTCTGGCACGCTTGAAGCTGTGGTACAGTTCTGCTTCCCCAGTCCCATTCTCTCAACAAAGTTTTGCCAGGGCTAAATTTGGGCCAGATTTTTGTTGTGCCCCCTCCAACACCATTGCTTAGCTCCTCTGATGTGGCAAGCTCTTGCTTCAGGGTTCTCTGCTCAACTGACAGAAACAGCTCTAGCTCTTCATCCCACTGGCATTATTCTCTTGTTCACATTGCTTACAATTTAATGAAAACAGGCACTGAGCATCTTGGAGCTCTTTGTTTTGGTGTATGGCTGTGGTAGGAGGAAATAAAAAAATCCAAATTGCGTTAGGGTTCCTGAAAACTCATCTCCTTGTTAACTGGAACACAAATGTAGATTACTACTCAAAACAGGTCCCTGCTGATGGGTTCATTAGTATGTGTTTCCTACAAGCAGAAGCTACAGTGAGCTGGAGCAATAACTCACCTGTAACCAAATGTCATCCTTAAATGTGTAGTTGTAAAGCAGAGAGGCAAAAACACAGAGTTTGGCAAAGATTTGTTGAAGATGGAGAATGGTTTAAAAAAAAAAAGGCATTCTTTTCCAATTAGCCTTAGGGAGCTCAGCTTGCTGTAAATTCTTTGTTCTGGAACATGGCTATGGACAATAGGTCAAAGATTAAGTAATTCATTACAGAACTGGTTGGTTCTCCTGAATTTAATAAACAAATGAAAGAACGAGGTTCTCTATCCACAGCAAGATCAATTCATTTGTGTGGCAGTGATTGGATCTTAAGTTTTATTTTAAACACTTGCAAAGGCCTTCTCTGCTTACTCAATGTCTGTGTGGCCATTGGTGTCTTTGAGGTGACCTGGTCACACAGCACTCATGGCACAGGTGGAATTAAATGTGGACAGGAAGGAAACTGTAAATTGCATTTGGGAAAAAATGAAGGAACAATAATGTGAAACATCACAAAATACTGCAGAAATGCATTTAATGGAGCAATCAACATTTTTAGGACAGCAAGATTTTTGAAATAACAGCACTAAACCTTCTTGTAGAAGAGCACGCTGCACGAGGCTGCAGAACATAAAGCACAAGGCTTGTGCTGAGGCAGAGATGACTTAAAACAATTCAGTCATTTTTACCAACTCACCATTGCAACATTTGGAAATTAGTCTTATTCCACCAAGAAGTCTGCTTAAAAAAACCATCTGTGTTCTTGCCTTAGTAATACTTAGCAAGTAGGAACTAAGCAAACCCAAATCCTGTTCCTCATCACAGCAGAGAGGGTTAAACTGGGTTTGAAGGGCCCTCAACTGCTGCATGGTGGAAATTTGGATGTTGTGACAGTCCCTGCAGCTGCAGCCCTTGGTGGGGCCCTGGCCCTTCTGGGCACTCACTCCTGCAGCATTTGCTCATTGTGAGAGATGAGCGCTGGGGAATCCTTTTGTGACCATTTCTCTTTGAAAACAAACCCAGACTGGTCATGCTGAGTATGTATGGCTTCTTGCCTGATCCTGCTTGCTGGTATTTGGTTATATCAGCAGATTTTAACCAAATGCAGCAAGAAAGTTGTGATTTTGAAGAATTGGTTATAATCCTAAAATTTAATGAAAATAAATGAGTGGATGTATGAGTAGATACAGGATGGGAATGTGTTGTTGAGCAGGAAGAGTTGTGCAAATGTGCATTTTCTACATCAGAAATGGTGCATAAGACTTTTTAAATGCCTGATCTGTGTGAAATGCTTCTAAAAAAGCTGAAACCCTTTTAGACACCGTGAGAAAGAATCTTCAAGAAACCAAATTTAATTGGTTTAGTGTGTGTTGGAGGGAGGGGAGTCTCAAACTTTTTCGACCATTCTTCCTTGGAACTCCTCAGCTTCTCAGGTTCTGTGATTAGATGAGACTCCAGGGTTTCATTTCAAAAGAGAATTTAGAAAATGAGTTGTAAGGTTTGTAAGCAAGATCTTGAAAGTTCTGCTCCCACGCAGTGGAACGGTCTTGATCCTCTCCAGAGCCAAGCACAGTTATTTTATTGAAGAAATTTCTCAACTTTATGCATCCTTGCTGTATCCTTTTATTTTTGTGCAGCAGAGTCTCCCCAGCTCTGGTGCCTTGTTTGAAACCACCTTGCAGTGGCATAACTTGAGATTTGGTGGCTTTTATCACAACCATTGCAGTGTCCATGTGGGCGGGCGACAGCGACCTTGTGCGCGCATCCCTGCGCTCATCCCACACCGCTCATGGGGCTGCCTGCCTCTAATCTGGGAAACTTTCCACCCTGCCACCCTGCTCTGGGCTGCAGTGAGGTCAGGAGGCAGAGAGGAGCAGGGCAGAGTGAGAGTGGGCTAAAAATGTAGAGGGATCAAAGAGGAAAAGTAGGTCGTGGCAGGGTACGTGCCCTGGGAGCAGGGCTGGGGGAGCACAAGTGAGGGGGAAGATTTGTTTTGCTCCTGGCTTTCCAAAGTTGTGCAATTTAAGAATATGATTAACCTGATATGACTTGGTTTTTCTGCCAGATTAGATATGTTGAGTTTCTTGGCGTTGTGGATTGTACAGTGCAGTGCTGTAAAGTCTGGGTGTGTCAAGACAGAGCTGTAGTGACACAACCCACGCTCGGTGTAATGCAGCACTGCTGGGTGCACCACCCTGCTCTCCCCCCACACATCCTCAGCAGGGCATTTACAAACCTCAGAGAGCCTCTCTGTGCCCCTGTGTTCTGGTTCTGGTACATTTTAGTGCCATTTCTGATAAGGTAACACCTGAGCTTCAAGAATCTGTTCGGTCTTTTTAATATGCAATATCAAATGTCTCTAAAAATAAAACAAACTGTTTGAAAAGACACATAAGAGTTTCTTCCTGCTTCCTCAGGATTAAGTTGGAGAAAGTTTATTGGGAAATGCTGCAATTTTTTTTTGAAGAGTGAAAAAGCAGATACAGGTCTGAAATAACTACAAGTGTTGATCTCACTGTTGTTTGAAGTATACCACAGCAGCATATCAGTGTCAAAGGAAAATTTTCACAGTAGTATATGTTTGCTCAATGGTTTTGGTTTATTGTTTTTGTTTTGTTTTTGGTGCTGCATTCATCCTGAGATAATTTGATTTGGTGTATCATTCACTGGGCTTGCCCTGTGAAACAGCCCAATTCTCTCTGCTTATTGCTGGGTGAGGGTGGAGTACTAAGAGTCACAGCCCTGTGCAGCTGGGTGATCACTGCTCTGATGGATAAAGAATGTGAAGACTTTGGGAAGTCAAACTACACATACCTTGGGGCACTGTTGTTTAATTCCTACTCTGGTTTTCCAGACTTTTCCAGGGACCAGGGCTACCCAAGCAGGTCAGTCACGAGGGACTCACCACTGAAAACTGAATTATGTCCTTGCCTGTAGTGAAGATTGATTTATCTGGAAGACAAGAGCATAAATAACAGATCAGGTTAATAAATCACATATCTAGATTGTGTCATGCTCCTCAGCCATGTGTTGTTTAATGAGTGTCAGTCTACTAACTCACAAAGGCAAGAAGCCACAGGACTTGCTCTTTCTGGAGTGGTAGAACATTTTTTGAATTGTTTCTAAAGTGATGGAGCATTTTTTAAGTAAAATGGAGCAGGAAGCTGACCTTCTGAACACCTGCATCACTCTGTGCTTACATGAGAGAATTAGGGAGGAGTGCAGCATATTTAAAGTTAACCTGCATATCTCCTTTCTGAGGAGGTTAAACCACAAGCCTTCAGTGGCACGTGTTGGGCAGCTGTGGTTTGGGTGTCTGCTTGAAACACCTTGCCTGTGGGTGCCTTGGCACTCAAAAAATCAGGGCAGGGATTGTCCAGGCTCCAAGGCCTGATGTTGATGCATCCATGACCATGTGGCTGCCCCCAGAAAGGCTGATCTTTCATTTGGACCACACTCACCACCACTTTTCCAGAATCTCTTATCTGCTCAATTTTCTCAGTGCGACATGGTTGATGTCATTGTTGGAAATTGTGGTAGTCTCTGTCTGGAAGCTGTTCTGAACACGTGAAAAGGAGTCATTAGCCAAGGAGAAGGAAAGGGCTGGAGGTGTAATTGTCAACTCGTGTGCGTCTCTGATTTCACCAGGTGCTGCACGTGTCTGGTTTATCAATTTATTTCTGTTAGAAAGTAAACAAATCTCACTTTTCTTATGTGCTCTGGTGACTGCTTCAGCCAGCTTGCTCTTATCTGCAGCAGGGATGTACTTTTGAGGTCTTGTGTTTGGGGGCTCTTCTGTCTGCATCCACATGTAATCTGTTCCCAGGGATCATGTGCAGCTCTGATGCTGCCCAGGGATGCTGTTTGTCTCTCCCTAAGTTATTAAAAAGCATTATTATCACTACTATCAAACTGTAATACCTGATCATGGGTCTGGCTGCCATCCCACGTTTTTCAGGCTGGATCCTTTGGCCAGGCTCTCACTTTGTGGTTTTCTCTGAATTCAAGAGTGGCTGTCCAAGGGGTGTCTGGATGTGCACCACTCATCCTGGGCACATCCTGGCAGGCTGAGCACCTCAGGGTGGTCTTCAAAATCAACTCAGCATTTGGCATTTTTGAAACACTGATGGGTAGCTCTCAGTCCTATGCCACGAATTTCCAGTGCCTTTTCCAAGCCAGGTTCTCTCACATGCTCATCCTTGCAGGATCTGGTGGTTTGGACATCCAGCTGAACCTGGGAGCCCAGTTTAGACCTCATTAAAACCCAAAAACTCCTCCAGCAATTTCTTTCTGCTGCCCTTCATTCCCAGCCCGTGGCTGGTTGTTTCCCACTTTCTCACGTTTTCCCAAGCTGCTGGTGTGTACAGTCTGAAGATCACATTTACCCAACACAAGGAAATCAGCTTGGCCCGACGGGCTCCTCCATCACGTGGCTGCAAATGTGTTCACTCTGTTCTGCCAGATTATGGCTGGCTGAGCAAAATACAGTGAAGCTCTGGGCTGCTGGCCAAGCTTTTATTTCAGTTTGGAGCTTACAGCCACATATTTGCTCTTTGGCAGGACATCCACTGGGGTATATTTGGATAGTAATCTAGCATTGTTTTGCTGCTTTTTTCTTCTTTTTTTCTTTTTTTTTTATTTTTAATGCACATAGATAGTATAACCCATAGACTTTGTCCAGTCTGTATGAGATTTCTCAGTGTGCACTGTTCTGTGTGTGCACTCAGAACTTGTAGCTGTGACCTTTGATAAATATAAGTCAAAGCAATTAACTTTCTTTTATTGAAAAATGCTGGATGTCCTACTCTTTTCCCCCTCTGTGCTGATAACAGAGCTGTGTTGTTACTCTTTCCAAGATCAAAAGCTTCACTAGGGTTTGATTGAAGTCCAATTATGGAAGGAAGTAACTGTGCTGGAGCCCTGAAAATAGCAGTAATTGTTAAAATAATAAAGTGTGTCCTTGTGTGTCTTTACAATATTTAAAACTTCTTTTGGGGTGGAAGGGGGTGGCTTTCCTCTAGCTTTAAAATGAAAATATTCGCAAATGTCTTGGGAAAATAGGAGTGTGCTGTTAGAAGAATTTCTTTTCTCTGGATTTCTTCCTTCAGTTCTATTCTCCCTCCCAAGCTGCCTTCCTCAGAAGCTGTTTGCATGCAGCCTGACTCATGCAGGAAAATAAAGCTGGATTTGATTTTTAACTGTATGGGAAGCTTTGAGTTTGGGAGGGGGGGATAAAAGCTTCATGATGTAAAGTGCTTTATTTCTCTGTGAAACAAAAAATGGGCTTTTCAAAATGCAGTGTGTTTTGGAAAGTTGGCTCTGGGTTTGAAACCCCAACATCTCCAAGGGCACCCTTGTATGAAAAAGCAGTACAAAAAGACATAATGTTTGGGGAAGGGGTGCAGGATGTGAGGGCAGTGTTTGAGGGGCAGTTCCTGTCATCTTCCACAGTCTTGGTTTGGTTTAGTTGGATGGTATTGAGCCTTGAATTGTGGGATTTTGGTTACTTCATCAAAAACTTTGAGCTGTGTCTGAACAGATCAACACTGGCAAAGCTGAAATACTTCTCCCCAAAGCTATATGTTGTGGTTTAGGATATATTTATATTTTTGCTTCCTCTTAGTCTTCCCTGCATCCTCAGAGAGGAGGGAAGCTGGGAGAGAGCCCAGTGGTGAAGTTTGCTGTCTGGAGTCAGCTGGCAGAGCTTCAGCAAGGGAGAGCTTTGGGTCTTGATCTCGAAACCCAGCATGTCTAAATGCTTATTTACCAGCTGTAGTGTAGAGTTAATTGAAACACTGATGTGAATAAATAGAAATGAAGATGCTAATATGGGCAGTGATTGCCACAGGGGCTGCTTTGGTGATTGTACAGCTGGGACTGGCTTGAAATTACAGCAAGATTTCACCAGGGTTTGGTTCTGTTTGTTTTTGTTTAACTCACGTGCTTGCACACACATCTGATACAGGTAGGACAAGATAATCCTTAGGTGAAAATCAATCCTTGCCTACTTTTATTTCAGCCAGCTGGACTCAAAATCACTAAGTACTTGAGTAAAATCTTTGCACTATAAATGGTATCAAGCAATAAGCCCAGAGGATTGTACAGAGCAGGACTAGAATTTTCTTCGCCCCTTAAATTCTTAAGACAGAACTTCCTAATTTATTCATTTGAATTTTACTATTGCACTCTCTCCACTGCAGTAAAAAAATTATTTAGTCTTTCTTTTTTCTTTTGAACTCATCTATTTATTCTGACCTTAAGACAGCTTTATGTATATAATGTCTATAAAATACTCTGCCTTTTCAGCTCCCTGCTTTTACTGGCTTTGGATGGATCTTTGGAATACAAACTGCTTCATTGCCTTCTGGAAATTTTTATTTATCAGAAGCCTTAGCAAGGGGTGCCCTGTTGGTGTTTATCCAGTTGGCAGCTTGAGCCTCTCTCAGAAGCAGCCCTGGCTGATCTCGAGGAGCTGCTGAAACTCATCAAGCAGGTTCCTGCTCACCAATTATCCAGTTAGGCAGAGAGAGGAAAGATGTTTCTCTTGCTTGTGTTTTTTCCTTGGCTGAGTTTAACCCACTCTTCCCCAAGCTGAGTGGTTGTGGGTGTGTGGCAATAGCAGCAGGGGGGGAGGGGCAGAAGGGATCTCTGACCTTGCACACTAAAACCAACCAGGATTGCATCCCTCAGGTGGGACAGGCAGCATCAGTCTGCAGCATTCTGAATCTTAGCTGAGTCCCACCCAGGGTACCCCAACCAGCTTTTTGTCCACATTTTACAAAATCTTTGGCAAACAAAAGAAATTCCCCACTCCAACCAAACCCCTCCTTGCTTCAAAGCCAGTAATGAATGTTTCATCACTGCCACAGCGAATTTGTTGATTCCCAAACACTCCTACTGTGTCTTGGTTGGAAGGCTTAAATTGCTTGCATAAGTGCTGGGGATAAAACATAAAAAGCTCTTTCTAGTACAGTTCTGGTTTTCAGTGCGTATTATAAGAATAAATAAATGCTCAGATGATAGCAGACAGCTGGCTTGTCCACATCTGACTGTCTTCTGCATTGATTTTTAAGACAGACCATGTGCATGGCTGCTTGCTGGCTATCAATACCAGATGTGTCTGCTTGGAATTCAGAGGGATTGTCAAGTGACAGTGCAGTTGTGAAACAAATCATTTTGCTCATGATTACTGAAAATAGTAAATGAGTGGGTAGGATAAAGTGAAGAGATATTCTCAATTCCAGCAGAGAACAAGAGGATGAAATGCCATTAACAAATGGTGACTTGGTGAATATTTTTCTTTTTTTCCTTCCTATCTCCTGCCCAAGGACTTGGCTCCACGAGCAGCACAACCTCTGGTTTTCTGATGTGTACCAAGGCTCCTGCAGCCAGGGAGGGAAGAGCTTTTATTTATATTGCTCTCAAAAAGCTTGCTGGTAGCACATGTGGATGCCTTGCTGCTAAATTTGTTGGAAATTGGCCAACAATTTCCCAAGCTTTTGGGAGGGGGCTGGATAAATGTGCACAGCAGGACTGCACAAAACTCATTTCTCTGGGAAATCAGCTGAAGAACGACTGTCAAGTACTGGGGGCACTGAAATGAAGTTTGCAAAGCAATTGAAGGAGCTGAAGGATCTTTTGATAACTTAATTCTGTACTGGCCATTAACCAGGTGCACTAGATACAGCTCTTGCCCACAGGTTGGATCCACACTGACAGATTTCTGTCTGCCCAGGACCTGTCTGGAGCACTGAAGTGTAATTTGGTGGCTGCTCTGGTTGTTTTGGAAATGGCTGGAAGTGCTCAGGAAGAAGCAGCTCAAAATACTCCTCAGCTTAGGCTGTGGCAGAGCTTGATCTGGATGTCTGAGCTGTGCTGGCTGAGTGGTCTGTGAAATAACCTTTGACTATAGGTAGGGCTTTTCTTTCATTTCCTGAGTAGCCCAAGGGTGTAACTGAATATTTACTACTGTCCCACATTGCTGTTTATATTTTTAAAAGGAAGATCTGTGACTGCACACATTGGAATGCATGTTTAATAACAAAAATTGAAGAGACCCTTTCCACCATCAGGATTTTATTGAGTTTTACTTGTGCACTGAACCCTCAAAGTCCTTTTCCAGGCAGCAGAATGGAGGCCAAAGAGGTAGAGGCAAATTTTGGGGTTAGTGAGCAAAGCTGGGTGCCCACCTCAAGGCTGGCAGCTTGGACAAAGCCTGTGGAGCAGGTCAGGGTGTGCTGGGACTCGTGCTTCAGTGGGTGCCTCCTTCAGGCTGCAGGCAAAGCAGGTGAGGGCTGGAGCTGTGCTGTGGGTGGGCAGCAGCATCTGAGCTGGGTGTGAGTGCTGTGGAATGCAGGTACAGAAATAGCCTGGGCATGAGGAAGCGAAATCTTTTCACCTGTGAATAGGTGAGTTACTTCTGCTGAGGTGCACAGGAACACAGGGTTGGCTTCTGTAGACAGAACACATTAAAGGTGGCATGAAACATCTTTGTGAGACCAGCTCTTAATTTATTTCTGAAAATTTGGAGCACAACAAATCTGCCAGTGCCATTTTCTTTATTCCTTCTGCATTTGTAAAAAGAGAACAAATAAAAATATTCTGTAAGCTTTGCTACAGAATTTTTAAAAAATACGATTTATATGACACAGCTCTATTTCGTATAATTTTTTCATATCCAAAATACAGAGGGCTTTAGAATAGATGAAGAAAAGCTGCATATCTGAGTTTAAAATAAAATAAGATGATCCCTGTGACAGAGACAGCAGAAATGATGTGATACGACAGTTGCTGTAGCAACACCACCTACTTCATGAAAATCAGAGTTAACAGGAGTGTAAAAGGTAGAGCCCACACCACATAATTTTCCAAGCCTGTGAATTGCTGCTGCCCTCAGCCTGCAGTGCTTTCCAGCTCTCCAGTGCTTCTCCTTCCATGTGGGCACAGAATAATCACCTTTTTGCACATGGCCAGCTCCTGCAGACCCCATCCTGCAGGGGCACATGGTGGGAATTCTGCAGGTGACCTGGGAATAGAACGTGAAGAATTCTGTCCTGTCCTGTCCTGTCCTGTCCCCAAATCCTCCCAAGAGCCTCAGACAGCTGTCTCTGTCTCTACAGAGAATGGGACAACCACCAGTATAAAAAGCCAAGCAAGCCAATTTGCTTCCATGGGACTCAGCTTGGGAAGCAATGGTGTGTTTAATACAAATTGTTAAAGTGTTTTAGACGCAGAAGGTCTCAGGGGATGAGGACGCTTTCCCCCCTCCCAAATAAGCCCAAAATAGTGGTGCTCCATACCTCTGTGTTTATAAAATGCTGACTCCCATGTTTAAAAGCTCCCATATGCAGAGAATTGATAAAATCAATGATTTGCCAGTGTACACTGGCTTCAAGGTTACATTAAAATACATTATTTTTAATATATTGATATTTTAAAAGTATATTGATTTAATATATTAATGTTTTTTGTCATTAATTGGCAGTGGAGAGCCATGCTGTGTGTGATAACAAGAGTAAAATCTTTATTACTTGTGGATTGGTTTTTCTGATCCCTTTTGCTGACATGCCTCCTGAAGGCATCACAGTAAATGCACTGCTCAATAAATGAAGGTTTGGCTTTGTGTGTTGGGGCATTTTAATTTAATTTTTGACATCACTCACAATCCTCACAGGTTCAGCATGCCTGTTGCATTGAGAACATTCACAGCAGTGTGCCCAGAGCAGTTCAGGGCTGTGGGCAGTTTGCAGAGGAGGTCACAAGGAGGAATATAAGCATTGAAATTCCAGGATTTTTTCAAGAGTTATTCCATCACCCACCTTTTTCACTGCCTCTGTTAGAAGATTTACCCAAGGGTTTTGGTACCTGTAGCTCTCTTTGGTCCATGCAGGTGCTGCTGTTGTGTCACAGAAGTCTCTGCAGGCATTAGGTTGGGTTTGGAGCTCCTCAGCAAAGCATTTATTCTTATTTATTCATATTCTGGTGCTCAGTGGCTCCCTCCCATTTAGCAGTGAATTTATCAGTGCCCAGTGCTGTAATATCTTTTAATTAGGCTTGCTTTTTGAAGTTACCTGATTTTGCCTGTGTCTGACATGCCACCAAAACCTGTTTTATGCAGCAGCTGTAAAGAAATAGTTACAGACACAGGGGTAGCATCCATATTCAGCAGCCTGCTCTCCTGGAATTTTCCCTAAGTGGTGACGTGTTCCCTTCCTTTCTCTGGCCCCCTTTTTCAGGCTACCCAGGCCTGAAACATCTCTATGGTTTGTAAATGGAGATAAATGCATCAACAGAGAAAAAGCTACAACCACACACACTTTATGTGTGCTCCTTGGCAATAAAGCCAGAATATAAAAACCAAGTTAGACCTCTGCAGTTACTACTGTAACAACCCAAGTACAATTTTTTGGGTTTTGCTGTTTGTTTTGTTGTTTTTTTTTTCCTTCCCAAAACATATTAGAGGATCCTAATTTAAGGCAGAGAGAAAATAAAATGTACTCAGGCTTACTTAGGTTACGGGAACAGTGTGTTCCCATTCTGGCAGCTCTAATTCCTAAAACGTGATTATTTTATACAAATCACCCTCAATAAATTGTCACATAAAAAGCGTGCTTTGTTTTAGTGAAATGCAAAATAGGAAAAAAAAAACGTAAAAAAAAGTAAAATGGTACTGCAACAGATAGTTCAGATTTGTGTGCACGGAGCAGATGAAAAGAGAAGAGATTTTCAAGTTCTGTAACTCTGCCCAGTGACCTCTTTTCCTTCAGGGATGTATTCCAGTGCTGCTGATAGCATCTGTTGTCTGTCTCTGGGCTCCCCATTAGCTGCTGATTGGGAGGCAGAGGAAATGTACCTGCTTCACGTGGCTTTTCCATGCCAGCTGAAATCTCCCTTGGCTGTGTTTTGATAACACACCCAGGCAAGCAGGGCTTGGGTACCAGAACTGGGTAATAGATCCGTGAGTCATGGGTGGCATATGCTGTCAGAATTACAGGAGGGCTCTTTGCAAGACCTGTTTACTGAGAGCGTGCTGTCCTAGATAGACAAATAAACAGAACAATGGGAGAGGGACTGACTTGCTCTGCAGCTTGAAAAGAGCGTTGGCAGTGGCACAGACACATCTTGAGGACAAGTGTTGTCTTTGTTTAGAGCAGAATTCCTCATGAGGGCACGTTTAGGGGCAGTGAGGTTGTGGCAAGGTGAAGGTGTCCCAGGGGACACAGCCTCCAGCTGCACTGGGAAGGTTCTTGCTGGATCCAGAAGAATTTCTTCACTGAAAGGGTGGTGTAGCATTGGCAGGGGCAGCCCAGGGAGGTTTGGAGTCCCAGTCCCTGGAGATGTCCAGGGAAGGTCTGGATGTGGCACTCAGTGCTCTGTGCTGGTGACAAGGTGGGGATTTGGCACAGCTTGGACTTGCTGATCTTGGAAACTTTTCCAACCCCAATGATTCTGTGTTATATGAGGCCATTGCCTAAACCAGGGGCTCTGTCTAAAATCTGCTGGTTTATTAAAGCTGGGTACATAATTGTCCAAGGAAAGGAAAATTGATGTTTTTGTCTCCTTCAGAGCAGGCTGACAATTCTGATGCTTCTTTGGAATCTTCCCCTTAAGAAAAGAATTGCTGTACTTTTTGAGGAATCTCCTTCTATGTGAATTGCCAGGTAACAAAAATATGCCAAAGGATGTCAAGAAGCCCCAGTGTAGCAGAGAACATAAGCATCTTGAACTGAGACATGCTTCTAAGCCAAGTGTAAATTAGAATTAAATACTGGTGTGAACATTCTTCCCTGCAGCTCTTCTTCAAGCCCTGTCCCCACTGAATTTCATCTTGGCTGGTCTTTGTAAGGAGAGCAGCATCCTACAGAGAAATCAGAAAGGCATTTAGGATTGCTGTGGATTGTTCAGTGTGCTGGGAGCAGAATCAAACCCACTGTTCCTCCAGGTAGCCATTCTGCAAGGGAATTGTTCACAGCAGGAGAAGCTACTGTCAGGCATCTTGCAAAATTGGTTTGGAAGGAAAAAAAAAATTGGATTTCCTGTTTTTTTTTCCAGAAATGAGGCCTCATTGAGCTCATAAGTGCTGCCTTCACACAGGCTAAATTCGAGGAAGGGCTTTCAGAGTGTGGACCTTACAGGAGAGATGAGTCTGAAGTCCTGGAGGTGCAGTGGAAGATTTTACTGCTGGTGCCTCCTATTTTTGTTTATTGTTTTGAAGGGCATTGCATGCACTCCATGGTAAGCACAGGCAGGACTTGCAGGAGAATCCCTCAAAGATCTGCAGACACACAGCTGAGGGCCACGTGTGCAGCCTTGGGTAGCGACCCTGTCCCTTGGAAGTGCTGGCTTTAATTACATGATATCCTCCTCTTTCCCTTCTGCCATTTGCCTGCAGCTCAGAGCAGCTCTGGGCTCAATCTGGGCTGTTTCAGGAAGGAAGTGGTTGTCTGTAGGATCTTGACCTCATTTACTGCAGATGTGAGAGGATGCAGGGAACAGCAGGAGGAGAAGGGAAAACCTGGCAGGAAGGACCAAAGGATTTTGTCTGGAGAGACTGGACTTTGCTTAAAGTTTCAGCAGAATTATGAGCAATTAATTTGATCATGTGGATGTGTCACACCATGTGTTTGCTTCCCTTTCTGTGAGGAGCCCAGTGTGACACCTTGGGTGGCTCTCACCTGTGCCTCACAGCTGCCCATGGAGTCAATCTGAAATGCAGCCAATGCCTACAACGTTTGCTAACCTGAGAGAATGATGGTTTGATTTAAAATAGCTGTCCTTCTTCATCTGCAAAGAGAAGTGTTGCTCCTTCTTTGATGGGAGTCTTGGGGGGAAGAAGCTGTTTCTGAAGCACACAGAGGCAGGAGTTGTCAGTGCTGGAGGGAACTCCTGAAATTGTTTCTGTACAGGAGAATATGGCAAGTATTATATGGATTTATTTGGATCAATCAAAATGGGTGTAACAAGTGTCTCCTTAAGGAGGAAAGAATCCAGGTGAGACAGTATGTGAAACTTTGAAGATTGCAGCCATGACTGTTCTCACATAGCTCTTGCACTGAATTTTAAAAACAAATTGGAAAGACAGCCTAGACTTTCTCATGTCCCACTCTTACACCAGGCACATTGGAAATGAGTAGAACTGGATCTGAGAGCACCCCACAGGAGTGGAGGATGACAACTGACCTCGCTGTGAGAGCTGGAGGAGGACAGGGAGCCTTGCCAGTGTTATTATGTTTGTTGAAGAGAATCTGTGGCACTTGGGAATCTGGAGCTGTGCCTGTACCATCAGCACAGGCTGATCCCTGTTCCCTTTGACAGGGCTCTGTACTGGATGCATTCATGGCAGCCTTTGCTGGAACAGCCTTCCCCTTCAGGCTCTCCCTCCCATCCCTGGCTGCTGTCTGTGTTGTCCTCGCCTTGCTCACCTCCTTCCCACCTTCTCAGCTTTGAGTCCTGATCACTTAATGAAATCGTTCCCTTCTCCTCCAGCCTGAGCGTGCCCACACTTGGAACATGCTGTCTGGGGAAGTGGTTGCATCACAGCTCTGGAGGTTTTTAAAAAACAAGCAGATGTGGCACTGAAGGCATGGCTTCATGGTGGAGTTGACAGTGCTTGGACTTGATCTTGGAGGGCTTTTCCAATCTAAACTGTTCCGTGTTTCTCTGAAATAACACTGACCCAGGAGCTGCCCTCTCTTCCAGTGCACAGGCCACTAGCACACTGCAGTGAAAAGTCTGCCAGAAATTTTTAACAGGTTCAAAACAAAGTATTTTTCTGTGGAACCTTTTTCGGGAAACTGCAGAACCATTTTGGCAGAAACACAGTTGGCGCACAAGAAATCCAAACAGAATGGTTGAAATCTGGCAAAGGCTGAAGGAACTGAAGACAGCATCCTCTAATGGGAAGTGTTAGACAATCTTAATAAGACTACCAGTCCTGCCTGGAATAACACTGTAGAGGCCTGGAGCAGGAGGCACACAATGCTGAGAGGGGAAATGACAATTCTTTCATAATTAAATGCACAAGGTTTGTAAACAATGCTGATATCTTTAAAAAGTACACATTTTAAAAACACTTTCTTGTGCCAATCCTATAGTGTGTGTTAAAAGCAGCAAATTACTTTGTGGTTGAGATCCTTCTTTCCACAGGAAGGGTTTGCAGTCACCACGTGCTCACAGAATCAAGTTTGTGTAAGATAAGGAATAGAGGAATGTCCATGCCAGCTTGGTCAAAATACACACATCTCCTATTGCTTGGGAAGAAAATACAACTCCTGTAATAGCTACTTGCATAAACACACCCAGAGGTGAAGTGTCTTCTTCACCCCAAGGCAGAGTGGTTGGGTTTGTCCTTCCAGTTGAGGATTCCAGTGTGTGGCTTCAGTCCTATCCATGTAAATGGCTTGTTTCAGGAAAACAACTACAATGCTAATGGCAGGGAAATTACACAGAGTAAGATAGGACAGATAAAAGGTTGCTTATAATATTGTAGGTGAGGAATGATAACCTGACAAGATGCTGTCCTTAGATAAATCCTGACCTCCAGAGCACCCCTCTTACTTTGCTTCCCGTGGGCATTTCTGCCTGTCTCCTGCACTCTTGCTGTGTGTTCTGCAGTGAGAGAACTTTTCCTGGAGGCTGAAGGAGTTAATGCAGGGCTGGATGACACATTAGTCCAGGACAGACTGTGATTTGGAGTAAGGGAGCTATCCCAAATAGCTGGCCAGCTGCCATGGGGAGAGATGTCTTGGAAAACATACGGGGAGGGCTCTGGACAGCTCTGGGTGAGGATTATCTGTCAGTTTAACCACTGTGGCACACACAAAGTGCCTTCCATTTATACAAAGAAAAGTGATTAGCAAACACATGTTTTATCTCTGGGCTGCTAATAAATTGAGTAGGAAACTCCTCTTTTATTTCCCTCCAATGTATGTAAAAAATAGGGAAAAATATTTTGATTAGAACATTTTCACTCCCTTCTCTTCCTCTCAGTGCTGTTCTCCAGCCAGATGTTGATCTGATGAGGAGTGTAGAAGGGCTGTGAGAAGGGAGATTTTCTGAAAATCAGACACATTTCTAAGGGAGTTGAATGATTCAGAATTGTGTTCCACATAATTTACCAGGGATCTCTCACAGCACACACGAGGAGTCTGCCAAGCAGTAGTGCAGCTGAAGAGGTTATTTCCGTCTTCACTCTCCTGGGCACAGCTGGTAGGTGGGATGTTTCAAAAAGGGGAAATTAGGAGTCAGGATATGGTGATTGAACTCCCCATGATACCACATCAGCATTTGGGCTTTTGTAGGTATACAGAAATGCTGCTATACTTTTTAAAGGTGAGTTTTAATTATTGCAAGCAATTTAAAGCTGCTATTTTTTTTTACCAGCAGTTTGGTCACCTAGATGACACATGTGAATGGCCTCAGTCCACTTCTCTGTGAAAAAGGAACCACACTGAAAATATTGCCATTACTTCTCACTGGCAGTCTCTGAAAGGATTAGAATAGCAAACTTTCTTTCAAGTCCTTTTTTCTGGAAAATTTTCCATTATGCTAATATCTGCCAGGGCAAGACCAAAAGCACTAGCAAAGGCAAGATGTGAGGGCAGCAGAATTGCTGGGGTTGTCAAAACCTGCTGGTCCCTTTGCCAGGAGACACCTGGAGCTGTGTCTGCATACTCCTCCTTGCTTGAGTGGAACTCTACAAGTGGGAAAGGCTCCAGACAAAAGGCCAGTGTTGACATAGCTGTGGTTCTCTCCAGGCCATGGTTGAGACACATCACTAGGGTGATGTGAGGGGAAGTTTTCATTAACAATTGTTCCACCACCACCACCTTGGAGCTCTGCAGCTGGATTTCCAAAAGAGCTTAATGCTCAAGAGTTCTCATTTCAGCAACTTAAATGGAGGGGCTAAGTTCTTTCCAAAACACTTGGCAGTCATCAGCCCCCATTGAGAACAAAGCTTAAGCACATTAAACAGTCCAGCCACTTCACTGTTGTGAAAATTTGGCCGCTGTTGTGAGCACAGAGTGTTTAAATAACGCAGAGCCTGGCAAAGCCATGTGGCTCCCGATGCTGGGCACTGAGGGGCTTACCTGGCAGGGTGGGATTCCTCCTTGGCTGAATCCTGTGCATGCCAGCAGCCCTGTCTGTGGCTGTTGTGACAGCTGGGAAGCTCGCTGATGCGCGGATCAGTCGGCTGCTGGGCACATGACATTCAGATTGCTGTGCTTATTTGACCCTACCTCTGATTGCGAGGAATTCAGCGCACAAAAATAACACCCTGAACGAATTTGGCAGGAGGATGCAGAGGGAAAGTGCTGTGCACAGCCGGGGAGAGGAGCCCGGGGAGCGATGTGAGGCGAGGCCACGCTCAGCACTCCTGCAGCCCCAGCAGTGCCAAGGCCAGCACAGCCCACGCTGCCCTCCTGCACTGCCACAAGTTCCAGCACCACGGAGATGCCATGGCCACTGGCCAGCAGACTTAACACTGACAGCTTCCTGGCTTGCACTGTTGGCAAAACTCAATAAATTAGTAAAAGGATGCCGGGTGCCAGGAGTCGCCCAAGGTGAAATGCTGGACGAAGCATTTCTGGTTTTTCTGCCTGCAGTACCCTTGTTAAGTGTGTTCTCAATGGAGGTGTGGATCATTTGCAGGAGCATGACAGAGCAGAGCCTGGCAGAGGTGTGTGTGCTGTGTGGGTGTGGGATATCTCACAGGGCAGCACTCTTGGGGCTCCTAGTGACAGTGCTTAGACACATGGTTTGTTCAGGCTTTAGTGAGCAGCATTCCCCTTGAACGAGCTTCCTGCTGGCACTGGGACATGTTATGTTTGCTGAAGGGCCAGGTCTGCAGTTGTGAGAGCTTCCTAGAGCAGGGCAGAGGAAATGTGTGCATGGAGGGAGCAAGGCAGGACCTTGGCTGCTGTGTCTTCTCCCAGACCACTGTGGGTGCATCGCTTTATGTTTTGCTCTTGCATTGCTAAGATGCAGTGCCTCAATTTCCCATGTTTGAAAGGAGCATTTTTGCCCTTTTTTCAGGGTGATACTGTAAAATTTCTTGAGGCCAGTGACTACAGAGCTCATGTAATTGTGTAATATGGCACATTATAGATAAATGTTAATATGCAGACTGATCCTGTATATCAAGAACTTCAACAGTATTTAAACATAGGCTCTCTCACGTGGGACAATTAGAAAGCGTGGCCAGATTTCACAATCCATTTGACTTTTAGAAACACCCTGAAATATAAAAGTACTCAGAGCTCGTGCCTTGCTTCATTTTTACCTGTATAAGAGAGTGTGCACCATTTGTAGGTGCATACATCTGTGTATTTGTCTGCAGTCAGGAATACCTGGCTGCTCTGGAACAGGCACTCACCCCAAGCAGCTTTAAATATGTTTAAAGGTGTTTTCCTCCTTTAAATGAGGCCATGGCAGCCCATCCATCCATCCATCCATCCATCCATCCATCCATCCATCCATCCATCCATCCATCCATCCATCCATCATCCATCATCCATCCATCAGTGATGGATTGGCCAGCTGGGCTGCGCGTCCCTGTATAGGGACAGGGAGGTGACAGTGGGGCAGGGAGGTGTCTCAGACCCACACACCACCATCTGCAGGAGGGATGAGCTGATGAGAAGCTGCTCTGCAGTCACAGCTGTGCTGGCTCAGCCTCCCCCAGTATTCCCAGTTGTTATCCCAGTTTATTATCCCGGTTATCCCGGAGCGCTGCTCTGGGAGTGCGCACCCGTCACGGGCAGGCCGGGGAAATGCCACCACCACTTGCTGGTTCTGTTAATGGGGGACAGCTGGAAATGCCACGTTCCTGGCCCCCAGAGCAGGGAGAAGCTGTGGCACTGCCAGTTCCCAGCTGGATTCACCAGGGACAGCGGGCAGTGTCGCGTTCCAGCAGCGCATCCCGGGGCGGCAGCGCTCCGCCGTGGCACCATGCGTGCAGCAGCATCCTTTCCTCCCCCTGCCTCTCCTGCAGTCACATCTATATTTTGGTAACTTTGATCCTCCTTTTCTCCTCTCCCCAGCCCTCACCAGCCTTTCCTGGAAGCTGATTTTATCAGCTCTAAAATAGGAGTTACAAAAGCTGTCCCTTAGCAAGCCCTGTGCAGTGCAATTCCCCTGGTGTGTTTTCTGTGTGGTTCCCATATTATTAAAATAAAAACTACATTGTTAGTGCTGGCCTTGGAATTAGAAATGGCATGTAATGTTTATGTTTTACACCCCAAATATTGCAGATGTGGGCACAAGTAAGGAAATATTACACAGCCACAGGATGTTTTTGTAGTTATCATGAAAGCCGTCGCATCGCTAAAGTCAAAGTGAATTAGCAAATAGCCAAAATTATAAAAGAGTATCTGCTTCAATCAGAAGTCCTCCCTCTGAAGTCTGTGAAGCTTTTACTTCTGAGGCATGTGAAAACTTCTGAAAATTCTGCCCCTGGGGACAGTCCATGTTTAGGCAGCTGACTTCAGGATCCTATTTTTGGAACCTTTGGTTGAGATTTTAAATTGGATTTTTAGTGGAAATGGTGCCCAAATTGGTGCTGTAGGATCTTGAAGGCTTTGTCTAAAATCAAAAAGAGAAAAATGGGAGGTATGTCACTGATTTTCTGGGGATACACTCCTTTCTATTAGATTTTATATACCATAAAAGAGAAATGCAGCATCAATAAGTGTCTTCTGCATTTTTGCAGAGCATCCTTAAGGAATCATTGCAGCCTTTCATGTTGCTGCTTTCCTTTTAGAATATCCCTGGTAGGATTTCATAAAGAATAAATAGCAGTCTCCTTGGAGTGCTTCAGCACAGCTGAAAGTACACTTTCATGAGATGCTATTCATGGCAAGTACTGTACATTGTTGGGCTGTAAAATAAATGTACCCTCAGAGGTAGAACTGTGAGAGGTTACAGAGTGCTGATGGATCTGAACTAAATGACAGTACTTATAATCTGTTCCTGAGGATGGGATCCTAATGAAGTGGCACAGGTTGGAGCAGTAGATCTTGTGCCTGCAGTCCAGTGCAAATCAGTGTTGGATTCAGAGTCCAAGATCAGCAACCAGAGTTAGGAACAGATTCTTCATAAAAAGGCCATGAGCATGTCTGGATCAGAATATGCAGAATGGACAATTAGTATTTAGCAAGCATAGATACCAAATCTGAAGAGAAAGCTGAAAGAATTATTGCTTGTAAAGTACGTAGAGATCTCCCAAAACCCTTTGTTGCAATTAAAACATTTTTTTTCTAACCCAGCAGTATTGATCCCGTTTTTCTGCAGGTCAGATCTTGCCAGCAAACAGGAACACACCGAGCCCCATCGATCCTGAGACTATCCAAGTTCCTGTGGGCTACGAGCCCGACCCTGCAGATCTTGCTCTGTCCAGCATTCCTGGCCAGGAGATGTTCGACCCTCGCAAGCGCAAGTTCTCCGAAGAAGAGCTGAAACCCCAGCCCATGATTAAGAAAGCTCGCAAAGTCTTCATCCCAGATGACCTGAAGGTAATTTGGAGCTGGTGACGAGGTGATTCCTGCAGGGTCTCTCACAGTTGCTCACTGAGGTGCAGGTTTGGAGCATGATTCTGTTTTGTTCATGTAAGGTAAATCTTTCAATCTAAATCTGACTTTGCTGTAGAACAAAACTGTTCAGGGTTCTGGATGAGGCTGAAGGGAGGATGTCCCTTATTAGTTATGCAACAGTTGAAATTCATGAGCTCAATATTCATTTCCTTTGTATGCCAGAAACTTCCTGCTTGACCTTGGACAAGCTTGCTTTGTCCCATATTTCCCACTTATGAAACAGCCTGATCATGTTTCCTTTTTCTTCATCCTGTTTCTATTCATATTTCCTTTTTCTTCATCCTCTGTCTATTCAGCACAGGCTGTGAATCCTTCAAGGAGAATGGAGGACCCTGATGACAAACTGAAGCATATTGTGCATTATTTGGAAGTTGCTGTAGTTCTGTGTTTTATAATGAATGAGAACACTATAGTAAAAACTATTTCACTAATATATATTCACTAATCCAGGTGAAAGAATCTAGACAAGTGGTAGGAAAACAGAAGAAAACAGAATTTTTCTGCTGAGAGGTGTGTTTTAATACAATATGTACAATACAGTACTTCATCAATATTTTAGAAGAAAGAGTCTGTGCCACTCACTGCTTCTGAGATGTGAAGAGCAAAGTGCATGAAGATTGCAGGAAAATTGATCAACTGATCCAGGTTATCAAACACTCTGAATAAATTTGTCGTTTTCCCAGTGTGTGCTTTCCAAGAGGATCTATTTTATCAGAGGCAGTCAGGGCAGAATTTCATTCTGCTGTTGCTGCTGCCCCCAAGAGACAGCCTGAGAGCCTGCTGGAGTCAGTGGGAATCCCTGGCTGCATGTGCAGGGAGCCTGGGATGCCATGTGTTTGCACCAGATTGATGGCATTAGGGAAAGAAGCTATTTTTATCCCTAAGCATGCTGTGGTGCAAGTTAAAAGCACAGAAATCACAATTGCAGCAGTGTTCAGGTCGTTGGCACTCAGCTTTCTCTTGCAAAGGTTTTCCTGCACCTTGTTCCTCACCTGGGCAAGTTCTGCCCAGTTGGGTCACAGTGCCCAAAGGAGAGGTGTTTGCTGCAGGAATGGCTGGAGCTTCTCCCTTTGTCACATCTCCCAGGCACCCTCATTCACCAGAGCAAGCTCTTGGCAAACATCCTGCTGGCCAGAGGTGGAAGGCAGCAGTGCAGCACTGGAGGGAGGCACGAGCTCAGGGTCTCTCATTCCCTCAGGACCATCCCAGTGCTTGCCCTTGACTCCTTTCAAAGTGCTTGACCCAAGTGCTGCTTCTGCCCTGGCATGTGGAGCAGCCTCTGGGGTCTGGGGGAGGGTAAGCAGATTAGACCAGTCAATCGTCTCTGGGCTGCATGTGATTTGGAAATGCCAGCCTTACCTCTCTCAGGCCCGGATTAAGGGATTTGCCATAGCAATTTGTTAAAATAAAGAGGGATGAAGCCTAGGTGGCACACTAATAAATTGCTTAAAGCTGATTTTTATGGAGTGAATTGAGATGGGAAATTATAAACAAGATTTGGGTCATAGCTTTTTGCTGCTTGTTTTTTGGGGATGATTTTGCAGGGGCCCCATCTACGTACAGGTGAAGAGCCATTTAGAGATAATGCTGGCTCCAGATCAGCGTTCCTGCACACTTTGTTGAGCCAGACTGGTAGAAAGCAGTTCAAGAGCCCTCCTGCTAGCAGTTGTTTTGCTCCTGCTTTGCCTTGTGCAGCAGCAGAAGGTGCAGAGCAGCAGGATTAGGCTGGGCTGAAGAACCCAGGGGTGGGTGAGTGTTTGCTGAGTCTCCTGCCCTGTTCCTTGGGAGCTGCACAGGGAAATGGAAGCAGGTTAAGATGAAGAAAGAGGGAATTTGACTTGACCAGGAAGTTTGAGGCTCGAGTGGCTGCATCACTTGTACTCTGCAGGGGACTGAATTTCACTTTTCACGAGAGATTCTGCCTGCTTTGTATTTCCTGAGTTGTTCCAAAGTTCTAGAACTTAATTCAGTTATGAAACAACATCAAAACTGCCATTTTGCTGAAGGCCACTTCCTTGAAAGAGTGGAAAAATCGGGTGAGATTCAGTAGTTACTTCAAGTCTTTGATACAGCAATGCAGTAAGGTGATCTGGAGACAAGTCTTCAGGGATAACTCTTTGGGAATGTGTTAGCTTATGAAACCTCAGGGGGTAATGCACCTATTTCTGTCCAATGCTTTTTTTTTCCACAGTCAAAGCCTATTGCACTAATCTCTGTGGTTGGTCCCAGAGCAGCCACCATCGCTGTGCCAAGGAAGCCTCTTGCAGTGACTTAGTGGTGCAGACAGGAACATTCTGGGGCTCTGTAGAGCGCTTTGAACATCAAAAAAGAGCAGAGCAGTATCTGAAATGGGTGATGGCAGCACAGAGAGTGCACCATGTGCTGGCTGGCAGCAGGGCCAGAGGTACCGAGTGCCGCTGCAGCCCGCGTGCAGGGTGAGTCACGGCACGGGAAGGTGGATGTGCTAACTAGGTCAGCCTGATGGGAGATGGAGTGTGCCACCAGAGCACTGCTTCACTGTTCTAGAGGAATTCCCCATCAGGAGGATCAGGGGTTAGCGCAAACATTGTGACAGAAACATCCGAGGGCACAGCGCGGATTTAGGGCGACGCCGCGAGCGGCTCTGCTCGTTCCCAAATCTAACAGCTCCCTTCGCTCCGTGTGTGTCTCCCGAGCAGGACGACAAGTACTGGGCGAGGCGCAGAAAGAACAACATGGCAGCCAAGCGCTCGCGGGACGCGCGGCGGCTCAAGGAGAACCAGATCGCCATCCGCGCCTCCTTCCTGGAGAAGGAGAACTCGGCCCTGCGCCAGGAGGTGGCCGACCTGCGCAAGGAGCTGGGCAAGTGCAAGAACGTCCTGGCCAAGTACGAAGCTCGGCACGGCCCCCTGTAAATCCACACTGGGCTGGTTTGGTTTTATTTTTCCTTTTTTTTTCTTTTCTTTTTTCTTTTTTTTTTTTTTTTTTCTCTTTGTCGCGGGTTGGCATTTGACTAGATGGACAATGTGTTTCCTGTTTGATAGCACCACACCCAAACCAACCTTTCTGTCTTCAGCACTTTACCAGAAGCAGAAACAAAACTGACTTAGCGTTGGTTTTTGTTGTTGTTGTTTTTTTTTTTTCTCTGTTTGCGTGGACGTGTCCCTGCGTGTGTGTGTGTGCACACGTGCGTGCCCAGGTCTGTGTCTGTGGGTGTGCATGTGAGTGGGTGTGGGTGAGCATCTCAGCACTTCCCATTTTTATCAGCCCTCTTCAAAGGGTGCCACATTTTTACCTGGACTGTTGACAACCGCCATAGTAAGCTTTTTATTATCTTTTTTTTTTTTTTTTTTCTTCAGTGCTGCTTCAGAGTAGGGGTTTTATGTTCTCGTAATCAGTTCCATCCTCCTGATTTACTTGGAAAGATCCCAGCATAAATTACAAAAAAAAAAAAAGGAAAAAAAAAAAGAAAAAAGAAAAAAAAGGTAGATCTCAGTTTTTTTCGAGAGTAACAAGCTATCGTTTTAAGTCTGTCTAATCAGAAAAGTTAACATGCTAATAAAGTGCACAAATAGTAATTTAGTACTACACTGCAGAACTATTAATTTATAGATCGCTTTCGTTGTATTTTTAAGTTTTGGTGATAATTGTCTTCAGATTTAAAAGTGCTGTTAGACTGAGTTTAGCTATACTCATGATAGATCCCATTCTGGCTTCTCTGTAGCTACTAAGGTTCCTTTTGTCCCCACGGAGCCCAGGTAGGTAGGTAGGAGTTGTTGGTAGAGCACAGTGTGCACCTTGCACTGCCTGTACCTGAAGCAATAATCCTGCGTGCATGCTGCCCGGATGTTCCCAGTGGGCTGGGAGGGTTCCCTGCCCACCAGGAGTCTGCTGTCTTTAACAAGGAGTTCCCAAAACACGTTCCCATGAGCATGCTGGCTGTGTCCCTGCTGTGGGGGAGCGCATGTGGGAGGAGCAGGATCATTAGTTGAAAATGAGAACAAAATTAAATAGTGTCAAATCAGATCTGATGTCGAAATCAGAGGGGCTTTTCTGTTTTCAGTTAGTTACTCCATTTTGTGATTAAAAGTTGAATAAATACCTAAATTCAGTTGTTTTTTTCCCATGTTTTGTAATATATTTTCTGTGGATTATATCTTGCTGTTTTAAAAAAAAAATCACTTTTATTCAGTTAGAAGAAGTCACTGGTTTGCAAAGCCCATTTTTTCCTAGTGATTGTTGTTTTGAGTGTGACATGAACTGATGGTTCTGAACTTTATTGTTTTAAACTCTCTGCTTTTGAACATGTATGTTCTAATATAAAGTGGACTTCTGAAAAATGAATGTAAGAGACACTGGTGTATTTCCGAGGGGGATGGTGTTGTCATATACTGTGGTTAATCCAATCAATCTAAGTGTTTACTCTAGACCAAAAGGATAGATATTATAAAATGTATAAAGTTTATACAGAATAATTATGTTCGTTTTGTACAGTATTTTTCAAGTACAAATACTGACAATGTATTTTGAAAGACATATATATAGCAAAAAGAAAAAGCTATTCCATGTTTAAAATATATAGCAAAGATATATATTCTCCATTATTGTATAGAAAGGAAATGCTTAGGGGTGTGTTGGTCGTTGTTTTCTTCTTTTTTTTTTAAATCCATAATATTTTAGGCCTGGCACACGGACACGTTCTGTGCTTTAAATTAAATTTTTATGGGAGTAATATGGCTTTCCAGGATGTTCCATATTACTGAGAAAGAGAGACTTTTATTTTTCATCAGGAACACATAAAGAAACTGTTTAACAGGGACAAAGCACAACATGGATTTTAGTCAACTATTGATTAGGCATTACAATGTTTTGTAATGGCAGAAAAATAATATGTAACACAAAGCCATTCATAGTCATTTCCAATTTGCTGCTGCTGCTAGAATCTGTTTCCAGCTGGATTTTTTTTAGTTCTAAACAGCTCAGATCCTGTACACAGCTGTGTTACAGTCAGTAACGTGAGGAAAATACGGTGCTACACGTCTTGCTCACAGTTTTCTAAGTGTTCTGCCATGATTTCCAAATAAAAAGGTTGTTCATTCCATTCCATCACTCATGCTTCAGGAAATGGCTGCAGAGAGCTCAGCATTAAGAGCACCCTTGCATGGATGGCATTTCTGCAGTGGTTTTCCACAGACATGCCTGGCTGTGGGTGTCCTGCACCGTGCAGTGCTTGGTGTGTTCATCAGAGGAGCTTCCAGGTGTGCAGCAAGGCTTGGGTGCAGGGATGGCTCCAAAGGGCAGGGATGGCTCCAAAGGGCAGGGATGGCTCCAAAGGGCAGGGATGGCTCCAAAGGGCAGGGATGGCTCCTGAAGGGCAGGGATGGCTCCAAAGGGCAGGGATGGCTCCAAAGGGCAGGGATGGCTCCTAAGGGCAGGGATGGCTCTGAAGGGCAGGGATGGCTCTGAAGGGCAGGGATGGTTCCCTGAAGGGCAGGGATGGCTCTGAAGGGCAGGGATGGCTCTGAAGGGCAGGGATGGCTCCAAAGGGCAGGGATGGCTCCTAAGGGCAGGGATGGCTCCAAAGGGCAGGGATGGTTCCCTGAAGGGCAGGGATGGTTCCAAAGGGCAGGGATGGTTCCCTGAAGGGCAGGGATGGTTCCAAAGGGCAGGGATGGTTCCCTGAAGGGCAGGGATGGGTCCAAAGGGCAGGGATGGCTCTGAAGGGCAGGGATGGTTCCCTGAAGGGCAGGGATGGCTCCTAAGGGCAGGGATGGCTCCAAAGGGCAGGAATGGTTCCAAAGGGCAGGAATGGTTCCCTGAAGGGCAGGAATGGTTCCCTGAAGGGCAGGGATGGTTCCCTGAAGGGCAGGGATGGTTCCCTGAAAGGCAGGGATGGTTCCCTGAAGGGCAGGGATGGCTCCTCAAGGGCAGGGATGGCTCCTCAAGGGCAGGGATGGTTCCCTGAAGGGCAGGGATGGTTCCCTGAAGGGCAGGGATGGTTCCTGAAGGGCAGGGATGGTTCCCTGAAGGGCAGGGATGGCTCTGAAGGGCAGGGATGGTTCCCTGAAGGGCAGGGATGGCTCCAAAGGGCAGGGATGGCTCTGAAGGGCAGGGATGGTTCCCTCAAGGGCAGGGATGGCTCTGAAGGGCAGGGATGGCTCCTCAAGGGCAGGGATGGCTCTGAAGGGCAGGGATGGCTCTGAAGGGCAGGGATGGCTCTGAAGGGCAGGGATGGTTCCAAAGGGCAGGGATGGCTCTGAAGTGCAGGGATGGCTCTGAAGGGCAGGGATGGCTCCTCAAGGGCAGGGATGGCTCTGAAGGGCAGGGATGGCTCTGAAGGGCAGGGATGGTTCCCTCAAGGGCAGGGATGGTTCCCTGAAGGGCAGGGATGGCTCTGAAGGGCAGGGATGGCTCTGAAGGGCAGGGATGGTTCCCTCAAGGGCAGGGATGGTTCCCTGAAGGGCAGGGATGGCTCCTCAAGGGCAGGGATGGCTCCTCAAGGGCAGGGATGGCTCCTCAAGGGCAGGGATGGTTCCTAAGGGCAGGGATGGCTCCCTGAAGGGCAGGGATGGTTCCCTGAAGGGCAGGGATGGTTCCTCAAGGGCAGGGATGGCTCCTCAAGGGCAGGGATGGCTCCTCAAGGGCAGCACAAGGCACTGCAGGGCACAGGATGGTCACACCCAGGGGCTCTGCTGTGAACACCCCTGGATTTCCCTCTGGGGGAAGCGTGGCAGGGCTCAGAGCTGCTGTGTGACACCTTTAACAGCAGCACAGCAAATGCAGCAGCCTCCAGTCACCCCAGCAAGGGGATTTTGGGGTGAGGTCAGCGGTGCTGCTGACCACAAAACTTTGTGCAAAAGGCAGCTTGGAAAAGAAAAAGAAAAAAAAATAAAAAAATTCTTTGGTTTCTTTGGGTAGGGAAGTGGTTGGAGACTGGATGGCAGAGGTTTATTGAGGCATGGCCACAGAGGAGCACAGGGTTCCTGGCTCTGCCTCAGCCAGCAGTCCCAGAGCTGCTCCAGTGCCTCCCATCCCATCCCATCCCAGGGCTGGGAATGTCACTGGTGCAGCTTCTCCTGGAGTGGGGCTCCCTGCACTCAGGCACTCCCCATCCCTGGGGCACTTAGGTACTCTGGCTGCTCTGAAAAGCTCACCTGGGGAGGGAAAAAAAAATTAAACAAAAAAAAAGAGGGCTTAAAACTTGGAAACCCCCAGGCTGTCTCCCTGAAACAGCAGTGGAAATAAATAAATGGAAGTTCAGCTCATTTTCAGTTCCCAAGGACAGCTCAGCTGGGCTCATCATGCCTCTGATGGCTTTGTTGCTCATGAAGGAGCTTTTAGGTATAAGAAATTGTAATTTTATAAAAATAGAAATATATATATTTGCAGAATAATTAATAGCTTATCTAAATAATTCACTGACCTCTATTACACTATAAGCATTGGTAAAATGCTTGTCTTCTCTGATTTTTTCTTGCTGAAACTTAGAAGTGGATTTTTTCTTTTTACAAAAGAATGCCCTCTAGAAATCAGTGGGACTGGAGATGGATTTGTGCATCTGAGCACCTTGGGGCTCTCTGGGAAAGCCCGTGGCAGAGGAGGTGGGTGGGAGGGGTGTATTCCTTTTTCTGAGTGGTGCTGAAGTCACTAAATCAAGCACCATGGAAATAAATTCTGACTTGAATCCACAAAAGCAAGAAATTCGGAATGCAGGGGAGGAACAGGATAGAGCACCAGGGATGGGATCAGTTCAGACCCCTCTCATTTGGATATCTTGCCTCTGTGGGTTTGTAATGCCCCCAATTATTGCTTTAAAATTATTTTTGCATGTAATTTTACAACAGAGATGTGCAGTTTATTTTTATTTTGTTGACTTTTTTATGTGAAAAAAAAAATTATATTAAAACTTACATGTGATCAACCATCGTATTTCTGGCAACACCACAAGACAGAATTAAATACAAGTTTAACAAATTATCTGTATGACAAGAAATGGTTTGCATCCTGTATGCTGTTCAGCCCAAATCTTTTTTTTTTTTTTGTCTGTTATTCTTAATGTTTAATAAACTTTTAAATTTTTCTTCTCTCAGCTGTGTGCTTGTTTTGGTTTCTCAGGGCATGGGGCTTTTGGGAGGGAATTGTTCTCCCCCATCCTCGGGTCTGTCCCATTAGCTGGGGATGGATCCCAGCTAATTTGGGGACAAATATCCCCCAACCTTCCCAGCTGCCACCAGGGTTGGGTGTGGCCACAGCAAATGTGTATTTACATGAAATGAAATAATTAAAATTGCACTATAATTAGTGCTATTTACTATTTTAACAATATATATATATATATATGTAATAAAGTGGTTCAGTGCAAGCACCATTTCCATATCCACATTATACAATTTATATCATGAGTTGTGATCATGTGTTATTTTACTGTAAACTCATACAGTAAATTCATAAAAATGCTGCATATTGAGGAGTGTTTTTTATTGTAGTTTACAACATAACTCATTAATTTTCCTCTCCATTATAGCAAATATTGTATATGGACCACATGGCAGATAATACTACAGGCTTTTGGATATCTGGTTTATATAAATAGATACAGCCTGGGAGAGAAAAACTGTAACTCAGGACTAACCCTTCCTGTACACAATTTATTAAATATATGTTTATATGTACCTGTATTTTTATAGCTGGGTACAGAGCATGATATATAGGCACACCTCTAAATTCTGCATTTTAATATACATAACACCTATTGTGCACAAAATGTATGTTTTAATAACACTGAATCTCCCCTCTGTGTGTGTGCATGCTTTCATTAGTTCTAAATATATAGCTGTAATATAAATACTTACATTTTAATACACATACTAAAGATATGTGCATATAAATTTATAAACATATAAATTAAAATTGCATTTTCACATACCATGTTTATTCTCAGTGCTTTTAACTTCCTATTTTTATACTCCTTTATAAATATATCAACAGCTTTACTAATGCAAAGGCTTTTAATGAGGCAGAAAGTTTATTTGGCCTAATAACCCTGCACACACACGTCTGCACAAGCACATATATCTGTGAGCATCCACAGAGCTATAGCTTGGTTAATTATACTTTCATAGACAATATTTAACAGCATTTATTTTATTAATAAACCTTTATAATTTTTTTCTTAAAAATACATACTTATTTTATTGCTGTAAAAGTCTGCTTTTGCCATATATGTTATGCACAAACTATAATTGCTACAATACACACACAGTGTGGGCACACACATCCTTGTAGCTCTTTCTCTCTGTTTTACATATTTACAAGTTTAATAATTGTATTTCATTTATGCTACCAGAATTTACTGCTTGAATAAACTTTAGTACACAAAATATTTTCTTGTTAGAAATGATACTTACTGTGAATTATGCACAAGACTTGTCACAATATATGTACATTTATTTAAACACTCACCTGTGTGAGGGTTTTCATTTATGACAAAGTGTTTATTTATAAGTACACGTTTACATATCCAGAGAAAATTTCAGAAGTATTATTAATACAGTGCAGTTAGTAGCATAAATATACTTCAATATATTATTAAATTAATTAATATATTATTATATAAAATTAATATGTTAAATATTTAAAATAAACCACCCCAAGCTCAGGAGGCACACCCCAAACACATCTTTATCAGGAGCCTGGAGATATTTTGGAGAAGTTTTCCAGAGCTTTTGCCACTTTGGGTCCTAGCACTTTTGTTTTAACTCACCTGCTTTGACTTCAGGATAAATTTGGTGTATCTAACATTTCTGGGGTCATTCATGGATGAAACTATCCCAGAAAATCCATTATTTAAAAATAAAAAATAAAAACTGGAATAGTGCTTCCCTTGGCCAGGCTCAGCCCCAGCCCTGGAGCATCCCTAGGGCTGGCTTTGCTGGTTCTTTTAACTTCTTTTAGCCAAGTCCCTGTTTCCATGAAACCTGTGAGAATTTCAGACTCTGAGATGCTTCAAATCTTCTATCACCCTTACCCAGCTGTTAAAAAAAAATAAATTATTCCAGAGCCAAATAAAGACACAGCTTTACCCACTGCAAGTCTGGATGGCGAAAATCAAATCCTCGATATTGCATTTAAAGGGAATAAATGGGATTTATCACTGTGACAGTGTGTTTCTGCAGCACATTGGGGGTTTCTTTTTTTAAACATGCAATCATTGCCTAAATGCAAATGTGGTAGGGAAATGGGAGAGATGAGAGATGCTGGTGAGGATGCTGAGAGATGGGAGATGCAGGTAGGGATGCTGAGAGATGCGAGATGCTGCTGGGGATGCTGAGAGATGAGACATGAGAGAGGCTGCTGGGGGATGCTGAGAGATGAGAGAGGCTGCTGGGGATGCTGAGCCCTTCCCAGCCGACACAAGAGGTCACGCAAGAGCCGCGAGCGGCTCCGAGCGCTGGGATGGCTCCAGAACACTGCCAGCTGTTCCTGGAACATCCCCCCAGCCTCTCTCGGTGCAGCTGCTGCAGGTGAGACCCTGCCAGGACCCAGGTGGTCAGGGGACAGCACAGTGTCACCTCGGCTGTGTGACACATCAGAGGCTGGGAGCACCAGAGCACTCCAGCTGCTCTCAGCAAGAATCCAGCACACTCGGGCTTAAAAGGATGATGCTCAATCATTTTGCACACTCACAGACCCAATTTTAATGGAAATGTGAGAATTAGCCCCACCTGCAGACAGCACCCAGCACCCAGGTTTCAGCTGGGATGGATGAAACCAGGCAGAGGTAATTTATGGTAATTTATTGGTAATTTATTACCAGGATTTTGGCCCAGCAACCCAAATCCTCTAAGCTGTATTTTGTTCCCTGATTTCTCTCTCCACCTCTGCAGCCTGCAGACAGAAATATCTCCCCTAGGACAGGACACAGCCCCCTGCTCAGCCCTGGGCCCACCCTGCAGCTGAATTGGTTGCCTTGTTCTGAGGTCCCAGTGGCCCAGAGGAAACGTGGCTTGTTAATTGGATATTCTTCCACCACTGAGTTTGGGCTTTTTGTGTTACCTGGTGTTATCGACTCAGATGATGAGGGTGAAATGCAAATTATGCTGTGGATCCCTGTGCCACCTTGCTTTATCCCTGTAGGTCAGTTTAGCACAGCTGGGTCCATTTTCCAACAAACCCCCTGGCAGTGAGGGTAAACGTGGCACAGGTGGCTTTGGCAGCACAGCTCAGCCACAAATTTTTTGGACAAGTTTTGTCACAAGAGCTCAGCCAGCCCTGGTATGCAGCAGAGATGGCAGAACATTTAAAGGGTTTGTCAATACCAATGATGTGGTGATGTGTCCATCCCAAAAGCAGTGACTGCCCACAATTAACCCCACCTTGACCCCAACTGGGCTGGGAGCAATCAGTGCCCCAGACAGAGCCTCACCTCTGGCTGGTTCTTGGCCCTGACAGGCACAGTGCCTGGATTGCACCATTTAATGCTGCCAGACCAGGGACACGATGGAGAAAGGATGCTCTGGGACAATTGGGAACATGCAGATCGATTCAGAGCAAGCAAGAAGGAGTTCTGTGTGTCTCTGTTCCTCATTGCTCCAGAGAAGGAAAAGCTGCCTCCTTGGGATGCTGTGTGTGCTGCTTTGGGGTCAATTTTCTTATTTGATGCCCCTCTCCTGAAACATGGGAATACAGCTCCTTCCACCTCTCCCTCCTTCTGCACTGTCACTAATTTCTCATGTCCCTCTGTCACAACACCAGCTGGGAAAAGTGTCTGCAGCCTGGAACACCCTGCTGGCTCTGTCAAACAAGGTGGCAGGGAAGCAAGATTGAAGGGACTGAGTTTGTTTAAATCTAAGGGAGAAGAAAACAAGGCAAGAAGTGAATCTCCAGCTACAGAAAATCTGCCTGGAAGGGCTTTTCTCTGAGCTGCTGCACACAGGACAAGGAGCAACAGGCTTAAAACACAGCAAAGAAAACAGTGCTTGGGCAGCCAGAAAAAAAAAAAATCAAGAAGGCAGTGGCTGAAACATTGAAATAAACTGCCTGGGAGGATTGTGAAATCCCCATTATTAGAGACTCTTGAGAACAAGCCTGTCAGGACTGACAGGCAGAATCCATCCTGCCTGCAGGCAGAGGAGGGGCTAAAATTATTTCACAGTCCCTTTAACCTTTATTTTCAGTGTTTTAACCTTTATTTTCAGTGTTTTAGCAGAAGGCTGATTAAGCTGCTCAGCACCACCATCAGCTTCAAGACAAAAGCCATTTCTGTTCAAACATATTAATGTATTAAGACACATATTAAAAAATTTAAAAAATAAAATCCATATTCGCCTCCTGGACAAATTCTGAACTTCCCATGTTCACAGGTTTTGATCAGAGAAGACAGCTGAGCTCCCACAGCAACAATGTCCAATCCTTCAGCATTTAAGATGCTACCAAATCCTTGCTGGTTGAAGCCAGAAGTGCCAGAGGTTCCCCACGTTCAGTGGGTGTTGTGGGTTGGGTTTCAGTGTTTCAACATCCACAATAACTACTGCTCTCCATCCAAACATCCTGCCCTGAATGCCCAGTTGCTGGCTGGCTGTGTCACAGGAGCCATGTGTCACACCTGGTCACAGCTCTGCCTGTCCTGGATGCCAGCACCACCCAGCAGACAGTGAGGAGGTGTCTGCTGGAGCTAAAGCCACTCTCTCAGTCAGTCTCTACCAACAGCTTTTACCTCTGAAAATTTAAGGGAGATTTGCAAAGGCATCTAAAGGATTTGGACACTCAAATCCATGCCAGCAGGGCTGGGGCTGCTAAGCAACAGAGACATCTGAACAGATCCCTCTGAGAGCACACGAGCTTCATTAGCCAATGATGTAACTCAGGTTATAAAACTGGCCTCTCTGCCAGCCTTTTGCAACAGGATTTTGGTTCCCCAGCTTATCCTTAGGAGCAAGCCCCTGGTTCTGTGAAGGGAACAAGCACTGGACCCTTACTGCTCACCAAGGGCAGGAGGATGCCTGGGGTGGAAACACCCAGAGGCAGACACCCAGCTCAGTACCAAAACACCATCCACCAACAGGAACCCAAAAACTCTTATCAAGAGAGCCCTGCTTTCCCTGGGGCTTGGACCTGTGAGTGGAAGTTCTCTGTGTGTTCAGCTGGCACCTGGACAGGAGCTGAATTCCCCAGGCAGGCTGCAGAGCTCACACCAACCCCAAGGCTGAGCAGTTGGGATGTTGAGCCCCAGGACAGTGCCAGCACACCACTGCTGCCTGTGCCACATGGGCAGTGCTGGAATGCTGAGTTAAAGGCATCCCAACACTCCCAACAGCCACCAGAGAACAGCTCAGGTGTCATGTCCATCCCTTCCCTGTGACAGTGAATTTCTGCAGATAAATGATGAGTGGAACACTCCCAAGAAAACCTTTACATGTATTTTAGTGGTTTTAGCAGTACTGCATTTCAACAAAATATATGGACTCAAAAAAAGTGGAAAATATTAAAATAGACAATGTTAAAAAACTGAGGCATCCAGATGTGCAAGACTGTTGTAGCAGAATCACCTGCCCAGCTGTTCCCTTTGCTCTTTTGGGGCAGTTCATGACTTTGCTGTGGTGCTGCCACTTCTCTGATCACCTGCTACCACCACACAGCAATTCTTCAATGTCTTGAATTTGAAGTTTGTCCCTCTGGTAAATTCCCTATACAAATGCAAATATTCTAAAACTTGTGACCCTCTGGCAAATCTGAGTGAAACAGGACCTTTAAAACATCCCTATCTTGCTATTTATTGTTTGCAGACAGGCAATATCCAGAACAAAATCTGAAAAAGGCAACACATTTTGGTTCTGGCTGTTGGTCTCAGCACAAGCTGAGAAAGGAAAGGCAGAAAGCACCCAGAGCCTGGAGCCAGCTGTGCCATGCCATCCTGATCACTCTTTTGTCAACTATTTTTAGCTTTAACCTCACGGCACCTATTGATGGGTGAAAGCAATGAGCAGCAGAGCCCAGCATCCTGTGCTCTTTAAAAATAGCAGAGCATGCAGAAAAGGTTTAGTCAAGCACATGATGTGACCACGACAGCCTTGGCCTTCAGGGACATCTCGTGGCTGAACACACCAGACCCAAGTAAAGAACTGTGTAGGGTTCTGAGCAGGAGGGGCATTAAAGCAGGGGAAAAAAAAACCTATGAAAAAATTTAGTACCTTCACTTTAACTTGCTCATTCCAGCCCCAACAATGTGCATTTTATAGAATATCCTGAGCTGGAAGGGACCCCCAAGGCCACTCAAGCTTCCCTGGAAAGAACTTCCTTACTTACCTAGAACTGGGAGATGGCAACACAATTTCTTACAACAATCACAAATAATTAAGAGGAATGTGGAGCAGACAGGATTGGAACAGCAGCCTGCTTTTACAGCTCTTTTTGTTAACAGGAAGAAAACTGAACATTGTCCTTCTGCATTGCTCACTGTTTAATTTAAACCAATACAATTAAATGAAGCCCTTCATTTAATAGAATTCTTTTTTGATGCACAGGATATTGTGTTATAAAACCATGAGCTAAGAATATATCCAGTATTCAAAGCTGGGTAAGAACAGCCATACCTGCTGCATCCCAGACATCTGGAAAGGTTCATCTGAAATGTTTGCTATCTGTTTCATTTAGACTCAGCCCTACTTGTTGCACTTCTAAAACCTAGAGGCACAGAAAATACAGAAGCAAGTGCTTTTAAAAGCATTTGCCTTGGGAAGACAAAGAAATCCCATCTCTGTACTGCAGCAAGCATTACTGGGAACAGCACTAGCCTTACTCCTGAGAGGAATCTGCCTCAAGAGCTGCAATTAGATGGAGGGAAAAAAAGAAAAGACTATTTGATATGCTTGCTTTTCAGACAGAAACACATTTTTAGTTCAGTTTGTCTATGTTTTATGCAACGATACTCCTCCAGGGATAGGAGCAAAATTATGTATTTTAATGTTCTAAGCTGAAAAAAAAAATCCCAATATATAATGGTATAAGAAAATTGACTCAGAACTGCAAAAGGGAAAAGAAAGTTCCAAATATTGACCAAAATTTTGACTTTTTTTTCCCCCATACTAAAAATGGAATAATTTGGATTGCAATCTTTCCTACAGTTTTTAAACAGGATCCCTTTAGCCAGGAGTGGCCACAGTGTCAGTCCCTGACTGCCCTGCCCAAGTGATGGAGGGGGGAATAAAACAACCACCAAGAATACAAGAGTTCCCAAATTGCACCAAATGTTTATTGTTAGTCTAGTACATTCAATATCATATTGACTAGAATACAGTAATTCAAAATATTTTTGGCGAATTGAAACTTTTTAAAAACCATTTCAAACACTCCAAAAAAGCAAATGCCATGAAAAATTAACTTAAAATTAAAACAAACACTTTCAAGCAATAGTTTAACTTTTGACTACAGAAAACCTTTACATGTATTTTAGTGGTTTTAGCAGTACTGCATTTCAACAAAATATATGGACTCAAAAAAAGTGGAAAATATTAAAATAGACAATGTTAAAAAACTGAGGCATCCAGATGTGCAAGACTGTTGTAGCAGAATCACCTGCCCAGCTGTTCCCTTTGCTCTTTTGGGGCAGTTCATGACCTTGCTGTGGTGCTGCCACTTCTCTGATCACCTGCTACCACCACACAGCAATTCTTCAATGTCTTGAATTTGAAGTTTGTCCCTCTGGTAAATTCCCTATACAAATGCAAATATTCTAAAACTTGTGACCCTCTGGCAAATCTGAGTGAAACAGGACCTTTAAAACATCCCTATCTTGCTATTTATTGTTTGCAGACAGGCAATATCCAGAACAAAATCTGAAAAAGGCAACACATTTTGGTTCTGTTTTTAAATACTGACATGAAAAACTGAGTAAATTAGAAAAAGGATAAAGTCAATCTTAATATAAGACATTCATTACATAGTGGGACAGGATACAAGTATTGGACAAACAGGATTACAATGACTCCTCTACACTGGGCATTAGAGCACATGTTCTACAACCATGACTTGCTACCACAGCTGGATTTCCTGAACAGACAGACAGCAACAAAGACCAGCTGGACTCTGTGTGAAGTGCCAGGATGACAAGTGACACCCTGCCACGTTCTCCAAGCTCTGCTCCCTGCCAGTCTGTGCTTGTGAAGAGCCCTGACCTCCAGGGGCTCAGCAATGCTCTGCTGCTGCTCCCAGCTGCATTTCCCAGCAGAACCACCCCACCCAAAGCTGGCAGGAGCAGCCAGTCCGAGTGCCTTTGGAAATGCAAGCCTCAATGCCACGTGTGTGTGCATGGGCTGGGGAAATGAGTGACCCTGCCTTGGGTGGGGGATGTTCCCCACATGAGCACCCACCCTGGGCAGCACAGGCAACCTGGAGGAGAAAATCACCTCAGCTATTTCTTTTACAGCTCTTCATCACAAATAAAGCCAACTTAAGGTCTGGTTCAGTGGTACTGTAAATGAGCAGAACGCTGCTGTGTTACAACTCAGCAGAATCACATTTAGGTTTTAGTTTGTAAAAGTGGTTATTACAATTACAGCTGCAACACAACCTTCAGAAGAGGTTTGCTCCTCAGGACAGGGTGTGGAATGTAACCATCTCTTGCAAGAGTTTGCAACATGAGTAACTGCATAGATGACAGTTGTACGTCTTCAGTTCAATAAATGTACTTTTAAAGTTTACAAAAAACACAAAAAAGTTTCTATAAAAGTCACATTATACCAAGATAATGAGTGGTAAAAGTAGATTAGTTGTCTCTGATTCATGTTTAAGAAATGACTCGTGGAAAGGTGATAGAAACCAATTTCAGGTCAAGAGCATTACGTTTTCACTATTGCACTGACTTCACCATTTTAATTACTAATTTAGAAAAATTCACGTAGTTAAAAATCGTAAAATTAAACTAGCATACAAAATTTGTTTGTAAACATCAGGTAGCCAGTTCTGCTAACGTGGAATGGACCCTTGGTTACTGCAGTACAGTATCTTGGTTATTTACAGCACTTGCCATGTGATGGGCAATGGCAGGACACAAACATCAGTTCACAGTAATTGTGTTCACAGAACTACCAAAGTCAGTGCAGTTTTGCTGTGCAATTTTTCCAATTCCCCCAAATCATTTAAGTCAAATAATACTGTTACAGAGGCCGAGTGCAGATTACTTTTTTGTACGGATCTCTATAGATCTAGAGACACACAAAATCTCATAAGTGACGGATGATGTCTGCAGGACTTCTGTAAAGGTACTTCCAGATGGCATAGTAATGGACAGCAGCTGCTGTGGCCACAAAGACGTGCCAGATGGCGTGGGCAAAGGGGATCACTCCATCACTCTTGAAGAACACCACGCCCAGGCAGTAGATCAGACCTCCCCAGGCCACCTCCTGCAGTCCCTCGGTGTTGCTCTGCCAGGGAACAAGGAGCAGGGTGTCAAAGGGGGCAAAGTGTATTTATGACAAAATACAAAGTGCTTTTCGTCCCCAAGCAAAGCCTGTGACAGCTCAGAAAACGTTGGGTGGAACAGATGGACAAGTGAGAGATGCAGTGTATTTATATTACACTTTGTGACATGCACAATAATGTGTTTATTTACGATGTCCCCATAGCACTAGGGAAGTTATACTGGGACAACTCAAGAAATAAAACAAGGTTGATGGTTTGCTTCATCAGCAGAGCAGACAATGGGGGACACAAAGAAAACCACATTACTCTGTGGAAGTGTGAGTTTAATGCAGCTCCTCCCAGTAAGACTTCGATACAGCCACTTAAGGCATTAACCTGAAAATGTGTCAGGTTTATATTAGCAGCAGAGAGGGTAAATCAACATTATTTAAAATGTGTAACTATAAATAAGTTTGGAGTAGGATGAAGATGCTTTTCAGATGCACCAATAAATCCAAAAAGGCTCTCTTTATCTACACAATGCAGCCCAGACTGAACTAAACAAGGCAGCATTTCACTGAAATATGAACTGAAAATCCAAATTACAACTGGTTGTATTTGGTTGCTCTGCAGAGAACATTTACAAGTAGAGTGTACTAAAATGAGCATCTCTGCAGAGGAAGGAGCTGCACTGGAATTTAAGCTGGTTATGAAAGGCAAGTTTTGTTTGTTTGCACTGTTAACAGTCACATTCCTTACCATGGATGTCACTACCAGAGCAGGAGAAAATCCCATCGCTAAATAGAAAAAGAGTTCAACGATCTTATACCTAAAAAGGAACGATTTGAGTCATTTAAGGAGGTGTACAAAAAGATGAACATTTCCTTCAATAGCTAAAAAGAGTATTTTAAATTATGTGTTGGTATGGGGTCATTACTCAAAAAGCTTTTCATGCAGATAGATAACCAGTGTTTTATGACAAAATTAAAACTAGTGTTTATCTCTGCATTGTAGAGTTGCAGGCAACACCTTCTCTAAATGTTGCCTAGATGCCTTCACTTGCAGTAAGAGAGAATAAAAC